>NC_092718.1:223081885-223439507 GCF_047496885.1 Scyliorhinus torazame
GGACGGCACCCCGAGGAGACTTCCTGAAGCACAGGTTTGTGCAGCTCCCAACGGTCAGGACAAGTCATATGATTGTGGGAAGGGGTGAAGCTGGAGCTTCTGCTTCAGCTTACATGGGTCTCAGGCCCCAAAAGAGTTGAAGTTTTAACCCTTGTACACATTAAAGAGTTGAGTCAGGCTAAATAGTCAACTTCAATAGGTTAAGAGTCAGTTTCAGATTGGAGCACAATTTCTTGCAATTGAACTAGGATAATTGGCTGCTAATGGGTTTGGTATGGCAGCAGGCTAATGCAGAGTTAAAACTTTACCTTAGAAGAGGCCCAATAGCTTGTCTTTTTTATTTCTTTCCCATTTGCCTTTGAATACACATTAAATATCCAAGGTAGGAATGCTCATTCTGAGAGCAGGTGCAAACATGATGGGCCAAATGGCCTCCTGCTGTGCCGTAACAATTCAATGGCTCTGAAATTCAGTGTTTCCTCCATTCCTTTGGTCGCAGTAGCTTGAAGGGGTGGACAAGTGGGCGCAGAGGATCCTTGCAGTATTCGTACTGAAGATTCCCAAGTTACTGGATCATGCACTTAAACATCTTAAATGAATATGACCTGCCCTCTCCAATTCTTGTTTCAGTGGAGTGTGGATAAGAACACCGAGGCAAAACAAACAGGAAATCTACTACATTCATTATATGAAGACCAGGCTCCCTGGAAATCAGTAACTTTTGCTGGTTACATACCATCTCCCTGCATGTCTGAAGTCCATAGTGTCAAGTTGTCACGTAACAACTGCATAATGAGTGTAGAGTCCTTGTAGCTTTCTTCACTCAAGGTATCCAGTTCTGCAATTGCATCATCAAATGCTGCCTTTGCCAATCTGTGGGCGAAAAGCATATTTATTTTGTTACTGCAGCCAACTCACAGCTCAGACTGGCACTTAACATTTCAGTTTCAACACAGGTGACATTCGCTCTACTGCTTTCAGTAGTGTGGTTCATTGGGTGCAATCAGCAGCCATTTTACACCGACTTCCACAAACAGCAGGGATGGGCTGGTTTACCGGGCTAAACAGCTAGCTTGTAAAGCAGAACAATGCCAGCAGCACGGGTTCAATTACCGTACCGGCCTCCCCAAACAGGCACCGGAATGTGCAACTAGGGGCTTTTCACTGAAGCCTACTTGTGACAATAAGCGATTATTATTATTAGATGAGCTGAATGGCCTGTTCATCTGTTTCGCAGCACTGCAAGGACGCGAGGAGAAATACCTTGAAAATGTGCCACAAGATATCTCAACATCCATCTGAACCACAGGAACAAGTAGACAGGACCTTAGTTTAATATCTCACTCAAAGGGACAGCCTCTGACCGATGCAACCCCATAATACTCCATTGAAATATCAGGCTGGAATAGAGCTTGAACACCTTTGACTCAGGGCTGAATGTCCTCAACTGAGCCCGGCTGAGATTGTGCTCTCCACAGCTGAAACACTGGCTGGCTAACTGTTCAGCCTCTACACAAGGGATCATTCAGAGAAGATAGCAGAGGACACCTACAAATAGACCAGCAACTTTAGAAGAGGTCACAACTGTCAGCCTGAATACCCAGTGTTCCAGCTTGTATATCCTGTACATACCTGCAGGCACGGTCAGGAGAGTTGAGGATTTCATAGTAGAATACAGAGAAATTCAAAGCAAGGCCTAAGCGGATGGGGTGCGTCGGCGGAAGTTCCGTCATTGCAATATCACTAGCCGCCTTGTATGCAACCAGGCTGTTCTCTGCTGCCTCCTTCCTGTCATTCCCTGTTGCAAACTCTGCCAGATACCTGTGGTAATCACCTTTCCTGTAATCAGAACAAAATTCAATAAACCAAACCTGGTCAAGTCACAATAATGGTTTCACTCTAATATAGTATTAAAGCTCAATTTACTAAAAATGGAGTGAGGGCATGCAACACATTTAAACACTATTGAACTTAAAACGAAAATAAAACACGGACTCGGCTAATCAGTTACACATTCGCCTTCTCTTACCCTCTACTAACCAGCTTCTGAAAAATTATGAACACGGTACAGAGAAGCATGCGGATAACCAAAATAAAATAAAATACTACTGAAAAGAAAGAACTTGGCATTTGATTGAATAGCAGGATATATAAGCACAACTGGAACCTATGTTTAAATTCTGAGCTCCACTATCTTTCAGGGGTCACTGGATGATGATCAGGAGCCCGATTCTTGGCAAATTTCTTTCCCCTCTCTCAACCGGCCACTTGGCTAATTGAAGTAACTCCAAATGCTGCTCTGATTGAGGTCAGCTAACTCAACACAGATCAGTAATTCAATCTGGGGCCCTACGGTCAGTATACCTCACTATCATCTAAAGCAGAGACTTCACCTAGCAGGCTATTCTGAGAGCATCAATTATTTTCTTAAGTCAACGTTTCTTTGGCTGGCAGAAAAAGTCAAACGTCATGCCCATAAATTCTGCTTTAGGGGGTGGCACGGTAGCACAGTGGTTAGCATTTTGCTTCACAGCGCCAGGGACCCGGGTTTGATTCCCCGCTGGGCCACTGTCTGTGTGGAGTCTGCACGTTCTCCCTCTGTCTGCGTGGGTTTCCTCCGGGCGCGCCGGTTTCCTCCCACAAGTCCCGAAAGACGTGCTGTTAGGTGAACTGGACATTCGGAATTCTCCCTCCGTGTACCCGAACAGGCGCCGGAGTATGGGGACTAGGGGCTTTTCACAGTAACTTCATTGCAGTGTTAACGTAAGCCTACTTGTGATACCAATAAAGGTTATTATTATTATTAGAGCAGCACTTCCTATATCACCTTATTTGAACTTGAGTTAGAGGTCACCATACTTCAGCATGGAAATGTATGGGAGAAGGATAATGGCGAGCATTTCAAGAATTATAACATGACTTACAACAAATTTGGATTCCTGTAAGTTACTAAAAGCCAGTAGGAAAAATAATCCAACCATATCTAACAAGAGAAGTTAAGCATTCAAATCAAAGGACGAGTCTTATAAAGTTGTGGGGAAAATGCAGTAAGCAGTAAGGATTGACAGCATATTTAAATTCAAAAGAAAACCAGCCCCAGGTCACTGTCCATGTGGAGTTTGCACATTCTCCCAGTGTCTGCGTGGGTCTCACCCCCACAACCCGAAGATGTGCAGGGTAGGTGAATTGGCCACGCTAAATCGCCCCTTAATTGGAAAAAATATTTTGGTGCTCTAAATTTAGTGTTTTTTTTAATTCAAAAGAGAACCAAGAAATTGATAAAAAGAGAAAACAGAATATGAAACTAAGCAGGTTGCAAAAGCTTCCATAGGCATCCAAAAAGGAGGTGACAAATGTGGGCTCGTTATAGGCAGAGAATGGGGATTTATAATGGGCACTAAGGAAATTGCCGAGAAATTAAATGAATGCTTGGTGTCGGTCTTCACGGATGAAGATAGCGGAAACCTCACTGAAACATTGAGAATCTCAAAGTAGTAAGTATTAGTAAACAAATAATGCTAGAGAAATTACTGGTGCGGCAAGTTGATAAATCCCCTAGACTTGGTCATCTACATCCCAGAGTGCTGAAGGAGGTGGCTGTAGAGATAGTGATTATTTTAAAATACTACAGATTTTAGGATGGTGCCTGCATATTGCAAGGTAGGAAATGAGGCTCAACTATTTAATATGGAAGAGGGAGAGAAATCGAGGAACTACAGACCTGTTAGCCTGACATCAATAGTAGGGAAAATGCTGGAATCTATTCTAAAGACTGAGATAACTGCGCCCTTCGAAAATAACAGCGAAACTGGCCAGAGTCAACATGGATTTATGAAAGGGAAATCATTTTGAGGATGTTACTGCAAGAACAGATACTTGTGAATCAATAAGGTCCTTCACAGGAAGTTAGTAAGCAGAATTAGAGCTCATGGGATGGGGGGGGGAGGAGGAGAGAGAAAACAGAGAGTAGGGATAAACGGATCACTCTCAGGTTGTCAGGTTGTGACTATTGGAGTGCTGCAAGGATCAGTGTTGGGGTCTCAGCTATCCACAACATGTATCAATGATTTGGATGTGGGAACCAAATGTAATATTTCCAAGCTTGCTGATGACACAAAACTTGGCAGGAATGGGAGTTGCAGTGGATACACAGAAGCTTCAAGGAGACTTAGACAGACTAAGCAAGTAGGCAAGAACATGGCGGTACGGTGGTTAGCACTGCTGTCTCTCAGTGTCAGAGACCCAGGTTCAATTGCAGCCTTGGGTGACCGTCTGTGTGGGTTTCCTCCGGGTGCTCCGGTTTCCTCCCAGTCCAAAGATGTGCAGGTGAGGTGGGGTTGTGGGGGTTGGACAGGGGAGTGGCTCCAGCTAGGGTGCTCTTTTGGAGTTAGTGCAGATTCTATGGTCCAAATGGCCTCCTTCGGCATTGTCGGAGTTCTAGGTACCTATTTGTGGAAGAGAGAATGTGGTGTAAAAATGTGAAGTTACCTATTTTGGTAGGAAAAATAGAAACAGTATTTCTAAAATGAGGAGATTGGGACGTGATGATGTCTACAGAATCCTGGATGTTCTTGTTCATAAGTCACTGAAAGCTAACATGCGGGTGCAACAAGTAATTGGGAAGGGAAATGTTATGTTAGCATTTATTGCAAGGGGATTTGAGTAGGGAAGTTTTGCTGCAGTTGTCTAGCGTCTTAGTGAGATCACACCGGGGGTACTGTGCACAGTTTTGGTCTCCTTATCCAAGGAAGGATATTTGGCCATAGAGGGAGTGCAACGAAGGTTCACCAGATTAATCCTACAGACGGCAATATTGTCCTAGGAGGAAAGACTGAGGTGACGGACCTGTATCCTCTAGAATTTAGAAGAATATGGGGTGATCGCATTAAAGTGTACAAAATAATTCGGACAGGGTTTGACAGAGTACATTTAGGAAGGATGTTTTCCCTAGTTGGAAGATGTGGGGTGCAGCAAAACCAGGGGGGGGGAAACAGTCTCAGAATAAGAGGTAGGTAATTTAGGACCAGAATACAGGGAACGGTCTTCTGTCAGAGGTAGGTGAATCTTTGGGGTTCTCGACCCGAGGGGTGTGGAGGCTCTGTCATCAAGCATGGTCAAAGCAGCGGAAGATGGGATTGTTAGAAAGCGACATTAAGGAATATGGGGATAGTGCAGGAAGATGGCATTGAGGGAGATGATCAGCCATGATGAGAGTTAAATGGAGGGGCAGGCTTGAGGGGCTGAATCGCCTGCTTTTGTTTTTCTAGCCATACCCTGAAATGGCCCAGTACATACATTTTATAGTAGAAAACCTTTGACTCTCCGGTGTTGGCAGCAGGAATGAGGTGTTTATCCAGTACATCCAGAATGTCATTACAAATTGTTTTCAGTTCCTCCTCAACCTGAAATTCCAACAAGATTTAAAATTATAAATCAGAGAACAAACTCTCACAACAGACCAAAAATATTTACCGCAAACGTATCTGTATGGTTACTTTCAGGCGACTGTACAAATTAATGAGGTACATGAAATCAAAGAACACCACCATTCGTCGCCTAGATCTAAAGGTACCCTCAATTGGAAGTGGGTGAAAATTTCTCTCAAATTTCCTCATGTAAATATATGCACAGAATGCCAGAGGGATACCACCATGAGTCATAGAACTCAAAACTCGTCAATTCAATGCAACACGGTAGCAAAGTGCATTTGGTTTATTTTTGTTCACATGCAGGCAAGACAATGAACAGTTCCAAGGACGTCATCAGTATTACTTGGATTCATTTTCAGCTGTAGTAACAAGCATCCCAGCATAGTTCCCTCAGATTTTCCTTTTCTCATCTCCATCCAACGTGGGTAAATATCTCCACTATCCAGACTGGCATGGCGAAGATCAAAATTCACCATGTGCGTTTTTAGACCAGAGACACAAGAAAATTGAACAGTCTGGAATTGAGTAAGATCTTTTTTTTTTTTTAATATTACGAGGCATGTGGAACTTTTTAATTTCAATTTTGAGTACCCAATTCATTTTTTCCCAATTTAGCGTGGCCAATCCACCTACCCTGTACATCTTTGGGTTGTGGGAGTGAGACCCGCGCAGACACAGGGAGAATGTGCAAACTCCACACGGACAGTGACCCGGGGCCGGGATCAAACGTGGGACCTCGCGCTGTGAGGCAACAGTGCTAGCCACTGCACCACCGTGCTGCCAGAGGCATATGGAACTTTACCCCAGCAATTTCCTGGGTCAACTGTTGCACCATATGTCACATTCCCAAGTCCAAAATGTTGAACTCACTATTTCAATGATACTGTCCGGCAAAGTTCCAAGTTTGAACTTAGATTGATATTTGGGAAGGGGGGGGGAAAGAGGCGCGAAACATTCAGTACAGTATAATCTGAGACACACTGTTTAGTGTACACCACCTACTTGAGTGCAGGCTATAACGCCTAGCTGGAATTCAGTAAAGAGGAGCCAGACTTTTCGCCTGGAGTTGCCACAGGAGGCCCAACTGATGTCAGTGGCTGGAGCAAACATTTTGTGTCTTAGATTCTGCTGTTAAGCACCCATTTAAAATCACAGGGCATGGACGTGCGAATGCATGCACCAGCACGGTTTTTGGTTGGGAAACCTGGGGACTGCAGACTTTCCTGGTGAGGTTTTTACTTTCAAAAAAAATAAAATAAATCAGGGCTGGGTTTGTAGTGGTGGTGCAGTGGTTAGCACTGCTGCCTACAGTGCTGAGGACCCAAGTTCGATCCCGGCCCTGGGTCGCGGTCTGTGTGGAGTTTGTACATTCTCCCCGTGTCTGCATGGGTCTCACTCCCACAACCCAAAGATTGGCCACGCTAAATTGCCCCTTAAATGGGAAAAAAATAAACTGGGTACTCTTTTTTTTAAAAAATCATAAAGTAGACTATTTAAATCACCCCATCATATCTGACCCACAAGATGCAAATTAAAATGTATTAACGAGGTCCCTCTTGACTCACCAACTACACCTCAGGCAGTGATAAAAACTACTTGATTGCAGCTTTTGTTCTGCCAAATTTCTACCAGGCAGAGGGAGTTAAATCCCACAACTCAGATGTTCATGAGACACAGGAGTCTCGAGCTGGGTTTAGATGGATTCAAATCCTTTTTCACATTTGCTGGACATGGAATTGAAATAAAATTCCTCATTTGCATTTCAAAGAGAAACAAACCCTGAAAGTTCATCTCAAACTTTCTCCACAGATGCTGTCAGATGAGTGCTTACTCTATTTTGTTTAAAAAGAATTCTCAGCTTTGCGAATGCCAGCAAGATTGCTTTTATTACCATTTCCAGTTGCCTTGACAACTAATGGCTTAGACCACATCAAAGAGTCGCAAGAAATTAAATGAAAACTCAAGACTCAACCAGATCAACCCATGCCTTCGCCTCCATCACCTTACCTGATAGGTTACTGTTTCTCATATCTGCACTTTCTCCAATGCACGTTTTTGTGGGGTGGCGACAGCAACAAACAGATTCTTTCCCTCCCAAAAAAGATACTGAGATATGAAATAAAGTCACTACCTTAAACTCACTGCTAGTTTCTTTGGAGACTCAGTAATCACCCCACTGCCAAGAAACACAATCCTTTATTACCTGTAAACTAGCTGTTTTATCGATCTATAATTTGCAAGGGATGGCAAACCTTTTGGCCTTACCGTTTTTCTGTATTCACGGATCATTTTTAGTTTGTCCTCTCCACCTTTGTTTTCCTCCTTTTGCTCAATACTGCTGATTATCCTCCAGGACGCTCTCCGTGCTCCAATCACATTTTTATAGGCCACAGACAGTAAATTCCTTTCCTCTACCGTCAACTCTACGTCCATGCCAGCTACCCTCTTCATTGATTCCACCATTTCTGTGTCACAGGAAAGAAACATAAATCAAAGTAACTAAGTGATGCTTAATGCATTATGGGCCAATCCTTAAAGTGCAAGTTTCAGATTTCATTATTTTGAGTGTAAGTAGGAAGACCAAAAGAACCAAAGAGCGAATTGTACTCGAACCCCAACTTCTGGCATCCTAGTGTAACAAAGTAGGTTTAGAGTAAAACTCAACACACCAAATACCATGTTCACACAATTCCCAGAACAAGCTGCCAAACCAACCCATTATCGTTTCTCAGCTCAAATGTTGTATATTTTTCAAATACCATTTTAGTAACCAATATCGTCTATGCTGCCACTCCATTTTAAATGTTAAAAATGTAATCTAATCCTTACTTTTTCATTGCTTTAATTAAACTCCTATGGAACACTAGAAACTTTCCAATAGCTTGCATAAGCAGGAAACTTGCAAGTCCCAATTGTTTGAACTGATCAAAATCCACATAAAATCAGTAGTATTATTCTGTACCGGACTTTCAGACCATGGTAAACAATTACCTGTGCAGTTTATACAGCACAACTAATCTTTGCCTCTGATGTAGTTACAGAACGGACAGACATTGCACAATTGCCATCCCATAAAATGTTGCTCAGTGCACCACACCCATATATTGGTCAAATGCCTGCAGTTACTTTGCTTCAGCATTCAACCGCTCCACTACTACAAACTTTCAATAAGCACTCAAGGATCTTTCTTCAGGGATGAGGTTACACTTTCCACCCATTCATCTTTAAATCCCCACCCAGGCTATGTTTACATAGTAATATTCCGACATATCAAGCTCTACCCCAAGAAATACAGCTGGATAGGCTTCACCCACCATTTCAAACATACACCAGATCTTATCCCTGCTGCAGCAGACTTTTATAAACACCATTAAATGCAGTTGGAGAACTGAAGTGAACAAATAAAGTGTAGATAGCCATGTCAAAGCAAATATAATCACTCCCAAAATCTTCTGAACAATAAAGGTTACAACATCAACTCCCGCACAACCATCCAGCTCCACAGCTTTTAATACTAAAGAGGAACATGCTTGGAGGAAGTCTACTTCTAGACTGCATATGGCGAAGGACAATATGCTGAAAAGCACTTAAATATTTAGGAACAATAGTTTTCAGTAACTGAATTAGACAAATTCATTTTATAATTGGATCCATTCACTGCTTTCTAATGATCAAATATGGAAAGCTCACCTCATTGAGGTTCATTTTTAAAATATTTTTATTCTCCTTTTTCACATTTTCTTCAAACTTTACACCCACCAACAAACAATAAGCGGTAACGAATATGTTGCCTGGTATGGAGGGCATTAGCTGTGAGGAAAGGTTGAATACACTTGGTTTGTTCTCACTGGAACGACGGAGGTTGAGGGGCAACCCGATAGAGGTCTACAAAATTATGAGGGGCATAGACAGAATGGATAGTCAGAGACTTTTTCCCAGGGTAGAGGGGCCAATTACTAGGGGGCATAGGTTTAAGGTGCGAAGGGCAAGGTTTAGAGGAGATGTACGAGGCAAGTTTTTTTTTTTTTTTTTATACAGAGGGTAGTGGGTGCCTGGAATTCGCTGCTGGAGATGGTGGTGGAAGCTGGGACGATAGTGACGTTTAAGGGGCATCTTGACAAATATATGAATAGGATGGGAATAGAGGGATACAGCCCCGGAAGTGTAGAAGATTTTAGGTTAGACGGCAGCATGGTCGGCACAGGCTTGGTGGGCCGAAGGGCCTGTTCCTGTGCTGTACTTTTGTTTGTTCTTTGAATACAATGTCAATTCCCTTATCAACAAGAACGATCCCATCCTTCCACCAACCCCAAACAACCCACATGTCAACATAAACATCAAATAAAAAACAAAAGGAATCAGGAATCACCCAGTCACCAATTTATTTATTTTTTAAAATTATTTTTTATTCTCCTCCTCTTTCACATTTTCTCCCAAATTTACACCCAACAACAAACAATAATCAGTAACGAATGTAATGTCAATCCCCATATCAATAACAACGATCCCATCCTCCCACCAAACAGTAGCCCGCATGTTAAGATAAACGAATGACAAAACGGAATCAGGAATCACCCATAGTCACCATTAACACACACAGGCCCCCTCTCACCAACCCTTCCAGCCCCCAACCCCCCTAATGTTCGATGTCATCCAATTCTAGAAAGTGCATGATGAATAACGCCCATGAATTGTAGAACCCCTCTATCCTTCCCCTCAGTTCAAATTTGACCTTTTCAAGCGTCAAGAATTCCAGCAGGTCCCCCCGCCACGCCAGGACACAGGGTGGAGAGATTGATCTCCACCCTAACAGGACCTGCCTTTGGGCGATCAACGAGGCGAAAGCTACATCTGCCTCCGTGCCCGTTTCCAACCCCGGCTGATCCGACACCCCGAATATGGCCTCCCAAGGGTCCAGGTCCAGTTTCACGTGCACACTTTGAGATTACCCTAAAAACCTCCTTCCAGTAATCCTCCAGCTTTGGACAGGACCAAAACATATGAACGTGGTTTGCAGGCCCTCCCCCCCCCCCCCCCCCCCCCCCCGCCCCCACCCCCACCCCCAACGTTCACACGTACATCTTATATCCCCTCAAAGAGACGGCTCATCCTCGCCCTCGTAAGGTGCGCTCGATACACCACCTTCAGTTCTATCAGCCCCAACCTCACACACAAGGTGGAGGCGATCATCCTCCGGAGACCCATAGTCACTATTAACATATATAGTCCACCCTCCCCCACTAATATTCAATGCCATCCAATCCCCAAAAGTGTACAATGAATGATGCCCATAAATTGTCTCAATTAGATTTTTAACCAATGGTTTGAAAATAGAATTTAGTTTCTGTCTGCAAAATAAACATTAAGCAGTGGCTTTTATATCGTTCCATACCAATAAACTGGTTAGTGAATAGCCCTGCAAATGTTTGATGGGATTACCATCTTGATGGGATCTGTGCTAGGACCCCAACTGTTCACATTATATATTAAATTATATATTCCTTCTGCACTGTAAATTCTATGATAAATGATTTGGACGAGGGAACTAAAAGTATTATCTCCAAATTTGCAGATGATACAAAGTTGGGTGGGAGGGTGCAAGATGCTTCAGTGGGATTTGGGCAGGCTGAGTGAATGGGTACACAAATGGCAGATGCAGTATAGTGGGGATAAGTGGGAGGTTATCCGCTTCATTGGTAAAAAAACATGAAGGCAGATTATTATTTGAATGAGTGTAAATTAAGAGGGGTGAATACTCAGTGAGAGCATGGTGTCCTCGTGCATCAGTCGCTGAAAGTAAGCGCACAGGTACAGCAGGCAGTAAAGGAAGGCAAATGGTATGTTGACCTTCATAGCAAGAAGATTAGAGTACAGGGGTGCTTCACTGCAATTGTATAGGGCATTGGTGAGGCCACACCTGGAGTATTGTGGGCAGTTTTGGTGTCCTTATCTGAGGAAGGATGTTCTTGCTATGGAGGGAGTGCAACAAAGGTTTACTAGGTTGATTCCTGGGACGGCAGGACTGTCATATGAGGAGAGATGAAGTCTGTTAGGATTATATTCATTGGAGTTCAGACAGGGTGGCTTCAGAAAGAATTTTCCCAGTGGTGGGGGGGGGTCCAGAACTAGGGGTCATAGTTTGAGGGTAAGCAATAAGCTTTTAGCACGGATAACATAAGAAACATAACCCCTCGAGCCTGCTCCGCCTTTTAATGAGATCATGGCTGATCTTTGTCGACTCAGCTCCACTCTCCGGCCCGTGCACCATATTCCCGAATCCCTTTATTCTTTAGAAAGGTACCTATCTTTTTCTTAAAAACGTTTAAAGAAGGAGCCTCAACTGCTTCACTGGGCAAGGAATTCCAGAGATTCACAACCCTTTGGGTGAAGAAGTTCCTCCTCAACTCGGTCCTAAATCTACTTCCCCTTATTTTGAGGCTATGCCCCCTAGTTCTGCTTTCCCCGACCAGTGGAAACAACCTGCCCGCATCTATCCTATCTATTCCCTTCATAATTTTATATGTCTCAATAAGATCCCCTCGCATCCTTCTAAACTCCAATGAGTGCAGTCCCAGTCTACTCAACCTCTCGTCATAATCTAATTCCCTCAACTCTGGGACAACCTAGTGAATCTCCTCTGCACCCCCTCCAGTGTCAATATGTCCTTTCTCAGGTAAGGAGACCAAAACTGAACACAATACTCCAGATGTGGCCTCACCAACACCCTATACAATTGCAGCATAACCTCACTAGTCTTGAACTCCATCCCTCTAGCAATGAAAGACAAAACTCGATTAGCCTTCTTAATCACCTGTTGCACCTGCACACCAACTTTCTGCGACTCGTGCACCAGCACACCCAGGTCCCTCTGCACAGCAGCATGTTTTAACATCTTACCGTTTAAATAATAATCCATTCTGCTGTTATTCCTCCCAAAATGGATAGCCTCACACTTGGCAACATTGAATTCCATCTGCCAGACCCTAGCCCATTCACCTAACCTATCCAAATCCTTCTGCAGACTTCCGGTATCCTCTGCCCTTTTTGCTTTACCACTCATCTTAGTGTCGTCTGCAAACTTTGACACATTGCACTTGGTCCCCAACTCCAAATCGTCTATGTAAATTGTGAACAACTGCAGGCCCAACACTGATCCTTGAGGGACCCCACTAGTTACAGGTTGCCAACCAGAGAAACACCCATTTATCCCCACTCTCTGCTTTGTTAGTTAACCAATCCTCTACCCATGCTACCACTTTACCTTCAATGCCATGCATCTTTAGTTTATGCAGCAACCTTTTGTGTGGCACCTTGTCAAAAGCTTTCTGGAAATCCAGATATACCACATCCATTGGCTCCCAGTTAGCTACTGCACTGGTAACGTCCTCAAAAAATTCTACCAATTAGTCAGACACGACCTACCCTTTGTGAACCCATGCCGCGTCTGCCCAATGGGACAATTTCCCTCCAGGTGCCCCGCTATTTCCTCCTTAATGATAGATTCCAGCATTTTCCCTACAACCAAAGTTAAGCTTACCGGCCTATAATTACCCGCTTTCTGCCGACCTCCTTTTTTAAACAGTGGCGTCACGTTTGCTACTTTCCAATCCTCTGGGACCACCCCAGAGTCTAGTGAATTTTGATAAATTATCACTAGTGTGTTTACAATTTCCCTAGCCATCTCTTTTAACACTCTGGGATGCATCCCATCAGGGCCAGGAGACTTGTCTACCTTTAGCCCCATTAGCTTGCCCAATACTGCCTCCTTAGTGATTACAATCATCTCAAGGTCCTCACCTATCATATCCTTATTTCCATCAGTCACTGGCATGTTATTTGTGTCCTCCACTGTGAAGACCGACCCAAAAAACCTGTTCAGCTACTCAGCCATTTCCCCGTCTCCTATTATTAAATCTCCCTTCTCATCTTCCAAAGGACCAATATTTACCTCAGCCACTCTTTTTTGTCTTATATATTTGTAGAACTTGTACTATCTGCTTTTATGTTCTGAGCCAGTTTACTTTCATAGTCTACCTTACTCTTCTTTATGGCTTTTTTAGTAGCTTTCTGTTGTCCCCTAAAGACTTCCCAGTCCTCTAGTCTCCCACTAATTTTTGCCACTTTGTATGTTTTTTCCTTCAATTTGATACCTCCTTAGATATCCACGGTCGATTTTTCCCCTTTCTACCGTCTTTCTTTTTTGTCGGTATGAACCTTTTCTGAACACTGAAAGATCGCTCGGAAGGTTCTCCACTGTTCCTCAACTGCTTCACCATAAAGTCTTTGCTCCCAGTCTACCTTAGCTAGTTCTCTCATCCCATTGTAATTGCCTTTGTTTAAGCACAAAACACTAGTGTTTGATTTTACCTTCTCACCCTCCATCTGTATTTTAAATTCCACCGTATTGTGGTCGCTCCTTCCAAGAGGATCCCGAACTATGAGATCATTAATCAATCCTGCCTCATTACACAGGACCAGATCTAGGACCGCTTGTTCCCTTGTAGGTTCCATTACATACTGTTCCAGGAAATTATCCCGGGCACATTCTATAAACTCCTCCTCAAGGCTGCCTTTACCAACCAGGTTAAACCAATCGATATGCAGATTAAAATCTCCCATGATAACTGCTGTACCATTTCTACATGCATCCGTTATTTCTTTGCTTATTGCCTGCCCTACCATCCTGTTACTATTTGGTGGCCTATAGACTACTCCTATCAGTGACCTTTTCGCCTTACTATTCCTGATTTCCACCCATTTATTGTTTCAAAATTATATCATTACCTATGGGGCAAACATTTTAGATGGGACACAACTAGTTAGTTTCTAGAAAATATGAGATATGATGGCCAAGGTAAAAATTACAGGGCAAAATATTGTATTTAGTCAATAAATCCCACTACAAATTTACTTCATGAAACCAGTATATGGGCAGCACGGTGGCGCAGTGGTAGCACTGCAGCCTCACGCCGCCGAGGTCCCAGGTTCTATCCCGGCTCTGGGTCACTGTCAACGTGGAGTTTGCACATTCTCAGTGTTTGCGTGGGTTTCGTCCCCACAGCCCAAAGATGTTGCAGCTGTACAAAACTCTGGTGTGGCCGCATTTGGAGTATTGCGTGAAATTCTGGTCACCGCATTATAGGAAGGATGTGGAAGCATTGGAAAGGGTGCAGAGGAGATTTACCAGAATGTTGCCTGGTATGGAGGGAAGATCTTATGAGGAAAGGCTGAGGGACTTGAGGCTGTTTTCGTTAGACAGAAGAAGGTTAAGAGGTGACTTAATTGAGGCATACAAGATGATCAGAGGATTGGAAAGGGTGGACAGTGAGAGCCTTTTTCCTCGGATGGTGATGTCTAGCATGAGGGGACATAGCTTTAAATTGAGGGGAGATAGATGTAAGACAGATGTCAGAGGTAGGTTCTTTACTCAGAGAGTAGTAAGGGTGTGGAATGCCCTGCCTGCAACAGTAGTGGACTCGCCAACACTAAGAGCATTCAAATGGTCATTGGATAGACATATAGACGATAAGGGAATAGTGTAGATGGGTTTTAGAGTGGTTTCACAGGTTGGCGCAACATCGAGGGCCGAAGGGCCTGTACTGCGCTGTAATGTTCTATGTGCAAGGTAGGTGGATTGAACACGCTAAACTGCCCCTGAATTGGAAAAATTGAATTGAATTGGGTACTCTAAATTTATCAAAAATGAAACCAGTATATAAATCAAGGAACAGGCAATCTGATCCAAAACTAATGTAGGGGCATTAGCTACTGTTGCAAATTCATGTACCAGACTTTAATTACCACTTGGTGTCACCAGCACACTTCAGAAATGTTTCAAGCGATCAGTATTTGCAAAGCATTAAGTACTGCATCAGAATCAAAACGGTGGGTGTGTGGAAGTAAATATCAGATAACATGGCTAAAGATAACACTGCATTTAAACCAGACACAGTTCTACTGGGTGTATATGGATAAACAAACAGCTGGCTTACTTCCAAACACACAAGACCAAATTATCACGGACAGGTGGCGAGTAGATACCTCAGACCACCTGCAAATCTAGTTAGTTCCAAACACAGAGCAAGAAAATTAACATTAATTAAATGGTTTCACCCGGTGGCTGTGGGACAGGTACCGCCTCCCCTAATGGCAATTGCAAGAATCCATAAACCAACCCTCCAACCAAATAAGAGTTAACCATCTTTTTACTAGCCGAAGAGATATGGCCACCAAACGAGTATTCGCATCCCACTTGTTGGGACTGTTAATCAGCCTGTGAATTCTTCCACAACCTCACATGGTTCTCCAAGGGAAGGTTGCAAAGATACAAAAACTATGGTATCCATCTGTATGCACCCCTAAACATGACTGGGGACAATACATTCTGCGGAGCAAACTATAACCGCGTTACACATAAGAGTGTGCTGTTCATAATCACTGGTCCCATTCATACTCGTTACTCAAGAGACAAATTGTTTGTTCCAGATCACAGCTAAACATGTTTAAACAGAACAGAGGGAATAGCTGCACTAAAATTCATAGGTAGAGTTCAGGAAAAATTCAGTGTGCAAATTTCCTTGGAATGCAATAATCCTAAATTGAATATGATCAGAGGCAAAGTGCGACAACTGTAAGTTTTGTCAGTCACAAAGAAAACCAAAGAATTAACAGGAAAATACACCTTAGTTTATTCATGCAGTCTATAGAAACAAATGTCGCAAGAGGTCTGCATAGCTAATTCGCAACCACTCACTGCGTCTGTGAATGCCCCGCCCTATGACTCAATGATAACAGGCAGAATTAAAGTAATCCAACTGGCCAGGCTACTTCCTCAATTTACTGCACTGTAATCCACACATAATTCTACCGCTAATGCAGCACTTTTTCTGTCTCGATGCTACCCTTGTTACAACGCAGCCTTCATTTTAATACTCAATTTCCTACACTGTGAACCAAAACTGCTAAGAATGGAGTTGTTCCAACGTATAAAATCACTGAATGGAACTTAGAAGAATGGAATTTAGAAGCAAGAAGTCATAAAATCATGTTAGTTTAAGAAATGCTCACCTTCCCTGTCTCTCAACCGCCCTTTCGAAACATTAGACTCTTGTTGCAATATAGAATCCCACAGGCTGTCCTGTGTAACACAACAAATTCAAAGTTCAGCACTTTATTTATGATTGCTCAAATAATTTTATAAATATTGGCAGCTTTATAAAACCACCCCAGCGAAGACTTGATCCTGAATGCTAATAAGTTGTGTGGCAACAGCTAAAATTTGTATTCCTAAGTGATCAAGTGAGAAGAAAAATCTGTTGCCTCACTCAACACATACATACAAGCACTAGGAGCTTGCAAGTACGAGATTCAGAGCCTTGCTGAATTTCCTCCGCTCCTAGCCGAAAGCCAGAAAGCAGCCACTCCCTAACATCTGTAGAACCTGCAGTTCCAAACCTGCACTTTACCACTCCCTGCAACATGAAAATTGGGTTTAGAAACCATTCTGCAAGCTCTCCATTTTGACAAGCTGCCCAATAGTCCCCGTACAATACTTATTCCAAATTCAATTTGGCTTTATAATGAGGGGAATAGAAATACAAAGGATATATTGGAATGTCAAGTAATTGCATGTTGATTTTGGGCTACATAAAGTACAGAAGTAACCATAAACCTAAACCAGAAATATCACCCATCACACAGCAATCAAAAAAGAGAAACAAATCATATCCTGTAGGAAGAACTTTGCTTGGAAGGCAGCACAGTGCTGCAGTGGTTAGCACTGCTGACTCATGGCACCAAGGACCCAGGTTCGATCCCGGCCCCGGCCCCCTGTCCATGTGGAGTTTGCACATTCTTCCCGTGTCTGCGTGGGTCTCACACCAACAACCCAAAGATATGCAAGGTGGGTAGATTGGCCACGCTAAATTTCCCCTTAATTCGAAAAATTAAAAAAGAACTTTCCTTGGAATGCCACCTTGCCATGGTGGAAAAGATTTTAACGTTCCATTGATCCAGGACAGCACAGTTGCTTCACAGCTCCAGGGTCCCAGGTTCGATTCCCGGCTTGGGTCACTGTCTGTGCGGAGTCTGCACGTTCTCCCCGTGACTGCATGGGTTTCCTCTGGGTGCTCCGGTTTCCTCCCACAGTCCAAAGACGTGCAGGTTAGGTGGATTGGCCATGCTAAATTGCCCTTAGTGACCAAAAAAAGGTTAGGTGGGGTCACTGTGTAATGGGGCTGGGATGGGCTTAAGTAGGGTGCTCTTTCCAAGTGCTGGTGCAGACTCGATGGGCCGAATGGTCTCCTTCAGCACTGATGATTCTATGATTCTAATTCTAAATTCTATGATCCCAAGAGCAATGTCTTTGGGAGTCTTAAGCTCATGTCAGGGTCACCCATGATGGTACGGTTGAGGGGAGGAAGCAGGCAAAGAGCAATGTGAAAGAAGCCCTCAGCAGCAGGTCAGACAGAAGATACTTGTATGATATCAATGGCTGCGATGGCAGGTGAAGGCTGTTTGGCGAGAGGTGACAAGAGTCAGGACAGTCAGATCTAAAGTGCCTAGCTTTGAATGTAGGTGGTGGAATCGGATTCCATCGTCTCACCCTTGGAATAGGAACAGGAGAGCGTTTCGGCAACTTTCTTTAGGACTGAGCAACCCTCTTCAGGACCCACTACAAACAAAGAACAAAGAAATGTACAGCACAGGAACAGGCCCTTCGGCCCTCCAAGCCCGTGCCGACCATGCTGCCCGACTGAACTACAATCTTCTACACTTCCTGGGTCCGTATCCCTCTATTCCCATCCTATTCATGTATTTGTCAAGATGCCCCTTAAATGTCACTATCGTCCCTGCTTCCACCACCTCCTCCGGTAGCGAGTTCCAGGCACCCACTACCCTCTGCGTAAAAAACTTGCCTCGTACATCTACTCTAAACCTTGCCCCTCTCACCTTAAACCTATGCCCCCTAGTAATTGACCCTGCATGGGGAAAGGGCTAGGAAAGGTGCCTGACTGGAAAACCAGCATGCTCATCTACCTGCGGTCAGAAAATCAAAGTTAAACTGAATTTTGGAACCTGGAATGTACAGTAATGAGCAAAACAATCGACCAGAATGGAGAACTGCCCTTGTTGCCCATTAACACAAGCACTTCAACATTGACGAGTGATCCAATAAGCAGGCGAAGGGCAGCGGAGCAAAGATAAGTCGTCACACCTTCTTCTGGAGAGTAAAACCCGAGGATCAGCCCAGGACGCATGGTCCCAATCCTTGATGCCAATGAGAAGTCCGACGAAGGCATCGACTCCATCCTGGGCACCATACTCGCCAACATTCCTAAGGAAGGTAAGATAATTGGGGGCTCCCAAATCAGGAAAGGAAAGCACAACTGATCACCAGCTTGTCATCAACACACCTTTCCACCTAAAGGACAAGTGCAAGACTTCCTGGAGACATCCGCAATCAAAGCATTGACACATGAACAGATGCCCTCATCACCAAAGTGGTGACCAGTGCAGAGACTGCTGGACAGACAACTGATTCATCCGCTCCTCTAGGTCCATCAAACTCCACCAGACGCAGCGGAAGATAAAACAGCTCAGAAAAAAGATCAATGTTGAGCGGCTTCAAGAACCCAGCATGCTAGTGAACTTCCAACAATGACTTCCCAAAATCTCCTATGGAAAACTGGAAAGAGCTGAAGACAACCATCATCTCAAGCTGTGAAAAAACCATCGACTTACAAGACCAGGAAACAACAAGACTGGTTCAACGAGAACACCCACACCATCCAAGACCTCATCGACAAGAAGAGGAAAGCTCTCAGTGACTAGCAAAACTATATAATCAACAAGGCAAAGAGGAAGCTGTTTAACCTCAACCGGTTGAAATCCATGAAGAAAACAACACTGACATCGCTTGTTGAACATCAGTATGCGGATGCATCGTCATTTCCACTCTAGCAGAAGAGAAACTCAAAGTCATGCTCGACACCTTCACGGGAGCATACAAAGAACAACCTCAGCCTCAAGAAGACTCAAGTCCTTAACCAACTGACCAGGGCAAGATCCAGTCTCTCCCTCCAGCAAGATCAGCGAAGAAACCTTACCAAATGTGGAACATTTCCCATACCTGGGGAACCACCTCCTGTCAGGCGGACATTGATAGAGAGATCCAACACCGTATCCAATCCACGAGCGCCTCCTTCAGACGCTTAAGGACAAAAGTCTTTGACAACCGTGACATCCGTAGTGACACAAAAATCCTCATGCACAAGGCCCCAACTCTATATGGCTCAGAAACTTAGTATAGGCGCCACCTCAAGACCCTGGGTAGGTAGCATCAATGTTGTCTGCGATGGATTCTTCGCATGAGTTGAGGACAAGCATACTAACATCTGTGCTCTTGAAGCAGCCAGGAGCACCAGCATCGAGGCCATGATCATCTGAAACCAACTCCACTGGGTTGATCATGTGCTTAGGATGACAGAGCCCCGACTGCCAAAGCAAATATTCTTTGGCCAGCTCAAGGAAGGCTTCCGAACAAGAGGAGGACAAAGGAAGGACTTTAAAGACACTGAAGACTTACCTCAGGAAATGCAACATTGACATCAATGCCTGAGAGACCCTTGCTCAGAAGAGACCTCTTGACTTGAAGGAACCTCTTGATTGAAGGGACAATTCTTTGAGGACACCAATGGCAAGAGAAGGCCTGGAAAAGGTGCCGGTGAAAGGAGTACCAGCGATCTGGAGTCGCAGGACTGATTCCTGGAAATACCTGCCAAGTATGCAGTCAAAAATGCGGCTCTAGAATAGAGCTCATCAGCCATGCAAGAACACACAGAACCCAGGAGCAGTAGCATGGAGATTTTTAGGTGGGCAATCATACTCATTAGTGAGTGATCACCAAAAAAGGATAGTAAGAACCAACTGTCAAAAAAATTACAGTATGTGTTTTCCTGCAGACAACCAGGAAAGTTTGTTAAATCCTACAAATGTGCAAGATCCATATCCTGCCAGTCTGTTTCTGCATCACGGAAACTTCATATTATGAAGGGGCTTTTCACAGTAACTTCATTGAAGCCTACTTGTGACAATAAGCAATTACTATTATCTGTTTCTGCATCACGGAAAATTCATATTATCATACCCTCTTGACAAATTAATGGGCAAGGTATAATTGGTTAGAACAGCAGATGCGAACCCATACTTTTTTTCCAATTAAGGGGCAATAATCGGCCCCAAAATGAAAATCACTTATTGTCACGAGTAGGCTTCAATGAAGTTACTATGAAAAGCCCATATTTCACCACATTCCCGTAACAGCCTCCCCGAACAGGCGCCGGAATGTGGCGACTAGGGGCTTTTCACAGTAACTTCATTGAAGCCTACTCGTGACAATAAGTGATTTTGATTTTCATTTCATTCATTTAGCGTGGCCACACATCTTTTGGGTTGTGGGGGTTAAACCCACGCAGACACAGGGAGAATATGCAAACTCCATCAGATTGGCAAAATTAAGGGTTCTATCGGCAATCACAAAAAACATTACGTTATGCGCCCATTTTGCTCCTTACAGAGCACCCTTCCGGTTTCCTCAGCTTTTATGTTGAATTCACAACATTCCTAGTTTCAATTTGAAATCGAACTTTTGAAAGACCCTAAAGAGAGAAGACTCTACAGATCATTCCTCCAAACCAGCAAAGGCAGGCTGACACCACCGGTATTTCTTGCAACACTGCACAGCGCAGGCCAAGGAAGGAAATGACCGTTGAACACTAGTTCCCCGGGCTCTCAATTGCCTCAGGACAAATGCAAACCGCTTGTGATGGGCTCAACTTCCTGAACTGATAATCAGCAGGATAACTGCAGTCATTCTTGGCAAGCGAAGATTAAATTTACACTTGGCATATTTCATACCTTAAACTGGATCCTCATTTGACTAGTACGTAGTAGAAACATGCTAATTTTGACCCATCTATTGCAAGACAGTACTCTGATTTCAATAAAAGAGAAAGGGCTAATTTTCAAAAAGGAAGTTCACCCTATGCATTTCTTACTTTATTTACTTTCCTTTCTCATTCTTTTTAAAGCCTGCGTGGCCTTGCTGGAATAAACAATACAAATACTTTGCCCAAGTAGCCACTGTGTAGAGTACAGATCTCAACAGTGAGCATTCGCAGGCTGTTTAACTGTAGGATGTAACACAATATTGTTTAATGTTAGGATGTAACACAATAGAGCATACTTTGAAAGATAGGGAGAAATAGCGATCAAAAACGAGAACCTGCATCCAGGGCTCCAAAGGCTAAGTGAAACACTACCACTATTTTGGTTAACTCAAATCTGGGAACATTACATATTTACATATGGAAACATTCACTGAATCATTTGAAGATCCCTGCAGGCAGATTCCAAAACTGGACAGACTGGCATTTATGATTTGTTCAATTTCATTTTTGTTGTTTAGGCAAACTGGGATGTTGGTGCCTTTTTTGTTAAGTCTCTTGCTAGCTGTGCAAACTGAGGGTTGAATGTATTTTCTCACTTATTACAAAATCAATCATTGCTGAGTTGAACAAAGGTGGATATACAAGAAAGAAGAAATAGTACAGCTTTTCCTAATGGTGCCAGAGAAACATTTCCACTGTCACCTAACAGTTGTATCAACTGGTCATGAAGCTAGCATGCTGCGTAAGACACTTAAAACTGGAATCAGAATTTCACTACGGTGCAGAAAGCCCAAACCTATAGACAGTCGACTGTACAACGTTCGAGTTATGATGAATGGCACTTACAACATTTATAAATTGACACCCCATTACTTCAGTCTCGAATGTATGACACCACACCAGCACGTTCATACGTTTTCATTAACTTTCCGCACTGCCCACCTGTATGACTGGAGAGGTCGAACAGTCTTTATTAGGCTGGAAAAGTGTGTTTTATTCTTCTGGCACAACTGCATGATTTTAATGCATTTATACACATTGAGAAAATAATAATTTCAGAGATGTGGGTGTCACTGGCTAGGCCAGCATTTACTGCCCATCCCTAATTATCCTCGAGATGGTGGTGGTGAGCTGTCTTCTTGAACCACTGCAATCAGAGGTGTAGGTACACCCTCTGAGCTATTAGGGAGAGAATTCCAGGACTTTGACATAGCCACATGAAGGAACAGCCAAGAGATTTCCAAGTCAGGATGGCGAGTGACTTGGTGCAGCCTCCAGGCAGTGGGGCTCTCAGGTATCTGCTACTCTTGCCCTGCTAGGTGGCAGTGGTTGTGGGTTTGGAAGGTGCTGCCTGAGAACCAATGAGTTCCTGCAGTGCATCCTGCAAATGGTACACATGGCTGCCACTGTTCACCGGTGGTCGAAGGATTGAATGTTTGTGGAAGGGGTAGCAATCAAGTGGGCTGCTTTGAGGGTCGGCACAGTGGTGCAGTGGTTAGCACTGCTGCTTCACGGCTCCGAGGCCAGGTTCGATTCCAGCCCCGGGTCACTGTCCACGTGGATTTTGCACATTCTGCCCATATCTGCGTGGGTCTCACCCCAACAACTCTAAAAGATGTGCCGGGTGAGTGAATTGCACCGCTAAATTGCCCCTGAATTGGGAAAAAATAATTAGGTTTCTAAATTTAAGAAAAACAAGTGGGCTACTTTGACCTGAATAGTATCAAGCCTCGAGTGTTCTTAGAGCTGCACTCATCCCAGCAGGTGTAGTCACACTCCTGACTTGTGCCTTGTAGAGGATGGATAGGCTTTGGGGAATCAGGCGAGTTATTTGTCAGAAAATTCCTAACCTATGACCCTCTCTTGTCACCACAGTATTTATATGGGTACGTCAGTTCACATTCTAGTGAATAGTAACCCAGGATGTTGATACGGGGGGATTGAGTGATGGTCATGCGATTGAATGTCATGGGGCAATAGATCCTCTCATTAGAGATGGTCAATGCCTGCCACTTGTGTGACACAAATGTTACTTGCCACTTGTCAATCCTAGTCCAGATATTGTCCAAGTCTTGCTGCATTTGGACGTGGGCTTCTTCAGTGTCTGAGGAGTCACGAATGGTGCTCAACATTGTGCAGTCATCAGCAAACATCCCCACTTCTGACTTTGTGTTGGAAGGCAGGTCATTGATGAAGCAGCTGAAGATGGTTGAGCCTAGGACACTACCCTGAGAAATGCCTGCAGTGATGTTCTGGAGCTGAGACAATTGACCTCCAACCACAACAACCATCTTCCTTTGTGCTACGTATGACTCCAACCAGCAGAGATTCCCCCTGATTCCCAATGACTTTAATTTTGCTAGGGCTCCTTGATGCCATATTCAGTCAAATGTTGCCTTGAAGTCAATCTCACCTCTGGAGTTCAGCTCTTTTATCTATATTTGAACCAAGGCATGGAGTCAGCCTGGCGGAATCCAAACTGTTGTACTTAATTTGCACTCAGACTCACAAATGTTCAAGGTTAAACAGACAACGGGCAATGATCGATGGCTTCATTATATCCCCCACACAACTGAGAATCTTGTGCTAAGGTGTGCAGACATCAACAGTTGCCACAGGACTTAACAGGGAGAGAGTAGAGAGCATTTAATACTGCTGGCTGCCCATGAGTGATTTCCAGCCTTGGTACAGGATTCAATTCCCCATTTATAACATTGTTCCTGGGAAAATTGTTCTGACTTAACGATGCTTCAACTTACAATGCTGTTTTCAGGAACCAATTGTGTTGCAAGTCCGAGGACTGCCAAACCTGCACTTACAGCCAATGTATTCTACCCTAGACTTCAGCTATCCAAATGTGATTCCCACCAATTAATGGGCCTAAGATGCACTGCTGTAAGTTTAGTCTTTTCACTCGAAATAAACAACATGAAAAGGATCACAGTAATTAATAAAACTATCTCCCAAATGTGAAAAACCATGATATCAAATCATCATATCTGTGTTAATGACTATCAAAACGAATACAAGCTGGTAGAGAATACAATGTGAGACAGAGAATGCTGATGGGAATATACAGTGATTCAGACAGGTTACTCGACAGGCAGATAAATTGAACAATGATTAGCTTTTGCACACAAATCAAGAGTACGATGCAAGTATAAAACAGTCCAAAGATGTGCAGGTTAGGTGGATTGGCCATGTTAAATCGCCCCTTAGGATGGGGTTGCAGGAATAGGACAGAGGATTGGGCTTTAAGTGTGGTCATACAAAGGGTCGGTGCAGCCTCGATGAGCCGAATGGCCTCATCCTGACCTGTCGGGATTCTATGAAATGAGACTGAACTGATAGGAAAACTAAAACGGCAGTGATGGTTTATTCAGCGCTCAATTTCTAGAGATGTGGAGTAAAAATAATTTACAAAAGTTCTTGCACATATTAGCTGTCACATAAGTACATGCATACTTTCTCACTAAAATAGCACACCCTCTAACCCTAACAGTATCACAAATTGGTTGGTCATCAAGAACAATAAGTGTAATGCAATTATTGCCCATCTAATAGCAGCTAATAATGAAGAGACTGATTTTCAGCAGCCGTTAAAACCTTTCAGATAATGCACACTGCCCTAGAAAGCAAGAGCAAGCACAACTTTTAATTGAGTTTACTTAGTAGTTCTCTTGATAGTCTAGCTCAGACTCAGCGCCTTGAAGGTACAGGCAGCCTCTAATTACAATCCAGTCATGGTTGCTCAAAATGCACCTTGCTGGATAGATTCAGTTGTGACGCTCTGTACAGTCCGCAATTATTTTAACTTTATAGTGGCTACAAGGAGGTGGTAACAGAGGGGAGATGGTAAACATGCCAGCAACAACCACCTTCATGGAAAACACTTGAAAATTTTCCAAGCAAGTAGGATGCTTCAATGTGAAATTAGGAACTATTTCTTAACCCTTCCCCACCTCAAATGCAACTTTCAAGCTATCATCACCCTTTCAGTAAACACCTATTATAAAAGTATTGTACTGTATGGATGCAGCACATATCCTTGGGAGAGTTGCATTTCCAATATTTCTTTGATGCGCTGCCTAATTAACAACAGCTACTTAATTTTGTAGCCATTCATTATGAAATTGGTTACATACTGGAAGTGCAATTCTTTTTGACTCCAGATAGATTTGGTCCATTTACCCATCAATACCGTAATGGTGGCGCAGTGGGTTAGCCCTGCTGCCTCACGGTGCCGAGGTCCCAGGTTCAATCCCGGCTCTGGGTCACTGTCCGTGTGGAGGTTGCACATTCTCCCCGTTGCTGTGTGGGTCTTGTGCAGGCTAGGTGGATTGGCCATGCTAAATTGCCCCTTAATTAGAAAAAAAGAATTGGGTACTCTAAATTCTTTTTTTTGTTTTAAATCAATACCATAATGGTTTGTGATGACTGACGTTTGGGGAGAATGGAGGGAAGAGGGGATGAGTTTCAAAACTTTCAAATGAACATAACCTCCTCGAAATGTCAAGAATGGCAAACTGCAGGATACGCAATCAAAACATTAACTGGGTCTCTTTATAGATTAATTTAAAAACTCAAGCTTGGGATGATATGGGCATTGTTTTGCTACCCTTAGCTACCTTAGAGAATATAGTAGCAGGCTTTCTTGGAACCGTTACAGTCCATATGGAAGTGTTCCCACAGAACTGTTAGGGCGTCAAATCCAGAATTTTGCTATGAAGGTTTTGCCGAATATTTCCACCATTGTGAAATATCCATAATTATCCAGGTTAATACTCCAACCAAAAAATCTGTCGTAGGAAGATTGCTAATCCATTATTTGTTCAAATTTACAAAGATTCAAAATTAACATCAATTTTAATATATCAAGCCGCAAATTGATAAGCTTTACAGAAATTAGTCTACCATTTTGTTTCTGAGCCTTCAATTAAATGAAAACATAATCATCATTACCAGCTGCTGAGTTCCACAACACAATCCTTAGCCGTTTTTCGTGCTTTCTGGTCTTGGGTTTCCATTCTCCAAAAAAGTTAACTCATTTCCCCCATCCAGGTATCCTGGTAGGTACACAGCCTGCTTGAAGATAAATATCTGTTTGGGCTGGGCACCAGGAACTGCAAAATCATGACCCTCTTTTTAATTTTGGCAACAATCTGTCATTACACTAGCTCTTGCGATGTGAAGCCTACAAGTATTATGCTAAAGTTATATATCATGAGCAGACAGATAAATTAATGTTACAATGTTAAATATGTTCTTTTCAGGCATACTACACTTGCGTGGCCAAACCTCAGACTGCTGGGTGTATCACATAGGTACCTCTGAAAATCTCAGAGCCATTATTATGCTTTATGTCCTAAAGAAAAAAAGGTTGCAGAATTTTTGCAACTTTACACAGAAAAGTATTTCAGGGGAAATAAGCAGGTCCCAAAGGTGGGATTAATCCTCAACAGAATGTTTCAAGCAATTTGTCACCCACTGCATTCATTATTGGTGGCAAATTGTATTAAAGCAAACTTTAGACTAGAGTGCCTGAAGTAGCTGACATATGAACACAAAAAACAGTGAACACAAACATCAACATTAAAGAAATACAAGTGTGTTAAACTGATTATTTGGATCATATTGGAGCCTCAGAAAAGTTTACATTAAGAATGTTTCATCAGCAACTTGGAAGACTTAAGACACTAGATTGCAAACTTGAAAAGCAAACTACACCCAGGCTTGATAATTAATCAACCCTGAACACTTCAGTTTGTGATCCTACCAGTCGAAGGCTGCTTCGAGTGATGTACACCACCCATTTCAAATATAAAGCCATGTTTAGTACCAGAAGGTTAATGCTTAAAAGCTCAATTCCATGGTATCCAACACCATTTCAATTAGGCTATTAATGGATTTCCTTAAGCTGTCTAATTGTTCAGTGTGCACATTTTTCATTAGTTAGATCTTTGCAATATCCATAATCAGCACATTTATACAAGGTAGTCAATCACTAATTAAAGCCGAATCACTTGGGAGATTATAATCTTAAATGCATAAAAGTCCACAGTTAAATATCAATAGTATCTAGGATCCAAGTGTGAATTTAATATGATTATGGATGTATTTTGTAAAGTTTCAAAACAAGGGGCAGCACATTGAATTCTGCATGGAAAATCAAGAATGAGATAATTACAAACAAATAAAAATCCACATCTAAAGGCAACATGTTAATGATGTGTAATCTCAAAGGCAACCTCAGACTTTGCATTCCCTTTTATAAACATAGTTCCAAGTACTTGCCAACTTTCAGACTACATGTGATTAGTATTTCCAGGAAATGTCTTCACAAAATGAAGTTTAGTCACTAAAGATACCCATTTCCATATCTCTAATCATTACCTCGGGATAAAGTTCAAAATACACTGCCTTTTCCTACCATCTCCACACTAATCTATTAGTCCACATTACATAGGGTTCAAAATTACCATAGCTGAATAATTTAAATTTCCAGAAATATAACAGCTGAGATCAGAAAAAAGAGACCAGGTTCACACCTCTCGCAGTTCCCCCGTGTTTTAGCAAAACAGTCTCAATATCCTGCCCTCCTATTTTTTCACCCATGTAGCAATTTTCTGAAAGCACAACTATTACTTCTGACCAGTGCCACATCATTGAGTTTCCTTCAAGTTAAATAATCGTTAGGAATTGCTACAACTACTTGAAGCATCATGCACAATGTTAGAATGTGTAATATTGTAGTACAAGCTGTACAGTAGCGAATATTAATGGGGTATTCAGGGCCAAAAATGATCTTGGGGATATACAAAATAGCAGCAAGAATAATTATGCATCAATACTGAAAATTAATGGTTGCATTTTTAACAGAATTGCTCACTTAATCCTAAAGGTACAAATAGTATGTGGTAAAATTAAACATTCAGGGAGTGCGAGATTTTTTCAAAACTAGAAATGCACAAAAATCTCCTGGCCTCATCATTAAGAGACTACTAATACTCGCATGGAAGAAATGACAGCAAGTTGGCCATTTATTTTTTTTAATTTTTCTAATTAAGGGGCAATTTAGTGTGGCCTATCCAGCTACACCGCACATCTTTGGGTTGTGGGGGGTGAAACCCACGCAGATACGGGGAGAATGTGCAGACTCAATACGGACAGTAACATGGGGCAGGAATCGAACCAGAGTCCTCAGCACTGTGAGGCAACAGTGCTAACTACTGCGCCGCCATGCTGCCCAAGCAAGTTGACCATTTCTTTGAAACTTTGTAACCAGTTAGTCCCCAATTAGCAAACGACTAGAGCAGCAGTGTGTTGTGGTGGTGTCACAACAAACGGCTAAAAATATTTTTATTCTTTCATGGGATGTGGCATGGTCAGCATTTGTCATCCATTCCAAGTTGCCCTAGAGGTGGTGGTGAGCCACTTTCTTGCTGAGGATCATATGGTCTAGGTACACCCACAGTGGTTCTCAGAGGGAGTTCCAAGAGTCTGACCCAGTGATGGTGAAGGAGCAGCAATGCGTCTGTTATCCTTGTCCTTCTAGGTGGTAGAGGTCACAAGTTTGGAAGGTGCTGTCGAAAGAGCTTTGGTAAGTTGCAGTGCATCATGCATCTGGTACACACTGCAGCCACTGGAAGGGAATGAATATTTAAGGTGGTGGATTGGGTGCCAATCAAGCAGTTTTTGTCCTGGATTGTGTCAAGCTTCTTGAGTTTTGCTGGAGCCACACATCCAGTCAAATGGAGAGTATTCCATCACACTCCTGACTTGACTTTGGTCTTGCTGAAGAACTCCCAGCTTCTAACCTGCTCTTGTAGCCACAGTATTTAAATATCTTGCCCAGTTCAGGTTATGCACAATGCTGGCCTGCATGATGTTGATGGTGTAAGATTCAGTGATGATAATGCCACTGACTGGGGAGATGGTTAGATTCTATTTTGGAGATGGTCTTTGTTTGGCACAAATGTCACTTACCACTCTAAGCCTGAATGATGTCCAGGTCTTACTGCATCTGGGCATGGGCTGCTTCAGTATCTGATGAGTTGCAAATGGTACTGAACAATCAGTACCATCAACAAACATCCCCACTTCTAACCATGATGCAGGGTAGGTCACAGAGGAAGCAGCTGGAGATGGCTGAGTTTAGGACACTACTGTGGGGAATTGCTGCAGTGATGTCTGGGCTTAGATGATTGGCCTCCAACAAGCATTGCCATTGCAAATATTTGTTATGCCAACTCAGTCCAAAAATATCCCCAAAAAGGATGCCACACCTTTTAAAGTAATATTGAGGCAAGTTTCCAAACAGAATAATTCCACATTCAATTCCAGGTATGATTGTATTTCTAGACTAAGAAATTCCATTGATAGGCAAGTAACTATATACAAACTCAAGCACTGAAACACCATCTAACACTAAAATGGTTTTGGTGGGCAGTTTGGGTTGGGTTGCTATACCAGGCACCGGTGGCAAGCGTGCGGACGAATCAGGAGAGATCGGGCTACTTCAGGTTGTGCCGGGGGACAAGGCAGGGATGTCCACTTTCTCCACTGTTGTTTGCCTTAGCTATAGAGCCCATGGCATGGAGAGCATAGAGGGTCTGGCAGGGGATAGTGCGGGCGGGTGGAATACAGGGTCTCACATTACACGGACAATCTACTTCTGTACATATCAGACCCGCTGGGGGGAATTGGCGGGATATTAGAGGAATTTGGCCGGTTCTCGGGATACAAATTGAATATAGGCAAGAGTGAGGTCTTTACCATTCTGTTGACATGGCGTGGTGGGTACAGACAGTTAAAATGACGGTCCTCCCGAGGTTTTTGTTTGTTTTCCAGAGCCTCCCAATTTTTATTTCCAAGGCATTCTTCAAAAAGGTGAATTCAGAGATCTCGGGATTTGGTTGGGCGGGTAAAACCCAGAGGGTGGACAAGGTGCTGCTGGAGCGGGGGGCTGGCCCTTACGGATTTTATTAACTACTACTGGGCGGCGAACATTGCGATGGTCAGGAAATGGGTAGTGGGGGAGGGGTCAGTATGGGAGCAGGTGGAGGCGGCATCATGTAAGGACGCGAGTCTGGGGGCATTGTTCTCGTCGGCTCAGTACTCCACAAGCCCGGAGGTAGTGGCAGCCCTGAGGGTGTGGGGACAGCACATGGAGTGGGGGGGGGGGTCCGGTGTGGGCACCAATATGTGATAACCACCATCGCGCCGTGGGGGCTGGACGGGGGACTTTGGAGGTGGCAGCGGGCAGGGATCGAGAGATTTGGGGATCTCTTTATTGATGGTTTCCCAAGCTCGGAGTCGTTTGAGTTGCTAGGTGGGAATGGGTTCCGTTATCTACAGGGGAGAGATTTTGTGCAGAGGCAGGTTTCGACCTTCCCACACCTGCCGCTCCAGGATAAGGTGGTGTCAAGAACAGGAGTAGGAGAGGGGAAGGTATCAGAGATATGCAAGGAGCTGATAGGAGTGGGAGGGAGCCCCGATAGGAGAGGTGAAGAGAAAGTGGGAAGAGCTGGAAGGAGAGTTGGAGGCCGGGTTATGGGAGGAGGCCCTGAGGAGAGTTAGTGTCCTCGTTGTGCGCCAGGCTTAGCCTGATCCAATTGAAGGTGGTCCATAGGGCACACAAGACTGTGGCCCGTATGAGCAGTATCTATGAGGAGGTGGAGGATAGGTGTGGGCGCTGTGCGGGGGTTGCTGTGAACCATGTCCGTATGTTTTGGATGTGTCCGAGGCTATGGGGTTTCTGATGTCATGTCAGAGGTCTTAAAAGTGAGGGTGATTCCGAGTCCAGAGGTGATCTTCGGTGTGTTGGAAGACCCGGGAGCCCAGGGGTTGAGAGGCCGGCGTCCCATCTCCCGGAGACAGATCTTACCAGGTTGGTGGGACTCGGAGCCCCTGAAGTAGTTGGTGTGGGTTAGCGACATGGTGGGGTTTCTCAGATTCGAAATAATTAAATTTGCCTTGAGGGGTTCGTTGCAGCGGTTTGCTCGGATTTGGCAGCCGTTCATCAACTTCTTCAAGAAAAATTAAGCTGTCAGCGGGGGGAGTTTGGAGTGGTTGGGGGAAGGTGGCATTGTGTGTAAGCCATGTTGGCTGGGATTTGTGCCGGGGGGGGGGGGTCTAGTATCCAGTTTATGTGCAACAGCTTCTGGAAAGTGCATTACAACAGGGAATATTGGCCTCAATTCTCATCTTCTCGCTGCTGTAAGTGCGACATGGAAATTGCATTCTGCCCTCTTAGAACAATTTGGTCGACAGGTCTTCCCAAGACTCTCCTTCCTGAATCATTAGTTTCAATAAAATAACTGCTCTGAAGGCGGAATATTGTTTCCAAACTATTTTTTATTTTTCATAAGCTTGTAATAAGCAGAGACTTACTTAAATAAAAGGCTTGCAGGGCTGCACGGTGGCGCAGTGGGTTAGCCCTGCTGTCTCACGGTGCCGAGGTCCCAGGTTCGATCCCGGCTCTGGGTCACTGTCCGTGTGGAGTTTGCACATTCTCCCCGTGTTTGTGTGGGTTTCACCCCCACAACCCAAAGATGTGCAGGTTAGGTGGATTGGACACACTAAATTGCCCATTAATTGGAACAAAATTAATTGGGTACTCTAAATTTATTTTTAAAATTTTAAAAGGCTTGCTGGACAGCCAAATCAGCATGCAGCAGAACTCTATAGACCAAATTTATTTGTGCTGTGCTCAGTCAATTTCAGTCTCTGGGGAAAGGGGCACCACAATTAACCCTGGTTTCGGGCAGTGGAAGAGGTAGACAGGATTCTTACTTCGCAGTCAATGATTTCTGATGGAAAGGACACACAGTCAAACAAGCTCAGCTATGATGCCTTCAACCATCAGAAAACTTCCCAAACACCCAGTTAAGACCACTTGAATGGCAACTGTGTAATGCACCATCCTCGGGTCACTGTCCGTGTGGAGTTTGCACATTCTTCCCGTGTCTGCGTGGGTCTCACCCCCACTAAATTGCCCCTTAATTGGGAAAAAAAAGAATTAGGCACTTAAAAAAAAAATGTAATGTATCATCCTTTAGTAGATACGGATACACAAAAAGGCAACTTCTTGGAAATAAGTTTTCTATCTGCAGCCATCTTGTGTTGGCCTCGCCGGCGGAGCTGTTCCTCCTCCAGTGGTGATTAAAGCCACTCTGCGGCATCCCCCTCATATTCTATGCTCCTCATTCATTGTGTTCTTCAGGCTAGGACAGCAGGCCAGATGGTTGCAGTGAAGATGACGAAAAATCAGAGGGTCCTTCAACTCCAGGCTCCAGTTGGTTATGAAAAGTGGCAAATGTGTGTTGGGCTACAAACAGACTGAAAATGATTTGTCAAGGCAAAGCCAAGCTGGTTATTATTGCTAACTGCCCAGCCTTGATGAAATCTGAGATTGAGTACTATGCTAGCACGGGCTATTTTTAAAAATCACTACTTTTTAATTCCCCCCCCCCATTATTTCCATTAAGGGGCAATTGAAAAAAATGAATAAATGAAAATCGCTTATTGTCACAAGTAGGCTTTAATGAAGTTACTGTGAAAAGCCCCTAGTCGCCACATTCCCGGCGCCTGTTCGAGGAGGCTGTTACGGGAATTGAACCGTGCTGCAATTTAGCATGGCTAATCAAACTACCCTGCACATCTTTGGATTGTGGGGGGTGCGACCCACGCAAACACGGGGAGAATGTACAAACTCCACACGGACCGTGACCTGGGGCTGGGACTGTGACCAGGTCCTCGGTGCTGCGATGCAGCAGTGCTACCCACTGCGCCACCGTGCCCCCCTTATGCAAGCGAAAACTGATGTGCATCACTACAGTGGCAACAACATTGAACTGGGTACAGCTTGTGCCCATTGGCTATCATTGATCCTGGCGATTCTGACATCAGGAGTATGCCAGAGCAAATCAGTGAAAAATAATTCAGCCACTGCTATATTTTGCAAATAAAATTTCAGCATAAATAGAAAACCACTAAGGGCCTGCTTTTGCAATATTGACCCATCAGGTGAAAATCATTCTTCTGCACCATTTGTTCACCAAGTCGTTAAATGTGTTTGTGCTAAATTTCCAATAAAAGTACATATTGCATCAAGAGAAAGTTTAGACAGTGATGTAACAGGCAGGGCACATGACATAATTACCGGCCAACACCTATCCAGATTACAACATGAACATAGCATCTTACTTTTTCAACAGTTGACTCACTGCCTTAAACAATGGAAGATCACGCTAGATGGGATACTTGCACATTTCACAGGTATATGACTGCAATCATTCTGATACCAGATCAAGCCACCACTAGGTGAAACTCACATAAAGCAACTTATGTTCATGAATCACTTAGTCCCATGAGTAAAACTCATCTTTAGGTTACATGAAAATAGCGAGCACCCGGGGTGGCACAGTGGTTAGCAACGTTGCCAACAGCACTGAGGATCCGAGTTCGATCCCAGCCCCGAGTCACTGTCTGTGTGGAGTTGGCACATTCTCCCAATGTCTGCGTGGGTTTCACCCCCGCAACCCAAATATGTGCAGGTTAGGTGGATTGGCCACGCTAAATTGTCCCATAATTGGAAAAAAAAATTGGGTACTTTTAAATGTATTTATTTTTAAAAAAGAAAGAAAAGAGTGAGCACCCTACCCAACTTCTGTAGGTCATCTTACATAAAACAGAACATCGCTTCCAGATCCTGAATTTTAGCCCAGGGCAGAACAATCTCTCCATTGTCTCAGGTCGGATCCCGTTACGCAAGAGTCGCCTTTCACCCTTTCTCAAAAATGTGTATGTCCTCCTAAAGTCCCTCTCTGAAATGAAGCTTTTTTTACAGAATGAATGAGGATTCCCTACTCCCATTTACTAAAATGAGCAAACAAACTATGCAGTCACTAGCGGAAGAACTAATTTCCAATTAGCATATGAACCACGTTTCATCTGGAAATCCTTGTTTTTTCTCTTTTTAAAATAAATTTAGAGTACCCAATTCATTTTTTTCCAAGGGGCAATTTAGCGTGGCCAATCCACCTATCTCGCACATCTTTAGGTTGTGGGGGCAAAACCCACGCAAAAACAGGGAGAATGTGCAAACTCCACACGGACAGTGACCCAGAGCCAGGATCGAACCTGGGACCTCGGCGCTGTGAGGCAGCAGAGCTAACCCACTGCACCACTATGCTGCCCTTAGAAATCCTTGTGAGCAACTTTAGGAGAACATACACATTTAACATTGGACAAAAAAGATGCCACATGAAGTTGTATAGAGAAAAGTGAAGTAATACATTTTGGGAGGAAGAATGAGGATTGCACATAGACACTAATTGGCTTAAGCCATTCATTTTTTAAGTGGGAGCAAAAGCTGATAAAAATATGACAAATTGAAGTTAAATACATTTGGATCCTATCTTCTATATATATTTATACACATAGCAGCCCATGGTAAAGAGATATTAAACTTACACTAATCAGTTAGAATAGCATCCAGTTCTTGGTGTCATACTTTTAGAGAGGATTATTAATTCCATGGAGAGATGCAAAAGAGATTCATTACAATACTCAGAATGTTAGTTTAAAAGACATTGGAACTCCCAAGTAGAAAACAAAGCAGCAGATTTAAGCAGAGAGGTCAGTACCAAGAATTATGGAGTTCTGATAATGCCAGAAACAAATTGATCATCAGAATAACAGGGAAAGGTTAATTTTTTTAAAAATATTTTAGGTTATTGCATGCCCAACCAAAATCCATAATGCATAAAAGGTTAAGTGGATATATGGTGAAAAGCATGTGGCCAGATAGACGATTCTGAATGATGACACATGTAGAAGTTTGTACAATTCTAGGTCTAGAACTCCACACCCTTTCTGCCAATCTAACCCACCCAACCCGTTTGTTATCCCTCAGAAAAAAATATCTAGCCATCTTTCAATCACTTATTCCTCACTAATCTAACTCCATTGTTCCATCTGCTCAGTCATGATGACCATGCTCATCAGCCTTCTTCAGGTTGCATTTCCTCACGTGTTCACAACCTCCAAATTCTTGTCAAGGTTTGGATTGGATTTGTCTATTGTCAAGTGTACTGAGGTACAGAGAAAAGTATTGTTTTGCATACAGCTCATTCCGTACATGAAAAGAAAATACATAGGGCAAACATAAAATACATAATGTAAGTACATAGACACAGGCATCAGGTGAAGCATACAGGAGTGCAGTACTACTCAGTAGAGAAAGTGTGTGTAGAGATCAGATCAGTCCATAAGAGGATTGTTTAGGAGTCTGGTAACAGCGGGGAAGAAGCTGTTTTTGAATCTCGGGAAAGCGGTTTATGAATCTGTTCATGCGTGTTCTCAGACTTATGTATCTCCTGCCCGATGGAAGAAGTTGGAAGAGTGAATAAGCCGGGTGGGGGTGTCTTTGATTATGCTGCCTGCTTTCAAGGCAGCGTGAGGTGTAGACAGTGTCAATGGATGGGAGGGGGGTTCGTGAGATGGACTGGGTGGTGTTCACGTCTCTTTCTTACGGCCTTTCGCCAAACAGTTGCCATACCAGGCTGTGATGCAGCCAGTTAGTATGCTTTCTATGGTGCATTGGTAAAAGTTGGGAAGAGTCAATGTGGACATTCAGAATTTCCTTAGTTTCCTGAGAAAGTATAGGCGTGTTGTGCGATCTTGGGCGTAAATCTCAATGCATCCAACAATAGCGATCTATATTCTCTCAGCTCTCCAAAGTCTCTTCATGCCTCATCAATTTAAGCAACCTCTTTTGATGATCATATTCCAGTGCCATGTCCCACACCACCTTATTACTGATCATCTCCGGACTTCAAGCAGAAACAAACTTTCTTCTTTCTCAGGATTCAAAAAGAGAAATTTATCTAATTGTCTCTCCTCTCTACCTTAATTTTCAAACATTTAAAATCTTAAGAATCATAATTATATTTTCTGATTTACCTCATCCCTTTTCAAACTTGAATGACTTATCAACTTATCAGAAACTGGTGATTTATAATAAGGATCAAAGTGACCCAAACTTGATTATGATTTGGAAACTTAGCAAGGTACAGTACTATGATCTGTATACATACAAAAGCAGCAGTGGCAATGGAGAACAGTCATTTAGCCGTTTAACTGGAAAATTCCACTATACTATTAATAAATTGTATTATGCCTTTAAAGTAATAAAAAAAAATCCCAAAGCTGCTCACAAATGTCAAAAAATCTGACATTGAACCATGTAGGAAATTAGGGCAGATGAAACAGTAGTTTATTTTCATAGTGAAGGAAAGAGGAGAGGTGGGACAGGTTTTGTGATGGAATCCCAGAGTTTAGGCCAGAGTCTCAGCAGATCGACACTGCCGCCCATGGTCCATCAATTAGAATCAGAAGAGAAAATGGCGCGACGGCAGCGATATTAGGGTTGTTGGGACTGGAAGAGATAAAAAGGGAAGGGGCCAGTTATGAAAGGATTTGAATAGAGGAGCAGGGATGTCTTGCTGCAATTATACAAGACCTTGGTGAGGCCACATCTCGAATATTGTGTGCAGTTTTCGTCTCGTTATCTGAGGAAGGATGTTCTTGCTCTAGTTGGATCAGTGAAGGTTTACCAGACTGCTTTCTGGGATGGCAGGACTGATATATGAGAGACTGAATCAGTTTGGATGGTATTCAGTGGAGTTTGGGAGAATAAGGGGGGTCTTAGAGAAATCTATAAAATTCTAACAGGGCTAGACAGAGTAGATAGAACACAGAACATGCAGCGCAGGAGGCCATTCAGCCCATCGAGTCTGCACCCACTTAAGCCCTCACTTCCACCCTAACTCCATAACCCAATACTCCTCCTAACCTTTTTGGTCAGTAAGGGCAATTTATCATGGTCAATCCACCTAACCTGCACGTCTTTGGACTGTGGGAGGAAACCCACAGACATGTGGAGAACGTGCAGACTCCGCACAGTGACCCAGCGGGGAATTGAACCTGGGACCCAGGCGCTATGAAGCCACAGTGCTAGCCACTTGTGCTACCCTAATGCAGCAAGGATGTTCCTAATGGTGGGTGTCCCCAGAACCAGGGGTCACAGTCTGAGGATGCAGGCTAGAGCATTTAGGAGGAGAAATCTCTTCACCCGGAGAGTGGTTGGCCTGCGGAATTAGTTACCACAGGAAGTAGTTGAGTACAAATCATTATGTTTTCAAGAAGCAGTTATAAATAGCACTTAGGGCGAAGGGATCAAAGGATATGGGCAGGGGGTGGTGGAATTGGGATTCGGCTGTTGAGTTGGATGATCATAATGAATGGTGGAGCAAGCTCAAAGAGCCACCTCCTGCTCATATTATCTATGAAAACCAGAATGTGAAATTTAAAATGGAGGCGATCAGCAGCCAATGCCGATCAGCAAGCAGTCATAGATGTTTACAGCATGGAAACAGGCCCTTCGGTCCAGCTTGTCCATATCACCCAGTTTCTATCACTAAGCTAGTCCCACTTGCCCACATTTGGCCATATCCCTCTACACCCACCCTGCCTATGTAACTATCTAACTGCTTTTTAAAGGAAAAAAATTGTACCCGCCTCTACCACTGCCTCTGGCAGCCCGTTCCAGATGCTCACCATCCTCTGAAAATATTTCACCTCTTATCTCTTTTGTTTCTCTCCCCTCTCACCTTAAATCAATGCCCTCTAGTTCTGGACTCCTCTACCTTTGGGAAAATATGTTGACTATCTACCTTATCTATGCCCCTCATTACCCCCAAGCCTCCTACGCTCCAGGGAAAAAATCCCAGCCTATCCTCATAGCACAGACCATCAAGTCCTGGTAGCATCCTCGTAAATCTCTTCTGCACTCTTTCTAGTTTAACAATATCCTTCCTATAATACGGCGACCAGAACTGAACACAGTATTCCATGTGTGGTCTTACCAATGTCTCGTACGGTGGATAGGATTTTGCAGGAAAAAGAACACGGGCACAGCTTTGGGTGTTTAGAGGAAAGAATGAGACAATAGATGAGGTGCTTGGAAATAGTCACATCTAGAGGCAATGCAGGGGCAAGGATGATAACTTATCAGCTGAGGCAGTGGTGATGCCGAGCAATGTCAGATGCAAATAGGCAAGCTTATAAAAGGCACAAGTGAGAGCCTGGAAGCTCATCTTAGGATCTAATAAGACAGGGCAGCGCAATGGGTTAGCACTGCTGCCTTACGCGGCCGAGGTCCCAGGTTCGATCCCGGCTCTGGGTTACTGTCCGTGTGGAGTTTGCACATTCTCCCCGGCTTTGCGTGGGTTTCGCCCCCACAACCCAAAAATATGCAAGGTAGGTGGATTGGCCACGCTAAATTGCCCCTTAATTGGAAAAAAAATGAATTGGGTACTCTAAATTTTTTTTTTAAGGATCTCACAAGACACTAGGGAGAGGATGGAACCAATGGTGGGCGGGGGTCTCAACACCAATTTTCTGTCTGCCCTCTCGTGTTAATCATAAATCTAACTAACTGTCTTGCAATTACCAAGCCTCCACTACTTTCATGGGAAGATAATTCCACAAACTGACAACCCTCAAGAGAAAATTATCTTGACCTTAAAAGGGAGACCATGTATTCTTAAACTTTGTCCCAAAGTTCCCATCACTCCAACAAGAGGAAGAACCTCCCAGTACCACCCCATCTAGACCCCCCAGGATCTTATATTTTAATAAGGTTACTTCTCATCCTTCTAATAATAATCTTTATCAGTGTCACATTTAGGCTTACATTAACACAGCAATGAAGTTAACTGTGAAAAAACCCTAGTTGCCACACTCCGGCGCCTGTTCGGGTACACGGAGGGAGAATTCAGAATGTCCAAATTACCCAACAGGGACGTCTTTCGGGACTTGTGGGAGGAAACCCATGTAGACACGGGGAGAACGTGCAGATGCCGCGCAGACAGTGACCCAAGCACGAAGTCGAACCTGGGACCCTGGTGCTGTGAAGCAACACTGCTGTGCTACTGTGCCCTCTTCTAAACTCCAATGGATGAGGGCAAAACCTCCATACCCCTTCTATCGATCTAACAATACAGCTGTTATTTTCCTGTGGGGGAGAACATTGAGTTGGCAAACACTCCTCCAATGCTGTGAGGTATGGTTGAAAATACGGTCACTTGGATGAGACCTTGAACTATGGCTCCACCAGCTTGTTCAAGTGGACATGATACAATTGAAATCATTGTTCTTTAGTGTCTGAACTCATTCATTCCTCTGAACCACAACCAAGTACAGATTAGCTTGTCATTTATTTAAGAGCACTTATGTGGGACTGGGATAGAGTGGAAGTGTGGTGTTAAATAGGGTGCTCTTTCCAATGGCTGGTGCAGACCTGATGGGCTGAATGGCCTCCTTCCATAAATTCTATGGAATTAACAGAGGCCATACTTCAAAAAGTCATGAGTTGTAAACCCTACAGTATGTGGAGGATACTACACTATACAGTTAATTCATTCCTCACCAACAGCAGGGGCTGTTTAGCACGGGGCCAAATCGCTGGCTTTGAAAGCAGACCCAGGCAGGCCAGCAGCTGGTTCAATTCCCGTACCAGCCTCCCCAAACAGGCGCCGGAATGTGGTGACTAGGGGCTTTTCACAGTAACTTCATTTGAAGCCTACTTGTGACAATAAGCGATTTTCATTTCATAACTACAGAAGCAAAAGTGCCAACTGCAATTTCCAGTCTGTACTTAATTAGCTGATCTAGTTAGGGCAGAAGTTGGGTGTGACAATTGCCACACCCCCCCCCCCCCAGCAACGTACATTCCCAATTGTGATCACTGTGTCATGTTTCTGGTTGCAAGTGCAGCATGTGGACTTAAATGACTAATGCAGAACGAGGGTCTGGCTGCTAGCATGCAGATGTATAGGGAAAATTGTAGTCATGTTTTTAAAACTTTGTTTCATGCTCCACAGTTGAGGTTCCATGCCATCCATAAAACACACTGAAATGTTTCAAAGAAACCCTTCCTCCCAAGCACCGAATGAGTCAATGACTGGAATGAAATTGCAGAAGTCTCACCCACATGACTGGTGGGCAGCAGTTGAGGATGTCTTAGTCACACAGCTAGTGGCATCTTTAATCTTTTGAGCCGTCACAACCTGTCAACTCCAATCAACAGTCGCACCTTCTAAATAGCCTCGGGTGAAGAGAGTTGGACAGGTAAAGGGCAGGGAACACAATCAGAACAAAGAGAAAACGAATAAGCAAATAGGACTGAAACTGCAAATGAGATACAGCTTAGGAAGATCTATACTGGTTCATCCAAAGATCAGAAGTAACCAAGAAATTCTTCCACAACAAACAATTTAACTTTCCACTCCACGTTCTCCCCTTACAATGGAGTATTTGGTTGATATAATAGTTGGTTCATGGACCAATTAACAGGGCTAATCACACCAAAGATCAAATAATGAATCTCCCTGATCTGCATGAAAATGCCATCCTGCACAACTTGAGCCATTGAATTTGTTAACATTCAAAAAGTGTGACAGCAATACCCTAGTGATAGCTTTATTGTTACTAGAGATTTAAAAAAACACATGGAAGACTTGTTGACAAATCAGTTTTATTTGTTGCAAAAATGGCTTTACCGCAATTTTTCTAGTTCTCTCCTCCCCATCAGGTTATTCGCACATGTTATTCAGCCTACATCTATGACAACTGTTAACTGGGCAGAGATTAGTTTCAGAAGCAGAAGGCCATCTTGACATTGGAAGGCGAAGCCTGGGTTTAGTTTTGTATCTCAGCAAAATGAAAAATGGCAAGTTAGATTGTTTTTAAACAGTTCCTAAGAGAAAAACCAGCATTCCTTCTGTTAAAAACCCTTATTTAAATCACATTTATAGATCAAGATTTCCTTCAGCCACAGAACATTTAAAAGAACTGCAATCTTATTAGTCTGGTCAGCGTAATAACACACCAGGATGGGAAGGTCTCAACTTCAGGTATTCACATTCCTTCAGAAGACAGATCTTCGAAGAATCTTAAACCGATTCCATTTTGTGCCCATTGTACCACACGCTGCCTGGGAGATGCGTCTGGACTTTGCTTGTACCACCCATGTAGCAAAATGCAACGGCAAAGATTATAGCGCATTTCCACCAACAACGCACAAGAAACTAAATATATTTGTAAAAATCAACTGAAATAACTAAAATTTGAGAAAATCAATGTAAATCCCTCAAGTTTGAATATTTGAAACCAGCCCCACCAACACCCTACTGTTAAGTCTCAAAACGTTTCAATGTCCAACTACAGGCCAGCACTGAGAGAATTTCACTCAAAACAGAGTTAAAAGGCATAGGTTTGTGTTACAATTAACTGTGATCCCTTTCACAGCCTACTATGGAATTACAATATACCCTGCAGTTATTGCAATAACAGTTGAAAACATGTCATATCAAAAATGTAGTAAATTACAGTAATCTGCTAAAACCTGGTAACTGACCCACCCCTTCCAAAAAAAGTTAGCCATTGACTACACTGACAAATGGATTTATTGAAACAGTAGCATGACATTGCTAGATTTATAACAATTAATTGGTAATTTGACAGTTTTGCTTCATGGACTGATTTTTAAAATGTTGATGACAGGAAATGCGATTTTTCTCAGAATTCATTAACAGGTAAGCAAGATTGATCAGTGTTTTGGGTGGGGCAAGAGAACTGAACAATTTGGTTTCATGTTAAAAGATTGAATTTTATCACAACCTTACCCCACAAATGAATACATCCAGGGTTGCAACTGCAGAACCCAGATCAACTCTTAAATTAAGAGTTCAAAGAAAAACAGATGGCAACAAAACCTTCCATCAGGTTAAAAAAAATCCTGACATAGGTTGAGCCAAAGGAGACAGTATAAAGACCTTTACGATGAGAAGCTTAGCTAAAGAGGAGGAATTCCTCGTCTCCACCCATGTCCTTATTTCTCGGCATGTGTGCGCCAAGAGTGACCTGCAACTTCCGCCTCAGTAGAATGAAAGGGAAAGAGATCACCCTCAATCCCAGCGTGCAATTAATCCCAAAATATATAATGGCATGACTGAAACATCCCAATTCGTGTATGTCGAAGCACAAAATTTTATTTTAATGCGGGACACATATACAAATTAAAATAGAGGGCTGGCCTACTCACTGGGTAGTGGATGCCATTGAAATACTTCTAAAAACTTAAAATTGCGCATGAGGGAGGGGAAAATACCATCAATACCCCCCTTTCCATCAACCCCAAAGTCCCTCTTGCAAACTGGGGGACAAACCAATATATTTCACAAGGGGGGGGGGGGTGAAGAGAGAAGGGGGAGAAAATATCTCACATCTTGAAAGGGACTGTAGGAAATAGCAAGAGAAACGAGAGGGGAAATTGGAGATGAGGATTTGAAGAGGGAGATCTTCTCCTCCATGATGTAAAAGGGAGGGGTCGGTGTGAATAAAGAGGCGGCTGGGATCTTGCTGTGTCTCTCTGGAGCAGCCCCCCTCAGGCAGGGGGCCGGGTTGGGGGTGGGTGGGTGGGGGGGATGTGGGGCCGGGCACGGGGATGCGGGGCTGGGGGTGAGGGGGGCTGGGGGAGGGGAGAGCGCGGGCACCGAGCGGCCGACGGGCGCCATTTTGTGAAGCCGGCGGCCGGGAGATGGGTGGGGAGGATAAACCCCCCCATTAAAAATAAAACTAAATATCCCCTCGAAACCCCCCCCCCCCTCCAAAACATCACTCACCGTCATATCGCTCAGCCTGCTCGGCCAGCTTAGCCTGGTAGACGAGGTCCTCGCGGTCCTCCATGTTGTCTGGCGGCGGAGGTGAGGCGCTGGGTGGACGGTGCGGGCGGGCCGGGGGAGGTGCTGTTGTTTTTTCCGGGGGGGGGGGGAAGGAGGGAGAAGGATGTGGCTGGGGGTTTTTTTCAAACCGCTGGCGTTTTCCCCTTTTTTTCCCCCTTGACTGGGCAGGCGAGAGGGAGGCAATGGGGGAGAGGCAGGAGGCAGACACCGAGGCAGCGAGCGCCGAGCCGCCGACACACCAAAGCTCGCAGCCGCCGCCGAGCAGCTGCCAAAATGGCGGATGGGCAGGGTATAGATCCGGGCACGGCTGCCCCAGCGCTTGCGCCTCCTCCCACTCCCGGGGCGGTGATGCGGCTCTCTTTCGCCTGCCTGTCTGCGGATCGGCCGCGCGCCTGCGCACTGGGGGCGGGGGAAGGGCGGCGCCGCGCAAGGATACCCGGGCGCAGGCCTCTCTGCTCCGTCAGGGGCGGGGGCAGAGGGGAAGGCACAAAGCACCAAGTGCCGGGCACCGCGCCTTCAGCTGAGCGTTCCGCGCGGGTGCAGCGGCTCAGCGGTGTGCAGACACAAAGAGAGGCGAAGGCCGCTGTGTCCAGGCGCACTGCAGATATAGCGCCAGCCACCTACACACAGTCTGTGGGCGTATAGAGCACAGAATGTACACGTAAATATAAAAAGGCAAAGTTGTAAGTAAACCAGCATTATCTATCATATAGATACAAAAAATAAACTGCTCTATGCATCTCACCAAAAAGAAAGATGTTTCCTATTAAACCTTTTGGAATTAATGTTTTGCCTTCAAAACACAACAACAACTTATATTTATATAGAGCCTTTAGCATCACCGCAAGCCACTTTACACAAGTATTACAAAACAAAATATGACACCAGATATCTCAGTTCCCAGCATATCCCTGCAGGAGTGTCCTGGGCCCGACCATCTGCATCAGTGACCTCCCCTCCATCCGCAGGTCAGGGGTGGGGACGTTCCCGGATGACTGCACATGGTTCAGCGCCATTTGCGACTCCTCAGACGCTGAAGCAGTCCACGTCCAAATGCAGCATGATCTGGATAACGCAAGTACATTCACGCCCCTTAAGCGCCAACGAATGGCCATCGCCAACGACAGAGAATTGATAAAGTAAACGTCAACCAAATGTTCCCCCTTGTGGGGCAATCTAGAACGAGAGGTCACGGTTAAAGGTTCAGAGGCGATGGGTTCAGAACTGAGATGAGGAGGGACTACTTCTCGCAGAGGGTGGTGAAATTGTGGAACTCGCTGCCCCAAAGAGCGGTGGAACCCGAGTCATTAAATGGTTTCAAGAAAGAGATCAATATATTTTTGATTCTCGGGGGGGCGGTGGGGGGGTGGGAGTGGGGAAGATCTCGGAAACTTACCAGGTGATGCAGGAGGAGGAGGAGGCCTCGGTGGTGGAGTTGAAAGGTAAGTGGGAGGAGGAGTTGGGGGAGGAGATTGAGGAGGGGACGTGGGCAGATGCCCTAGGGTGGGTGAACTCTTCCTCTTCATGCGCGAGGCTCAGCCTCATACAGTTTAAGGTGCTGCACAGGGCACACATGACTGGGACAAGGATGAGCAGGTTCTTTGGGGGTGAGGATAGGTGTGTTAGGTGCTCAGGGAGCCCAGCAAATCACACCCATATGTTCTGGGCATGCCCAGCGCTGGAGGAATTTTGGAAGGGCGTAGCGAGGACGGTGTCGAGGGTGGTAGGATCCAGGGTCAAACCGGGCTGGGGGCTCGCAATATTTGGGGTGGCAGAGGAGCCGGAAGTGCAGGAGGCGAAAGAGGCCGGAATTCTGGCCTTTGCGTCCCTGGTAGCCCGGCGAAGGATTCTCCTTCAGTGGAAAGATGCGAGGCCCCCAAGCGTGGAATCCTGGATCAGCGATATGGCAGGGTTCATTAAATTGGAAAGGGTGAAATTCGCCTTGAGAGGGTCGGTACAAGGGTTCTTTAGGCGGTGGCAACCGTCCTTAGACTTTCTGGCAGAACGATAGACATTGGTCAATGGCAGCAGCAGCTCGGGGGGGGGGGGTTACTTTATTTTTGTTTATGTTATTTATACTGGAAGGGTCTGAGGGGGTGTATACACCTGTTGTCTTAAGTCGGGGTGTTAATGTTAATTTATTATTTATGTACAGGGGGGGAGGGGTTTGGGGGTTGCTTTTTTAGATTGTGTTTTGTACTTAACCCTGTTGGGTTCTTTTTTCTTTCTCATTTTGTTATTGATATTTTATGAAAACCTTTAATAAAAATTATTTTAAAAAATATATATATATATTTTTGATTAAAAAATGGGTTAATAGAGCGGCATGTGGCGCAGTGGTTAGCACTGGGACTGCAGCGTTGAGGACCCGGGTTCGAATCCCGGCCCTGGGTCACTGTCCGTGTGGAGTTTGCACATTCTCCCCGTGTCTGCGTGGGTTTCGCCCCACAACCCAAAGATGTGCAGGTTAGTTGGATTGGCCACGCTAAATTGCCCCTTAATTGGAAAAAAAAATCAATTGGGTACTCTAAATCATTTTTTTTTTAATGGCTTAAAAGGATATGGGGAACAGGTGGGGAGGTGGATTTGAGACCAGGAAGAGATCAGGCATGATCTGATTGAATGGAGGAGTAGGCTCGAAGGGCTGAATTGCCTACTTCTACTCCTAATTCTTATGTTCCTAACCATTGTCTCTTGACATTCAATGATATTAGCCCCACTATCACCATCTTACCAGTGACCAGCAACCAGCCTTATAAATACTGTCGCTAAACGATCAGATCAGAGATTGGGAATTCTGTGTTGAGTATCTCACTTCCTGAGACCCCAAGGCACAAATCGGGAGTGCAGTTTCAACAACACTCAAGTGGCTCCAAACCATCCAGTCCAAAAAAGCACACTTAATTGGTATCCCACCATGCACCAACTTAAATATTCATTCCCTTCCCCATTGCCACACAGTAGAAGCCGTGTGTACATCTACAAGATGCACTGCAGGAACTCACCGAGGCTTCTTTGACAGCACCCACGACCTCTACCACCTAGAAGGACAAGGGCAGCAGACACATGGGAACACCACATTCTGCAAGTTCGACTCCAAATCACACACCATCCTGACTTGGAATGATATCGCTGTTCTTTCAATGTGACTGGGCCAAAAACCTGGAACTCCCTCCCTAACAGCAGTGTGGGTGGACCTACACCATGTGGACTGCTCACCAACACCTCCTTAAGGGTAATTAGAGACAGGCAACAAATTATGGCCTAGCAAGTATTACGATCCCAGATCAGACCCCAACAGTGAACAAAGAACAATACAGCACAGGAACATGCCCTTCGGCCCTCCAGGCCTGTACCGGTCATGATACCAACCTTGGCCAAAACCCTCAGCACTTCCTTGTACCGGCTCCCTCTATACCCATCCTATCCACGTATTTGTCAAGATGCCTTTTGAACGCTGCTAATATATCTACTTCCACAACCTCCCCTGGCAACACATTCCAGGCACTCGCCACCCTCTGCGTAAAAAACCTGCCTCGCACATCTCCTCTAAACTTTGCTCCACGAGGGGGCAGCAGGGTGGCGGAGTGGGTTAGCCCTGCTGCCTCTCGGTGCCGAGGTCCCAGGTTCGATCCCGGCTCTGGGTCACTGCCCGTGTGGAGTTTGCACATTCTCCCCGTGTCTGCGTGGGTTTCGCCCCCACAACCCAAAGATGTGCAGGTTAGGTGGATTGGCCACGCTAAATTGCCCCTTAATTGGAAAAAATTGATTGGGTACTCTAAATCATTTTTTTTTTAATGGCTTTGCCCCACAGACCTTAAACCTATGCCCCCTGGTATCTGACCCCTCCACCCTGGGAAATAATGCCTGCCCATCTACTCCAGCCATGCCCCTTATAATCTTTTAAACCGCTTTCAGGTCGCCCCTCAACTTCCATTGTTCTAACAGTCCGAGTCTATTCAGCCTCTCTGGATATCTTTTTAAAAAAATGTTTTTATTGGTATACTTACAAATATGCACACTGAGAAACCAAAAAAACTAAAAACAAGGAAGAAACAAAAAACAGAGGAAGTATATCCAAAGAAGCAAGAAAAATAATTATCTCCGCATAGCTAACAACTTCCAGACCAGGCAACATCCTGGTAAACCTCCTCTGCACCCTCTCCAAAGCCTCCACTTCCTTCTGGTACTGTGGCGACCAGAATTGTACACAATACTCCAAGTGCGGCCTTACCAAGGTTCTATAATACTGTAGCATGACTTGCCCGTTTTTATACTCAATGCCTCGTCCAATAAGGCAAGCATTCCGTATGCTTTCTTGACTACCTTCTCCACTTGTGTTGCCACCTTCAAAGATCTGTGGACCTGCACGCCCAGATCTCTCTGACTTTCTATATTCCTAAGAGTTTTGCCATTTATTTGATGATTTGATTTGATTTGATTGATTTATTGTCACATGTACCGAAGTGCAGTGAAAAGTATTTTTCTGCGGCCAAGGGAACATACACAGTACATACAGCACGCAGCACAGTAGCACAAGTGGATAGCACTGTGGCTTCACAGCACCAGGGTCCCAGGTTTGATTCCCCGCTGGGTCTCTGTCTGTGCGGACTCTGCACGTTCTCCCCGCGTCTGCGTGGGTTTCCTCTGGGTGCTGCGGTTTCTTCCCACAGTCCAAAGACGTGCAGGTTAGGTGGATTGGCCATGATAAATTGCCCTTAGTATTCAAAAAGGTTAGATGGGGTTATTGGGTTACGGGGATAGGGTGGAAGTGAGGGCTTAAATGGGTTGGTGCAGACTCGATGGACGAAATGGCCTCCTTCTGCACTGTATGTTCTATGTTCTACATAGTAGACAAAAGAATACGGTATACTTCCCCTCTATGTTAGACAGACCAAAATGCATTGCCTCACATTTGTCTGGATTAAACTCCATTTGTCATTTCTCTGCCCAAGTCTCCAAACTATCTATGTCCTGCTGTATCCTCTGACAATCCTCAACACTCCACCTGCCACTTCACCAACCTTGGTGTCCTCCACAAACTTACTAATCAGATTGAATACATTTTCCTCCAAATCGTTTATGTATACTACAAACAACAGAGTCCCCAGAAGCGATCCCTGTGGAACACTACTAGTCACAACTTTCCATTCAGAAAAACACCCATCTGCTGTTACCCTTTGCCTTCTGTGACCGAGCCAGTTCTGTATCCATCTTGCCACCTCACCTCTGATCCTGTGTGACTTCACCTATTGTACCAGTCTGCCATGAGGCACCTTGTCAAAGGCTTTACTAAAGTCCATGTAAACAACATCCACTGCCTCCCCTCATCAATCATCTTTGTCACCTCCTCAAAAAACTTGATCAAGTTAGTGAGGCACGACCTCCCCTTCACAAAACCATGCTGTCTCTCACTAATGAGTCCATTTGTTTCCAAATGGGTATAAATCCTGTCCCTGAGAATTCTCTCCAATAATATGCTCAACACATAGATTCCCCCCACTGCCCTTAAGTGGTCCAATCCTTTCCCTGGCCACCCACTTACTTTTTATTTCATAAATTTAGAGTACCCAATTCATTTTTTCCAATTAAGGGGTAATTTAGCGCGGCCAATCCACCTACCCTGCACATCTTTGGGTTGTGGGGGCGAAACCCACGCAGACACGGGGAGAACGTGCAAACTCCACACGGACAGTGACCCAGAGCCGGGATCAAACCAGGGACCTCGGCGTTGTGAGACTGCAGTGCTAACCACTGCGCCACCATGCTGCCCTCACCCTCTTGCTTTTTACATCTGAATAAAAAGCTTTGGGATTCACCTTAATCTTACTTGTCCAGGAACTTTCATGACCCCCTCCTAGCTCTCCTAATTTCCAACTTAAGTACGTTCCTACAGTCTTTATATTCCTCATGGGTTTCAACTGTCCCCACCCTTTTAGACCGTACAAAAGTCTACTTTTTCTTTTTGACAAGGTTCACAATATCCCTTGTTATCCAAATTAAACTTCCCATACTTATCCTTCATTCTCTCAGGAACATGACTTATCTGAATCCTAATCACTGTCGCTTGAAAGACTCCTACATGTCCGATGTTGATTTCCTATCCAACAGCCGCACCCAATCCCAATTCTTCAATTCCTGTCTAATGTTATCATAATTTCCCTTTCCCCAGTTTAGCACCTTAACGCGAGGGTTACCCTCATCCCTGTCCAATGGTACCCTAAAACGTACGGAATTGTGGTCACCACTCCCAAAATGTTCCACTACTGGGGCGAAATTCTCCCCCAACGGCGCGATGTCCGCCGACTGGCGCCAAAAACGGCGCCAATCAGACGGGCATCGCGCCGGCCCAAAGGTGCGGAATGCTCCGCATCTTTGGGGGCCGAGCCCCAACATTGAGGGGCTAGGCCGGCGCCGGAGGGATTTCCGCCCCGCCAGCTGGCGGAAATGGCGTTTGTCGCCCCGCCAGCTGGCGGAAATGGCGTTTGGTGCCCCGCCAGCTGGCGCGGAAATGCGGCGCATGCGCAGGAGCGTCAGCGGCCGCCGACAGTTTCCCGCGCATGCGCAGTGGGGAGATTCTCTTCCGCCTCCGCCATGGTGGAGGCCGTGGCGGAGGCGGAAGGGAAAGAGTGCCCCCACGGCACAGGCCCGCCCGCGGATCGGTGGGCCCCGATCGCCGGCCAGGCCACCGTGGGGGCACCCCCCGGGGTCAGATCGCCCCGCGCCCCCCCCAGGACCCCGGAGCCCGCCCACGCCGCCTGGTCCCGCCGGTAAATACCAGCTTTGATTTACGCCGGCGGGACAGGCAATTTCTGGGCGGGGCTTCGGCCCATCCGGGTCGGAGAATTGAGCGGGGGTCCCGCCAACCGGCGCGGCCCGATTCCCGCCCCCGCCCAATCTCCGGTACCGGAGACTTCGGCGGGGGCGGGGGAGGGATTCACGGCGGCCAACGGCCATTCTCCGACCCGGCGGGGGTCGGAGAATGGCGCCCCTGATACCTCAACCACCTGCCCAGGCTCATTCCCCAATACCAGGTTAGGGGCTGGTTTAGCACACTGGGCTAAATCGCTGGCTTTGAAAGCAGACCAAGGCAGGCCAGCAGCACGGGTTCAATTCCCGTACCAGCCTCCCCGAACAGGCGCCGGAATGTGGCGACTAGGGGCTTTTCATTTGAAGCCTACTTGTGACAATAAGCGATTTTCATTTTCATTTCAAGATACTGGCTAGTGGCTAGGATATTGGACCGAAGCCTCAATACTTTATTTTATTTTGTATGACTGACTGCGCGGAAAGAATACTTCGCTCCAGGAGTGATTGCGCAATGAAATAGGGATTCGGTTTTTGGTATTTCGGTATTTCTCCCAACAGTAGCACAGTGGTTAGCACTGTTGCTTCGCAGTGCCAGGGTCCCGGTTTGATTCCCAGCTTGGGTCACTGTCTGTGCGGAGTCTGCACGTTCTCCCCGTGTCTGCGTGGGTTTCCTCCGGGTGCTCCGGTTTCCTCCCACAAGTCCTGAAAGACATGCTGTTAGGTGAATTGGACATTCTGAATTCTCCCTCTGTGTACCCAAACAGGCACCGGAGTGTGGCGACTAGGGGATTTTCTTTTTTTTAAAATAAATTTAGTGTACCCAATTCATTTTTCCAATTAGGGGGCAATTTAGCATGGCCAATCCACCTAGCCTGCACATCTTTTGGGTTATGGGGGCGAAACCCACGCAAACACGAGGAGAATGTGCAAACTCCACACAGACAGTGTCCCAGAGCCGGGATCGAACCTGGGAACTCGGCGCCGTGACGAGGGGATTTTCACAGTAACTTTTTGTAGTGTTAATGTCAGCCTACTTATGACACTAATCAAGATTATTATCATTAAAATAAAACTTTATTATTAATGCAGTATTAAACTCTTTAACATCACACCCGGAAATAGCTGAAAACCCCTTAAACAGTACTTCTCAATACAGTAAATACAATACCCTTAATTACTATCTCTATTCCCAATTAAACGACAAGAAAGGAAAACATACAGCTCTCAATCCATCCTACATCCCAATATCACAGAGTAATGCTTGTTTCCCAGAATAGACTCTGGCTGGATATCTTCAATAAAGCTGTTTTAACTGGTTTGTTCAGCTTCCCCTTGTCCTCAGACAAGTCTGCATTGCTTCAAATACTATTCATCTTTTTAAAACTATCCTACTGTAGAACAAATGATTTTATTTGGTCGCCAGATAAGAACTCAACTCCAAAGGTTTCTCAAAATGTCTGAATGCTACATTGTTTATATTGCTGCTGTTACAATGCCAAAAAAATACCTCAATAAAATGTTTATTAAAAAAAAATGTCTGAATGCCTTAGCTCCACCCAGCAATGGCATTATCTTCCCAAGCTGAAACCAAATTAACTCCCCAGGGACTTCACGTAATCAAACAACAGTGTATTAGCCCAGGCTTTTTACTCAGGCTCCTAAAAGCTTTCTTGCAAAACAAGATTATTTTTAAAACATGACTTCTGCAGTCAAACACACTCTAACCCAGGCGTTTAACCCTTAAATTGCCAAATGTTTGTAATCCAATATATCTAAAATCCTGCATTCATCACACTTCCCCCCCTTAAAAATAAATGAACCAGCAATATAAACTGATGGCTTCATTTTTCCAGAGCCTTTTAACACTGAAGAATTCTCATAATTACACGAAACTTATACTCTATAAGAATAATATATCATTTTACATTTTAAATATTCAAACGTATAGTTCATTTCAGTCTTCTCACACATCACAGCATTGGCAATCACATTTTCTCTTCTTGCCACATGTTTAATTTTTAATGTAAATGGGTGTAACAATAAACTCTATCTGAACAGTCTTGTATTTTGAATTTTAAACTTGTCCAAAAACTTTAATGGATTAGGGTCTGTATATACAATTGTCTCCGATGGAATGTTACCAAATGTCAAAATGTTGTAACGTCAAGATCAAACTCAATGCCTTTTTCTCAATGGTCGAATATGTCTTTTGAAGAATATTTAGTTTAGAATGTCTGGGTGGGTTTCGCCCCCACAACCCAAAGATGTGCAGGATAGGTGGATTGGCCACGCTAAATTGCTCCTTAATTGGGAAAAAAAATGAATTGGGTACTCTAGATTTAAAAAAAAAGAAATCTCAGAACTTCTCTCCTTGTTGGTGGTATTGGAAACTCTCCACTGGCTACTGTTTTCATAATCCGTGGGGCCATCAAACCGTGTCCAGTTGTATGATCTAAGAATGTGACTTGAACTTTCGCAAATTCACTTTTTGAGAAATTTACCACCAATCCAGCTTCCTGTGGTCAATCGAATAATTCTGTTAACTGGTCCAAATTCTCCTTCTACATTCGACTGAACACCACCAAATCGTGAATGTACACTGCACAATTGTTGAGCCCAGAAATGGCTTTGTTGGTTAATCATTGGAAAGTTGCTGGTGCATTCTTCATTCCAAAAATTGATACAGACCATTTGGCGTAACAAAAGCCGAAACTTCCTTCGCCCCGTCTGATAAAGGTGCTTGCTGATATCCTTTATGCAAGTCAAGTTCGATAATAAAATGTACTTGTCCCACCTTTTCAACACATTCTTCCAAACGAGGAATAGGACAGAAATCTGACTTTGTAACTGTATTGGCTTTACTCGAATCCACACACAATCATTGTGTTCCATTTAGTTTCGGTACAATGACAAAAGGTGAACTCCAATTGCTGCAACTCACTTCGATGATATCATCCTCAAGAATGCTGTCAATTGCCTTTTGTACCTGTGCTAACTTTAGTAGATTGAGCCTGTATGGATGTTGTTTAATGGGAATAGCCTTTCCTACATCTACATCATGTATAATTACTTTTGTACTTCCCAATTTATTCCCACGTACAGCTCTATGTGATTGTAATAACTCTTTTAGGTCAATTTGATTTTCCTTCAAAAGGGAACTCAATATTTTATCCCAATTTCTTAATACTTCCTCATTATTCAATTTAATTTGAGGCATGTCAAATTCAGAATTCTCTGGATTTATGTCTTCTCTCTGAGTTACAATGACTAACACCTCCTCCTTCTTTCCTTCTCTATCAAGATACCTTTTGAGTATATTAACATGGCACACTCTGTGAGTTTTCCTTCTATCTGGCGTTCTTATCAAATAATTCACCTCACTCAATTCCCTTCAATTTGATAAGGTTCACTATATGCCCTCAGGAGCAGCACGGTAGCATAGTGGTTAGCATAGTTGCATCACAGCTCCAGGGTCCCAGGTTTGATTCCCGGCTGGGTCACTGTCTGTGTGGAGTCTGCACGTTCTCCCCGTGTCTGCGTGGATTTCCTCCGGGTCATCCAGTTTCCTCCCACAGTCGAAAGATGTGCAGGTTAGGTGGATTGGCCATGATAAATTCCCCTTAGAGTCCAAAAAGGTGAAGTGGGGGTTAGTGGGTTATGGGGATAGGGTAAATACGTGGGCTTGAGTAGGTGTTCTTTGCAAGGGCTGCTGCAAACTCTATGAGCCAAATGGCCTCCTTCTGCACTGTAAATAAATTCTATGATATCTACTAATTGTTCACCTATCATTGATAATGTTACAAGACCTTGGGCAAGTGTGTAGTTAATGCCAGCCCCACTGCTGCAGTCACAATACAAGTGAATTAGCCAATAATTCGTATAAAAATCTTTGGCCCTTGGCTGTCCAATAATAACATTCACAGGTTTGTAAGTTTAAACAAATTACTGTTTATTTATAACAAGAACAAATATGAAATATGCAGTGAGGACAGCTGCTTAATGACAAGCAAATACCTGACTCTCCCTTTTGCCCCACCCTCTACCCACACACACAAGACAGACAAACACAGATGGTTGGAAAGGGGAAAAATAATAAAGATTAAGATCAAAAGATAAGAGTCTTTCATTCCGATGATGAGTTCTTTGTTGCACATTCTTCACAGTATGAGTGTGGATTAAAGTCTCGGGTTTACAACCTGTAATAATCTTCCGTGCAGTTATAAATATCTTACTCACAGATATTCCAGGAAAGGCCCCTGGTTTCACATTGGCCTGTTCTGCAGAGAGAGTTATCAGATGATGGATTTTGCTTGCATCAGCCTTTTCTGCGGAGAGAGAGTTGATTCCCACAGTGACGTTTTGGTGAGAATTAGCCGGTTATTTCAGGGTAAAATAGAGTGGGAAAAAGAGGTTTTCTCCCTTAGCTGCCAAAGTGAAACTGAAAGTTCTTTAGGTCTCTGAACCATTGCAGTGGGAACAGAACCGATCACCACCTGTTACAGGGCAGAGCACAACCCTTTAGGCCAATTAATTGGCCACCAGCCTCATCAATCAATCCGGGTCATCACTGACAGCACGGCCTTCTGGATCTTCCTGTTTGAATTGAAGAAGCAGGCTGCAGCTTTGCCTTAAAGTCACAGGTCCATTAAACAACCATGGATCAAAAATGTGTCATGGGAGTGTTCCTTTAAGAAAGGTTTTTGTCTTATCACATGGCTTCAGTGATGTCATTTTGTGGGTGGAGCTGGGCTGTGGCTGTGAGGTTTTTTGAGTTTCACGTTCAGTTTGACTGCTGTGGACTACAAGCAGGAGAAAGAAGAGATTTGGCCTGTCTCTCTTTTAATTTTAAATATCTATTCCAGTAAAAATCACCTTGGTGATCGCTTTGGAGATATAATTGCTTTCTGGAAGGAATTTGAATCTGCTAGTTGAAAACCGGATCAGAATGGCAGGAACCAAGACCAGTCTTAGTCAAATGAAATACAGTATGCCTTGAATACTTTTTTTTGTTTCAGTGGATTTTGGTTTTGAATTGGAACAGTTAAGGGGGAATTCATTAAGTGTTATATATAGATTACTCTAGCTGGGTGGTGTCTTTATGTTTGTAATTGATAACAATTCTTGCAGTGTGTTTATCTAAATGTTAACTAAGTTCTTCGAAGAAAGCTTATTTTGATTAAAATGTCTGGGAAGACTGTTGAATCACACCTGAAGGGAAGGCTCCTGTGCTCATCCTAGTCAAATTCAACAAAAAGGTTGTAGGTCAGGTGGCCATCATAATATACTTTGGAGTTTCTAAGCCCTGACCCATAACAAAATTGGGGGCTCGTCTGGGATAAAAGTCTATCTTCCGTGATTGGGGTTGGCTTAGTGAACTTATAGATAGTGAGCATATTTTCAGCTGAAGTGTTTGCTTTTCAGGTGTTATATTCAAATTTACATAGGAAGTGTGTTGTGGACAATGGCTCTTTCAGAGAGAGACTCAGGCGTTTTTGAGGTTGGAGAGTCCAGTGAAGAGTGGTGAAGTGGTAGTAGGATTAATAGAGAAACTATCTTGTCCAGGAATACAGTTTATCTTGGTAATATAGCTGGTTCGCAGGTAGGAGTGATGCCTACTGTGGTTGATAAGCCAGTGGAACATCAAACAGCTGAATTGTGGAAGGACAAATATCCTGGGACTTTTCCTGATTGTGTAGTAACAAGGGCACAAAGCCACCGCCAAGGTGATTTTTACTGGAATAGATATTTAAAATGGAAATAAAGAGAGAGACGGGCCAAATCTCTTCTTTCTCCTGTCTGTCGTCCACAGCAGTCAAACTGAAAGTGAAACTCAAAAAACCTCACAGCCACAGCCCAGCTCCACCCACAAAATGACATCACTGGAGCCATGTGATAAGACAAAACCCTTTCTTAAAGGGACACCCCTATGACAAATGTAGCAGCAAAAAATAAAAGAAAGGGAAAGTAAGGGAATAAACAAGAACAAACAGGAAGGATCCTTACAGTAACAATACTGGTACTTTCGCCCTACAAATTTTTGATTTCTTATCCGCCTCTTTTTTTTCATCACACGCTGTGACAATTTTAAATACTTTCTAGCCAACTCACCAGCCCTAGTTAATCTCTCCCTAAAGTTTGACACACAGTCCAACACTTCTTCTTGGGCAGTCCCTCAGCGTTGAGATGGACTTGCTTCCACTCTGTGGAGGTGGGTTCTGCGATGGCTGAAAAATCCTGGATCCGCAGACTTTGCCACAGGTTTGGCAGGTGGTGTTTGATGAGGTGGGTGGGACGCTCTGGGTTTTCCACTGTCCTTCCACTGTTTATGCGTGACCTCCACATGTTCCACCCTGTGACGCTCGAGGTGATTGGCACCTTCGCAGATGCTTTTTCTCCAGCTTGTGGGTTCTAAGGCAAGAGATGCCCACGTGTCAGTGGGGATGTTGCATTTATTTAGGGAGGCTTTCAGAGTCTCTCTGTAGGGGTTCCTCTGCCTTCCTCGAGGTCGCTTGCAATTGTGGAGCTTGGATTAGCCCACTTGTTTTGGGAGTTTCATGTCGAGCATGCGGGTAATTTGTCCAGCTGATCGTTGCTGGTCAAGCATGACCAATGCCTCGATACTGGGGATATTGGTCTGGGAGAGGACACTCACGTTGGTAAGCCTATCCACCAGTGGATTTTCAGGATTTTGCAGAGGCAGCGTTGGTGATATCTCTCCAAGGATTTGCAATGTCTTTTTTTCAAATTCATTTACGGGCCTCGCTGGTTCTGCCGGCATTTATTGCCCATCCCTAGTTTCCCTCCAGAAGGTGGTGGTGAGCGTCCTTCTTGAACCGCTGCAGTTCCTGAGGTGTAGGTACACCCACTGTGTTGTTAGGGAGGGAGTTCCAGGATGTTGCCCCAGCGACAGTGAAGGAACGGCGATATATTTCCAAGTCAGGGTGGTGAATGACTTGGAGGGGAACCTCCAGGTGTTCGTGTCCCAGGTATCTACTGCTCTTGTCCTTCTAGATGGTAGTGGTCGTGGGTTTGGAAGGTGCTGTCTAAGGAACCGTAGTAAGTTACTGCAGTGCATTTTGTAGATGGTACATGCGGCTGCCATTGTTCGTCAGTGGTGGAAGGAGTGAATATTTGTGGAAGGAGGAGCAATCAATAGGGCTGCTTTGTCCTGGATGGTGAAATGAAATGAAATGAAAATCGCTTATTGTCACAAGTAGGCTTCAATGAAGTTACTGTGAAAAGCCCCTAGTCGCCACATTACGGCGCCTGTTCGGGGAGGCTGTTACGGGAATTGAACCGTGCTGCTGGCCTGGTCTGCTTTCAAAGCCAGCGATTTAGCCCTGTGCTAAACAGCCCCTGGTGTTGAGCTTCTTGAGTGTTGTTGGAGCTGCACTCATCCAGGCAAGTGGAGAGTATTCCATTACACTCCTGAATTGTGCTTTGTAAATGGTGGACAGGCTTTGGGGGGTCAGGAGGTGAGTTACACGCCATAAAAGTCCTAGCCTTTGACCTGCTCTGGTAGCCACAGTGTTAATGTGTCTAGTCCAGTTCAGGTTCTGATCAATGGTAACCCCCAGGATGTTGCTTGTGGAAGATTCAGCGATGGGAATGCCATTGAATATCACGGGATGATGGTTAGATCCTCTCTTGTAGGAGATGGTCATTACCTGGCACTTGTGTGGCTCGAATGTAACTTGCCACTTGTCAGCCCAAGCCTGGATCAATATCAAATTGCTGGACAATTCCAGGTCTTGCTGAATTTGGACAGGGACTGCTTCAGTATCTGAGGAGTCGCGAATGGTGCCGAACATTGTTCAGTCATCAGCGAACATCCCCACTTCTGACCTTATGATGGAAGGAACGTCATTGATGAAGCAGCTGAAGATGGTTGGGCCGAGGACACTACCCTGAGGAACTCCTGCAGTGATGTCCTGGAGCTGAGATGATCGACCACCAACAACCACAACCATCTTCCTTTGTGCCGGGTATGACTCCAACCGCGGAGAGTTTTCCCCCTGATTCCCATTGACTCCAGTTTTGCTAAGGCTCCTCGATGCTATATTCGGTCAAATGCTGCCTTGATGTCAAGGGCAGTCACTCTCACCTCACCTCTTGCATTCAGCTCTTTTGTCCATGTTTGGACAAAGGCTGTAATGAGGTCAGGAGCCGAGTGACCCTGGCGGAGTCCAAACTGAGCATCGTGAGCAGGTTATTGCTGAGTAAGTGCCGCTTGATAGCTCTGTTGATGACTACTTCCATCACTTTACTGATGATGGAGAGTAGACTGATAGGGCAGTAATTGGCTGGGTTGGATTTGTCCTGTTTCTTGTGTACAGGACACACCTGGGCAATTTTCCACATTCCGGGTAGATGCCAGTGTTGTAGCTGCACTGGAACAGCTTGGCGAGGGGTGCGGCAAGTTCTGGAGCACAAGTCATCAGTACTATTGCCGGGATATTGTCAGGGCCCACGGCCTTTGCAGTTTTCAGTGCCGTCAGCAATTTTTTGATATCACGTGGAGTGAAGCGTATTGGCTGAAGACTAACATCTGTGATGCTGGGACCTCCGGAGGAGACCGAGATGGATCATCCACTCGGCACTTCTGGCTGAAGATTGTTGCAAATGCTCCAGCCTTATCTTTGTGTGCTGGGCTCCTCCAACATTGAGGATGGGGATATTTATGGAGCCTCCACCTCCAGTGTGTGGTTTAATTGTCCACCACCATTTATGGCTGGATGTGGGAGGACTGCAGATGTTTTTGAAAATAGTTCATGACTCACAACAAAGATATATCCCAGTGAGGAAGAGAGTTCTAAGAAGGGGATGTATCAACCAATGGTTAACCAAGGAAGTTAAGGATGGTATTAAACTGAAAGAACAAACATACAATGTGAGAATGGTTAGTGATAAGTCAGAGGGTTGAGAACATTTAAAAAAAACATAATTTATTGAAGGTATACCAAAAAAGTACAGAAACAGAAACAATCAAAGAGCAATAATGAACAATCCATAATACATATAACATGGTAGCAATATAACATGGTACAAACCCCCCATATGTATAATCCAACCACCCACAACCCCCAAATAGTTTTTTAAGCAAAATAACCCACTTATACCCCCAAATAAACAATGGCTACTGTACCCCACAACCCCGGCTGTATTGTTTTAACATTTTTTTATAAATATAAGTACCCAATTTCTTTCACAATTCAGGGGCAATTTAGCGTGGCCAATCCACCTAACCTGCACATCTTTGGGTTGTGGGGGTGAAACCCACGCAGACACGGGGAGAATGTGCAAACTCCACACGGCAGTGACCCGGGGCCGGGATCCGAACCTGGGACCTCGGCGCCCTGAGGCAGCAGTGCTAACCACTGCACCACTGTACTGCCCAAGTACAACTTTGACTCACTCTGGCACATGACTAATTTTGGCGCATGATGAGGACAAGTTAATCCTACGCAGTGCCTCTTTCCAAATCCATCCTCACATCGCACACACCCCTAGTTCCTCCTCCCACTTTGCGAAAAAACCTTAATTGAAGCTTCCTCCTTCTTGGCCAGTTCTCCGTATACGTCGTAGATCTTGCCATTCCCAATTCCATCCTCCGACAGGAGCCTATCCTGTAGTCCGGGGGCGGTAACATTGGGAATGGACCCACCTCCTTTCTCAGAAAGGCCCTGATTTGGAGGTATCTGAACCATTACCGCTGGGTAATTGCTAAGTCTCCGCCAGTTCGGTCAAATCCAAATCCAAAGTCCGCAAATTTCCTTCCTAGGAACAGGTCTTCAAAGCATTTAATCCCCAGACGGCCCTCTTCCATAAACCCAGCATCTAATGTAGCTGGGACAAATCTATGGTTATTTAAAATCAGGATGTGGAGATGCCGGCGTTGGACTGGCCTGAGCAGAGTAAGAAGTCTTACAACACCAGGTTAAAGTCCAACAGGTTTGTTTCAAATCACTAGCTTTCGGAGCACTGCTCCTTCCTCAAGTGAATGAAGAGGTATGTTCCAGAAACATATATATTGTTATGGGCGAGGCGTTTTCAGAACCCCAAAATGTATCATGGAGTTCAACCAACCTCCCCCTTTAATGTACTTGTTGCTTTTCCGAGCACACGGCTTGTTCCCTAGGTGTGGGATTACAATTATGGACACATGGGTTTTTAAACACAAAACAATGTTTATTCCATGAACTCAACTTAACATCTTAAATAAACATTGGATCTCTTAACACCCCTTATTTCAAAGATAACTCCGAAAATATTACAACAGTAAATAATTCCTCAAAATGTTCATTCAAACCTCCAAGAGACTTAACACCTTTAAACAGAATCACATCAGGTTAAAGGCTTTACTATTATGAGTTTAAATCACCCAAATGATCCAGAGATAGTCTTTCATGGCACAGATCACAGCAAATACAGCTCACTGCAAAACACAGACACTCCCCAAGCTCCTTTCCTCCAAACTGAAACTTCAAAATGGCTGACCTGAGCTCAGCTCCACCCACTCTCTGACATCACTGTTTTCTTAAAGGTACATTGCTTAAACATCCATGTCTTAAAGGTACTCTCACATGACACCTCCCCCCAAGAAAAAAAACCCATCAACTTCAAGTTGGTTTCATTTTTCACTTTTGCACCATCCACTAAGAAATGCACACAGTAAATATACATTTTCATTTAAAGAAAACAACACACTCAAACAGGTATAATAATATAGTCCATTTTTCTTTGTTCTTCTTCCTCCAACCGAAAACCTTCTCAATTGATCACATTTGTGACAAAACATCGGCTATCACATTTTCCCGTCCTGCCACATGTACTATTTTTAAATGAAATGGCTATAACAATAAACTCCAGCGAAACAGCCGTGCATTGTTATTCCGGAATCGCTCCAAAAACATCAATGGATTATGATCCGTATATATAACGGTGTCAGACGGATTGCTGGTCACATAAATGTGAAAATGTTGCAAAATCAGCACCAAACTCAAAGTCTCCTTCTCAATCGTCGAATACTTTTTCTGGTGAGAATTCAATTTCTTTGAAAATTAACCAACAGGCCGCTCTAGCCCTTCGCCGTCGTCTTGTAGAAGCACCGCACCTACGCCCACATCGCTCGCATCAACAACCACTTTGACGGGTTTGGTATAATTTGGGATCACTAACACAGGAGCAGTGGTTAACACAGCCTTCAGGCCGTCAAATGCCTGTTGACACTCCGCTGTCCACTTGAATTTGTTACGCTTTTTGAGCAAGTCCGTCAGTGGAGCGACCACACTGCTAAAATTTGGTACAAATTTCAGGTAAAATCCACTCATACCAAGAAATCGCATTATTTCCCGTTGTGTCGAGGGTATCGGAAACTCCCCAATAACTTTTGTTTTCACATCCCGTGGGGTCAGTCGACCCTGTCCAATTGTATGGCCAAGGAAAGTGACTTGGGCTTTTCCAAAATCACTTTTGGCTAGGTTTATCACCAAATCCGCCTCCTGAAGTTGATCGAATAACTCCCTCAGATGTTTTAAATGTTCTTTCCATGTCTGGCTGAAAACTACCAAATCGTCGATGTATACCGCACACTTGGGTAATCCTGAAACAACTTTATTAGTTACCCGTTGAAATGTTGCTGGGGCGTTTTTCATGCCAAATGGCATAACTTTGAACTGGTATATACCACCTGGAGTCACAAAAGCTGAAATCTCCTTCGCCCTTTCAGATAAAGGTACTTGCCAGTAACGTTTCAATAAATCCAATTTGGAAATAAAAGCGGATTGTCCCACTTTCTCAATGCAATCCTCCAAATGTGGGATAGGATAAGAGTCCATTCTTGTAACTGCATTCACCTTTCGATAGTCCACACACAACCGTTGGGTACCGTTTGGTTTAGGTACCATCACTATGGATGAGCTCCATTGGCTGCAACCCAATTATGCCATTCTTCAGCATACTCCCAATGTCTCTGTGAACTTGTGCCAATTTTAAAGGATTAAGTCTATATGGATGTTGTTTGATAGGAACAGTATTTCCCACATCTACATCATGTATAGCCATTTTAGTACTTCCCAATTTATCTCTACAAACTTGCCCATGTGATATCAATAACTCTTTCAGGTCAGTTCGTTTTTCCTCTGTAAGGTAACTTAACAATTCATCACAATTTTTAAGAACATCCTCATTTTCCAATTTCATTTGAGGTATGTCAAATTCATAGTCATCTGGATTTGGTTTGTCACTTTGACTTAGAATAATTAAAACCTCCTTTTTCTCTCCTTCCCTTGCAAAGTAACTTTTAACCATATTCACATGACACACTCGGTGAGTCTTCCTTCTATCTGGTGTTTTGACCACATAATTCACCTCACTTAATTTCCTTCCAATCTAATACGGTCCACAAAACCTAGCTTTTAAAGGCTCACCTACTACTGGTAACAACACTAAACTTTATCCCCACTGGCAAAACTACAAACTTTGGATTTCTTGTCCGCTACCCGTTTCATCACATTTTGTGCAACTTTCAAATGTTGTCTAACCAATTCACCTGCTCTATTTAATCGTTCCCTAAAATTTGACACGTAATCCAATACAGGGCTAAAGAGCTGGCTTTTAAAGCAGACCAAGGCAGGCCAGCAGCACGGTTCAATTCCCGTAACAGCCTCCCCGAACAGGCGCCGGAATGTGGCGACTAGGGGCTTTTCACAGTAACTTCATTTGAAGCCTACTTGTGACAATAAGCGATTTTCATTTTCAATAGTGTAATTTCCGATTTCTCACCCATCAATTTTTCCTTAATCAATTTAAGTGGTCCTCTTACCTCATGACTAAAAATTAGTTCAAAAGGACTAAATTTGGTAGACTCATTAGGTGCATCCCTAATTGCCAACAATACGAATGGAATTCCTTTATCCCAATCCTCTGGATAATCTTGACGATACGCCCTCAACATTGTCTTTAATGTCTGATGCCACCTTTCTAATGCTCCCTGCGATTCTGGATGGTATGCAGTTGATTTAAATTGTTTTATTCCTAAGCTATCCATAACGTCTTTGAATAACTTTGAAGTAAAATTTGATCCTTGATCCGATTGAATTTCTGTGGGTAGTCCATATCTAGTAAATAATTTAAGTAACTCCTCCACAATCCTTTTAGCTGTAATATTACGTACTGGAATGGCCACTGGAAACCTAGTAGACATATCCATTATAGTCAAAAGATATTGATTCCCACTTGTTGTTTTAGGAAGTGGTCCTACACAATCAATTATGACCCTCGTAAAAGTTTCCTCAAATGCTGGAATGGGTATTAAGGGCGCTGGTTTTATCACTGCTTGAGGTTTCCCTATCACTTGACATGTGTGACATGATTGACAAAATTTAACTACATCTTTATGTAGTCCAGGCCAATAAAAATGTTTCTGGATTTTAGCTTGAGTTTTCCTTATTCCCAAATGACCTCCCACTGGTACCTCATGTGCAACTCACAACACCTCCTTTCTATACCCTACCGGCAATACTACTTGATGAACTTCTGCCCACTTTTCATCCGCCTGCATATGTACAGGTCTCCATTTTCTCATCAAGACATCATTTTTACGGTAATAACACTCTGGTATACTCTCAAATTCCTCTTCCGTATATGCTTTCTGATATATCCATTTTATTTCTACATCTTTCTGTTGTAACTCCGCCAATTTTCCTGAACTAAAAATATCCGCCTCATCCTCCACCTGTTCTTGTTCTTTTTCAACCATCTGATCAAAAATCATTTCTGATAATTGCACTTCAACTTCATCTTCACTCTTTGATTTCTCCTCTTGTCTTAACCTGTGACTTTGCGACCTTGTTACTACACAATCCGCAAAAATCCCAGGATATCCGTCCTACAACCCTTCAGTTGTCTGATTTTCCACTGGCTTATCAACCACAGGAGGCATCACTCCCACCTGCGATCCAGCTATATCATTACCCAAGATAAACTGTATTCCTGGACAAGATAGTTTATCTAATACTCCTACTACCACTTCACCACTCTTCACTGGACTTTCCAACCTTACCTTATATAATGGAATGCTATTCCTCTCACCCTGAATTACACATATCACCACCTTTTCTGGCAACATTCTTCCCAAACTACATAATTCCTCATCTCTTACCATTAAAGATTGACTAGCCCCTGTATCTCTTAAAATTGTGACGTCTTTACCTGCTCCTCCTGATACACATGAGTAAACTTTACCCACACAAGTAAATTCTTTAAAGACATCTGGCACCTTCTTAACAATTACTTCTTGAACAGGCTGTACAATCATTTCGCCTCCTTCGCTTCCCTTGGGCTTTCCTTTACCACTCTAACAAGCCCCACTGTCTTATCCTGTTTTACCACATCAGCCTTCCCAGTGCTTTTCTTCAACCACCAACACTGTGACTTTACATGGCCTAGTTTATTACAGTGAAAACATCTGAAACTTTTAAGTTTCTTTTCCACCCTCCTGGATTTCTTTTTAAATCTGAGGTACACTCTGTTTATTGTCTCCCATCAGATCACCTTTACCTTTACCACTTGAGTATTTCTCATGTCCCCAGTTTCTATCCCTCACCGGCTGAAACTGATGTCGGAAACCAATCTTTGATTTATTAACTAATTCATAATCATCTGCCATTTCCGCTGCTAATCTCGCAGTTTTAACCCTCTGTTCTCCCACATGAGTTCTCACTACATCAGGAATTGAATTTTTAAACTCCTCCAAAAGTATAATTTTTCTGAGAGCTTCATACGTTTGGCCTATTTTCAAAGCCCTTATCCACCTATCAAAATTACTCTGTTTGAGCCTTTCAAACTCCATGTACGTTTGACCAAATTCTTTCCTTAAATTTCTAAACCGTTGTCTGTAAGCTTCAGGCACCAGCTCATATGCACTTAAGATGGATTTTTTCACCTCCTCATATGTTCCAGATACCTCCTCCGGTAGTGATGCAAATAGTTCACTAGCCCTACCTACCAGCTTTGTTTAAATCAGTAATACCCACATGTCCTGTGGCCATTGCATTTGTTTAGCTACCTTCTCAAATGAAATGAAAAAGGCTTCTACCTCCTTCTTGTCAAACCTTGGCAATGCTTGGACATATTTAAATAGATCCCCACCACTTCTTCGATTATGACTCTCTGTCTCATTATCCTCATCCATCTCCTCCAACTGTACGTGTCCCTTTGCGTCTGCCAATTTTAACTGATTTTCATGTTTCAGAGCCATTTTCCGAAGTTCAAACTCTCTCTTTTTCCCTTTCTTCTCTATCTCTTTCATTGTTTCTTTCTTCTCTCTCCTTTTCTTTCCCCTCTCTATCTCTTTCTCTTTCTTTTTCCACTCTCTCTCTTTCGTATTCAAGCCGCTTTAATTCTGTCTCATGTTCCATTTATTTAATTTGCAACTGAATTTTTGCCATTTCCCATGAGTCAAACAACGTGGGTTTTTAAACACAAAACCATGTTTATTCCATGAACTCAACTTAACATCTTAAATAAACATTGGATCTCTTAACACCCCTTACTTCAAAGATAACTCCGAAAATATTACAACAGTAAATAATTCCTCAAAATGTTCCTTCAAACTTCCAAGAGAATTAACACCTTTAAACAGAATCACATCAGGTTAAAGGCTTTACTATTATGAGTTTAAATCACCCAAATGATCCAGAGATAGTCTTTCATGGCAGAGATCACAGCAGATCCAGCTCACTGCAAAACACAGACACTCCCAAGCTCCTTTCCTCCAAACTGAAACTTCAAAATGGCTGACCTGAGCTCAGCTCCACCCACTCTCTGACATCACTGTTTTCTTAAAGGTACATTGCTTAAACTTCCATATCTTAAAGGTACTCTCAAATGACAATATAGACAAAGTCAAAGATGCAAGACAAGACTTAGAATGCGAGCATTTGCAGGTAATTAAGTCTTTACCGATCCAGAGAGAGGGGTAACCCCAGGTTACAGAGGTGTGAATTGTCTCAAGCCAGGACAGTTGGTAGGATTGCGCAAGCCCAGGCCAGATGGTGGGGGATGAATGTAATGCGACATGAATCCCAGGTCCCGGTTGAGGCCGCACTCATGTGTGCGGAACTTGGCTATAAGTTTCTGCTCGGCGATTCTGCGTTGTCGCGCGTCCTGAAGGCCGCCTTGGAGAACACTTACCCGGAGATCAGAGACTGAATGCCCTTGACTGCTGAAGTGTTCCCTGACCGGAAGGGAACATTCCTGCCTGGTGATTGTCGCGCGATGTCCATTCATTCGTTGTCGCCGCGTCTGCATGGTCTCGCCAATGTACCACGCTTCGGGACATCCTTTCCTGCAGCGTATGAGGTAGACAACGTTGGCCGAGTCGCACGAGTATGTACCGCGTACCTGGTGGATGGTGTTCTCACGTGTAATAGTGGCATCCATGTCGATGATCTGGCACGTCTTGCAGAGATTGTCATGGCAGGGTTGTGTGTGTCGTGGTCACTGTTCTGAAGGCTGGGTAGTTTGCTGCAAACAAGGTTTGTTTGAGGTTGCGCGATTGTTTGAAGGCAAGTAGTGGGGGTGTGAGGATGACTTTAGCATCTTCATCGATGACATGCTGAAGGCTGCGAAGAAGATGTCGTAGTTTCTCCGCTCCAGGGAAGTACTGAACGACGAAGGGTACTCTGTCGGTTGTGTCCCGTGTTTGTCTTCTGAGGAGGTCGGTGCGTTTTTTTCCTGTGGCGCGTTGGAGCTGTCGATCGATGAGTCGAGCGCCATTCACCTGAGGAAGGAGCAGTGCTCCGAAAGCTAGTGATTTGAAACAAACCTGTTGGACTTTAACCTGGTGTTGTAAGACTTCTTACTGTGTTAGCTTTGACAAAGAGTCGCTGGACTCAAAACGTTAACTCTTTTGTCTCCCCACAGATGCTGCCAGACCTGCTGAAATTTTCCAGCATTTTCTCTTTCTTCCATTTACTGGCTTTCCTGCCAGTTGCTGCCCCCCCCCCCCAACCCCCGCACACCAGGCCAGCGCCTCCCCTGGACCCACCCACACCCAACCCATCATAACCCCTGTCCCACCCTCCACATCTCCCCAAACCCATCATAACCCCTGTCCCACCCTCCACATCTCCCCAAACCCATCATAACCCCTGTCCCACCCTCCACATCTCCCCCAAACCCAGAACACGAGACTTCCATCAATGAAAAGAAAGCAGGAAAGAGAATAATAGAGAAAAGGGAAAAGCAAAGAAACACAAATCGAATAAACAACAACCAAACAATCAACAATATCAACAACACAATTCAAACACATTCCAACATATTTACAAATTCCCAATCCCCTGGTCACATAACAACTTGCCCGCTTCCTCCAGAATGCCCATATAGTGCTCCTGATTTCGAAAGGTGATCCATAAATGAGCCGGATACAGAACCCTGAATTTTATGCCTTCTTTATGAAGAATCGCCTTGCCCCTGTTGAATCTGGCCCAACGTTTAGCCAGTTCCGTGCCCCAATCGGGACAGATTTGGATCACGCTCCCCTCCCATGGACTCTTCTTCCCCTGTCTGTCCCATCTCAGGATTCTCTCCTTGTCCAGGATTCGGTGCCATCGCGCCACCATCACCCTTGGCTGCCGTCCTGCCTTTGGTTCCCCTCCAAACGCTCTACGCGCTCGGTCAATCTTGAGGGGACGGACGAAGGCTTTCTCTCACCCATAAATTTCTCAAACATCTGTGCGATATATTCCATGGTCTGTGAGCCCTCTATCCCCTCCGGCAGACCCACTATGTGGAGGTTGTGACGATGCTCGCAGTTTTCCAGCTCATTAAGCTGGTCCAGCAACTTTTTGTGGCTATCAGCCACCAAAATAAGTTCCACTTCCAGCAAGGTCAGCCGATCCTCGTGGTTGGCGACAGACTCCTCCATTTTCCTGAGCTTCAAATCTCTGTCTCATTCTTTCCACAACCACCCCGATCGGCTCTGTGGCCCTGCCCGGATCTTCAGAGGTTTCCAGCCTCTGCTTTTTAAATTGCGCCGTTGAAAAGTCCACCAGCTGGTCAATGGACCACGCCAAGCTCGCAGCCGTCTACAGCATGGTCGACACCAGGGGCGAAATTCTCCTACCCGCCCCGTCACATTTCTGCCCCGACCGGCCGGCGGGAGTCTCTGTAACACCGGCCGGTCAATGGGGTTTCCCATTGTGGGGCAGCCCCACACCGTCGGGTAACCCCCGGGCGCCGGCAAAACGGAGGCTCCCGCCGGCAGAGAATGACGCCCCTCAAGTCAGCGATTTGGGAACATTTTAACAACGAACAAAAGGGGCGTCATTCTCCGACCCCCCGCCGGGTCAGAGAATGGCCGTTGGCCGCCGTGAATCCAGCCCCCGCCCCCGCCGAAGTCTCCGCTCCCGGAGATTGGGCGGGGGCGGGAATCCGGCCGCGCCGGTTGGCGGGACCCCCCGCTGGATTCTCCGGCCCGGATGGGCCGAAGTCCCGCCCAGAAATTGCCTGTCCCGCCGACGTAAATCAAACCTGGTATTTACCGGCGGGACAAGGCGGCGCGGGCGGGCTCCGGGGTCCTGGGGGGGGCGCAGGGCGATCTGGCCCCGGGGGGTGCCCCCACGGTGGCCTGGCCCGCGATCGGGGCCCACCGATCCGCGGGCGGGCCTGTGCCGTGGGGGCACTCTTTCCCTTCCGCCTCCGCCATGGCCTCCACCATGGCGGAGGCAGAAGAGACTCCCTCCACCGCGCATGCGCGGGAAACTGACAGCGGCCGCTGACGCTCCCGCGCATGCGCTGGGAAACTGACAGCGGCCGCTGACGCTCCCGCGCATGCGCCGCATTTCCGCGCCAGCTGGCGGGGAAACAAATGCCATTTCCGCCAGCTGGCGGGGCGGAAATCCCTCAGGCGTCGGCCTAGCCCCTCAATGTTGGGGCTAGGCCGCCAAAGATGTGGAGCATTCCGCACCTTTGGGCCGGCGCGATGCCCGTCTGATTGGCGCCGGCTTTGGCGCCAGTCGGCGGACATCCCGCCATTGGGGGAGAATTTCGCCCAAGGTGACCAAAGAAAAGAGGGAGAAGATAGACAAGGAAGAGAGAGGCCAGAGTGAACACAGGCCCATTAAAGAATAAGACTGGGGAAATAATAATGGGGAACCAGGAACCAGGAAATGGCAGAGGAGTTAAATAAATACTTTGCGTCAGTCTTCACAGTAGAATAAACTATTAGCATTCCAAAATACTAAATAATCAAGGAGCAAAAGAAGGGGGGGGCGAGGAAATGAATATCATAACAATCACTAGAGAAAAAGTACTCGGGAAACTAATGGGGCTAAAGGTCAATAGGTCCCCCGGACAGCACGGTGGTGCAGTAGTTAGCACTGCTGCCTCACGGCGCTGAGGTCCCAGGTTCGATCCCATCTCGGGGTCACTGTCCGTGTGGAGTTTGCACATTCTCCCCGTGTTTGCGTGGGTTTCACCCCCAAACCCAAAGATGTGCAGAGTAGGTGGATTGGCCACGCTAAATTGCCCCGAAATTGGAAAAAATGAATTGGGTGCTTTAAATTAAAATTTTTAAAATAAGTGCCCCGGACCTGATGGGTTGCATCCTAGGATATTAAAGGAAGTAGCCACAGAGATAGTGGATGGACTTCCAAGAATCTTTAAATTTTGGAAAAGTCCCAGAGGATTGGAAAACTGCCAATGTAACGTCGTTATTCATAAAGGGAGCGAGACAAAAAGAATAGGTCAGTTAGCATAATAACCTGAGGAAGGAGCAGTGCTCCGAAAGCTAATGTTCGAAACAAACATGTTGGACTTTAACCTGGTGTTGTAAGACTTCTTACTGAGCATAATAACTGTCATTGGGAAAATGTTAGAGTTTATTACAAAGGGTTTAATAGCAGAGCATTTAAAAATACATAATTATAATCAAGCAGACAGCATTGCTCATGAAGGGGAAAATCATGCCTGACAAATTCTTTGAGGCTAGATAAGGGGAACCAGTAGATAGGATATACTTTGATTTCCAAAAAGCGTTCAATAAGGTACCACATAACAGGCTACTGAATAAGACAAGGACCCATGGTGTTGGGGGTATTATATTAGCTTGGATAGAGGATAGAAATCAGAGAGTTGGGATAAGAGGGGCATTTTCAGGATGGCAACCTATAACTTGTGGAGTGCCACAGGGATCAGTGCTGGGGTCACAATTATTGACAATATACATTCATGACTTGAATGAGGGAAGTGAATGTATGATTGCCAAGTTTGCAGATGACTGAGAAATGTGTGGGATGGCAAATGATGTGAGGATGATACAAAGAGGAATATAGACATGTTAAGTGAATTGGCAAAAACTTAGCAGATGGAATATAATGTAGGGAAAAATATAGGAAGAATAAAGGAGCTGAATATTATTTAAATGGAGAGAGACTGCAGAAAGCTGCAGCACAGAGGGATTGGAGGGGTCCTCGTGTATAAATCACAAAAGGCTAGGATACAAATTCAGCAGATAATAGAGAAGGCAAGTGGAATGTTGGCCTTTATTTCAAAGGCAATAGAATATAAAAGTAGGCAGATCTTGCTAAAACTATACAGGACACTAGTTAGGTCACACCTGGAATACTGTGAACAGTTTTGATCCTCTTATCTAAGGAAAGATATACTGGAATTGGAGGCAGTCCAGAGAAAGTTCATTAGGTTAATCCCGGGTATGGAGGGATTTTCTTTTGAGGAGAGGTTGAGTAGGTTGGGTCTGTGCTCAGCTCTGATGGTATCTCTGTAATAAAAACTAGAAAGCAAGTCTTGACTTCTTCAACTCCAATGTTATTGTGTTCTACAATGTGGAGATGCCGGCGTTGGACTGGGGTGAGCACAGTAAGAAGTCTTACAACACCAGGCTAAAGTCCAACAGGTTTGTTTCAAATCACTAGCTTTCGGAGCGCTGCTCCTTCCTCATGAGGAAGGAGCAGCACTCCGAAAGCTAGTGATATCGAAACAAACCTGTTGGACTTTAGCCTGGTGTTGTAAGACTTCTTATTGTGTTCTACAATCACTTCTCCAACTCCACAGTGCCTTCTGCATCCCTTCAATAAATGTGGTCTATTGAACAATTAAATCTCCAATTCCAACCTACGCACTAGATAACATTACCTCTTACCTTACAGATTCCCCATCTTAAAAAACAATCTTTAAGTTTGATATAAATTTCCATAACACAAATATATATATTTTCTTTTACATAATAAATGCACCCTATTCCCCCTTCTTAAAATTTTAAAAATCCACCTTCACATTCTCTTCCTTATAGGAAAAGGACCCCCTCCTCAATAACAATTTCTAATAACATCTTCGAGCGAGACCCTGTGTTATCGTCAGACAGTCAGGTGATTGGCAACTGCTATCAACCCACTTGATCTGGTCAATCTCCCTCTTCTCTAGCCTCTGTTTCAGGTTCGCTATGTCAATTCGCAGTCTCTTTTCATTGACGCTTTTCGTAGAGTGGACATTCTTCCAAAGGGACATTGTCCATGTGGCACTCTGTAGGTGCTGTCCACGAATGACTTGTTCCATTCGAAATTTCAGCCAGGGTTCTGGATATAAGAAATGCCACATTCTCTGCCTTCACTAGCGCAAGTGTCTCCGCTGCTAATGTACGTTTTACCATTCTTCATATCTTGTTAGTTTCTCCTGCCAAAGGGCAACATTTAGCTTTCTCCCCAGGAAACAAATCATAAATCGTCCCGCACTGGAAAAGCCATCACAGAGATTAGAATAAGATGTGTTATTATAAACAATCAGTTTCCGTTGTCTAATGTCGCCTGAGGATGGGAATTTCAAAACACAATTCTCCAATTTTAATGTTGCCAATGTTTCGTTTGTTCAATAATTTCTTCAACTTTGGGGTCATTAATTTTAGTGCTCAGTTCTAAAACATCAAAACTAGTGTCCGGTCTCGTCTCACCGATTCAGCTGCCCAATTACATTTCTGAATTCCTCTTTATCCATTTCAGAAGCCACCGTAACCTTTGGTGAGGCTGGACCACAAGTAATTGCAGTGCAGTTAATATTCTCCAAGTCAGGCTGCTGGTGTGGACTGACACATAAACCATTCTGCCCCATTTCTAACCCAATGTGTTTGAATGCTCCACAGGCCTGACTTCCAATCTTGAACTCCATTTGAAGCCTGTCAATGACAGTATTTTCAAATTTGCTAGGACCACTCCACAAAAAAACATCTACATGCATCATGAAGATCATAGAATTCAATCATAGAATTTACAGTGCAAAAGGAGGCAATTCGGCCCATCGAGTCTGCACCGGCTCTTGGAAAGAGCGCCCTATTTAAACCCACACCTCCACCCTTTCCCCGTAACCCCACGTAACCTAAGGGCAATTTAGCATGGCCAAAACACCTAACCTGCACACCATTGGACTATGGGAGGAAACCCACGCAGACACAGGGAGAATGTGCAGCCTCCGCACAGACTGTGATTACCAAAGGTTTCCCCCCGGGGTGCCAATCAAACATCGGAGAGTCTGCTTTCAACTGAAGACAGCCCAACTTTAACAAAACTGACCTCACTGAGAAATATCAAACTCTGGAGGAGTCCCTCAGCCCGTATACACATTTATTTAACTTTCAGAGAACACTGTCTGTGTCTGGCACCTCTTTCGGAGGACAAATTAAAATTTATCTTTGAAACTGATGTCCCTGTAAGAAAGCAGCTGTAATATCTAACAACTTCTATTCCCAAGCTTTTTATGGCTAACAGTTTCAAAGATAAATTTTAATTTGTCCTCCAATCTGCCTCTCCTATTCTGAAATGTTCTTTCAATAGTTCTTGACATCTTTCTATGGGCATGTTCATTGTCAGACCGGCTGTCTGAGCTAACACTACGTTTCTGTGCTCTCCATGTTTGCACTTCATGGGCGTCATTCTCCGACCCCCCGCCGGGTCAGAGAATGGCCGTTGGCCGCCGTGAATCCCGCCCCCGCCCCCGCCGAAGTCTACGCTCCCGGAGATTGGGCGGGGGCGGGAATCCGGCTGCACCGGTTGGCGGGACCCCCCGCTGGATCCTCCGGCCCGGATGGGCCGAAGTCCCGCCCAGGAATTGCCTGTCCCGCCGACGTAAATCAAACCTGGTATTTACCGGCGGGACCAGGCGGCGTGGGCGGGCTCCAGGGTCCTGGGGGGGGGCGCGGGGCGATCTGACCCCGGGGGGTGCCCCCACGGTGGCCTGGCCCGCGATCGGGGCCCACCGATCCGCGGGCGGGCCTGTGCCATGGGGGGCACTCTTTCCCTTCCACCTCCGCCACGGTCTCCACCATGGCGGAGGCGGAAGAGACTCTCCCCACTGCGCATGCACAGGAAACTGACAGCGGCCGCTGACGCTCCCGCGCATGCGCTGGGAAACTGACAGCGGCCGCTGACGCTCCCGCGCATGCGCCGCATTTCCGCGCCAGCTGGCGGGGAAACAAACACCATTTCCGCCAGCTGGCGGGGCGGAAATCCCTCCGGCGTCGGCCTAGCCCCTCAATGTTGGGGCTAGGCCGCCAAAGATGCGGAGCATTCCGCACCTTTGGGCCGGCGCGATGCCCGTCTGATTGGCGCCGGCTTTGGCGCCAGTCAGCGGACATCCCGATGTTGGGGGAGAATTTCGCCCCATGGTTCCAATCCATGGGCCGAACCTCCTCTCCTTTATCTTGTACATTCAAACGGGTCTGGGCGGAACGGCAGCACACTGTTTAGCACTGTTGCTTCACAGCGCCAGGGTCCGGGTTCAATTCCCGGCTTGGGTCACTGTCTGTGCGGAGTCTGCACGTTCTCCCCGTGTCTGCGTGGGTTTCCTCCGGGTGCTCCGGTTTCCTCCCACAAGTCCCGGAAGATGGGCTGTTAGGTGAATTGGACATTCTGAATTCTCCCTCTGTGACCCAAACAGGCGCCGGAATGTGGCGACTAGGGGCTTTTCACAGTAACTTCATTGAAGCGTTAAGCCTACTTGTGACAATAATAAAGATTATTATTATTATATGGTCCGATGGCCTCCCGTGCTCTACCAATGATAGTTGGCCCCTTCTGGCAAGTATGTCACTTTAGTGCCAAGCTATGGCAATTGTCCGTTGGGACAAACAGCCTCAACCATTTCATCAGGGTTACTGGGGTAGATTTACTGGTTCCCCCGCCTTGTGATTCTCATCCGTGTGCTATTCGCTGGTGGCTGGATTCGTTACTCCTGCCGCTTATCAATGGGATCTCCAATTCAAGCCACCCCATGCCGCCGGAAAACCCATGGACGGGGTGCATTGCCGGCGGGAACAGAGAATTCCAACGGCCACAGAAAACCAGCCACCGTGTCCCTCTTCAGACACCCTGTGATTGTCCGGGATCTGGTCCTCATAATTCTGTAACGTGTGTGTATGGGAAGTACTGCTTCCTCAGCAAGTTCAATAACCCCTTTTGAATCTACAAACTTGTAATCTGTGCCCACTAATCTGGACGAGTGTACCAAAACAGTCTGGTTTCCATACAGCAAAATGATTGTTTTACCATCTGTACCATCAGCATGTAATTAGAAAGGCAAATGGAATGTTAGCATTTATTGCAAAAGGACTAGAGTATAAAAGTAGAGAAGTGTTGTTACAATTGTCTCGGGTGGGGTAGCACAGTGGCGCAGTGGTTAGCACTGCTGCCTAATGGCGCAGAGGTCCCAGGTTTGATTCTAGCTCTGGGTCACTTTGTGGAGTTTGTACATTCATCCCGTGTCTGCGTGGGTTTCGCCCCCACAACCCAAAAGATGTGCAAGGTAGGTGGATTGGCCACGCTAAATTGCCCCTTAATTGGAAAAAATGAATTGGGTACTCTAAATTTATTTTAAAAATACAATTGTATAGGGTGTTGGTGAGACCACATCAGGGGCGTCATTCTCCGACCCCCCGCCGGGTCGGAGAATGGCCGTTGGCCGCCGTGAATCCCGCCCCCGCCCCCGCCGAAGTCTCCGAAGGGAGAAAAGTCGGCGGGGCATTAATGGCGCTGCTGCCGCGGAGGATGTCACGGGTCTGCGCAAGGCAGCCGATTTTCGGCCTGCCGATATTCTCCCTTCCGGATGGGCCGAAGTCCCGTCGACGTGATGACCGTTCACGTCGACGTCAATCAAACCTCCTTTTCATCGGCGTGACCCGGTGCTCCAGGCTCACGCCGACCAGCGAGGAGGTGAGTGACGGCCTGGGGGGTTGGCTCTGGGCAGGAAATGGCGTGGCCGCAGACTGATTGCGTGAGGAGAGGTGTGTCTCGGCTTGTGTGTGTGTGTGTGTGCGGCGGGGGGGGGGTGGTTAGAGTAGGCTGGGCTCCGGGGGAGTGCCGGGAGGGGGTCCGTGCCGGGGTGGAGGTTGGGGGTTGGGGGGGGGTCCGTGCCGGGGTGGAGGTTGGGGAGGGGGTCCGTGCCGAAGTGGAGGTTGGGGAGGGGGTCCGTGCCGGGGTGGAGGTTGGGGAGGGGGTCCGTGCCGGGGTGGAGGTTGGGGGGGGTTCCGTGCCGGGGTGGAGGTTGGGGGTTGGGGGGGGTCCGTGCTGGGGTGGAGGTTGGGGGTTGGGGTCCGTGCCGGGGTGGAGGTTGGGGGGGGGGGTCCGTGCCGGGGTGGAGGTTGGGGGGGGGTCCGTGCCGGGGTGGAGGTTGGGGGTTGGGGGGGGGTCCGTGCCGGGGTGGAGGTTGGGGAGGGGGTCCGTGCCGGGGTGGAGGTTGGGGAGGGGGTCCGTGCCGGGGTGGAGGTTCGGGAGGGGGTCCGTGCCGGGGTGGAGGTTGGGGGGGGGTTCCGTGCCGGGGTGGAGGTTGGGGGTTGGGGGGGATCCGTGCCGGGGTGGAGGTTGGGGGGGGGTTCCGTGCCGGGGTGGAGGTTGGGGGTTGGGGGGGGGTCCGTGCTGGGGTGGAGGTTGGGGGTTGGGGTCCGTGCCGGGGTGGAGGTTGGGGGTTGGGGGGGGGTCCGTGCCGGGGTGGAGGTTGGGGGGGGGGGGTCCGTGCCGGGGTGGGTGATGGGAGGGCAAATGAGTTGGTCCACCTGGCCAGGTGCCAGCCTCCAACAGTTGGACCCATGCGGTCCATGCCACCTGGCTGGGGGGAGGAGGGGATATGGGCAATGATGACATGTCGTCGTTCCCCTCCCCCCCACCAGGCCGTCATGTTTTCAGATCATCCAGCGATGTTGGCCGCCGTGGTGGCTGCCGCTCATGTCTATGTTGCCCTGGATGAGGAGGAGGAGGAGGAGGAGGAGGAGGAGCGTGCCAGAGAGGCGGCGCATGCTGCCGCAGAGGGGCAGGCGGCAGCCGCCCAGGCTGGAGGGACACCTGACCGACAGGACGAGGAGGGGGAGGAGGACGTCGCGGCCCCACGGCAACGGAGGCACCCGAGGGCGCCCCGTGTGTACCGGCCCCGGCAGTCATACCAGGACCTCACGGACCGGGAATGCAGGAGGAGACTCCGGATGAGCCGGGAAACCGTGGACACATCTGCCACCTGCTGGCACACCTGTCACCGCGTGGCACTGGCGGGGGACACCCTCTCCCCGTGTCCGTCAAGGTTACGGTGGCCCTGAACTTTTATGCAACGGGGTCATTCCAGGCACCGAGTGGGGACCTGTCCGGCATATCGCAGACATCGGTGCATCGGTGCATCCGGGCAGTGACAGATGCCCTTTATGCCATGGCGCACCGCTACATCTGCTTCCCCGTGGACCGGGCCAGCCAAGATGCCCGGGCCGTGGGCTTCTCTGCCGTTGCCGGGTTCCCCATGGTCCAGGGCGCGATCGATGGGATGCACGATGGGGTGTCCCCCGCCAGTGCCACGCGGTGACAGGTGTGCCAGCAGGTGGCAGATGTGTCCACGGTTTCCCGGCTCATCCGGAGTCTCCTCCTGCATTCCCGGCCACCTGCAGAGAACAGGGCCGTGTTCACTAATAGGAAGGGGACCTATTCGATGAACGTACAGGTGGTCTGCGACCACCGCATGATGATCCTGCACGTCTGCGCCCGTCACCCAGGCAGTGTACACGACTCATTCGTGTTGTCGCGGTCATCCATCCCCGGCATGTACGAGGGACGCCATCCCCGGCTGAGGGGCTGGTTGCTGGGCGACAGGGGCTACCCATTGCGATCGTGGCTGATGACGCCTATACGGAGGCCACGCAATGAGGCGGAGAACCGCTACAATGATGCCCATGTAGCGACAAGGGGAGTGATCGAGAGGTGCTTTGGCGTGCTGAAGATGCGTTTCAGGTGCCTGGACCTCTCTGGGGGCGCCCTCCAGTATCGGTCAGATAGGGTCGGCCGCATCATTGTGGTGTGCTGCGTCCTGCACAACATAGCCCAGCAGAGGGGCGATGTGCCGCAGGCAGAGGAGGGCGGAGTGGAGGAGCAGCAGGAAGAGGCCCAGTCCTCCCCAGATGAGGGGGATGGGGGCAATGGTCAGGGCAGACGGGGTAGACACAGGCGGGTGGCTGTCCACCGTTACCGGCTGGCCCAGCGGGCACGGGACAGACTGATAGACGCCCGCTTCACTGACTAGATGGGCGTGGGAATCGGGTAGTATGGCCACAGACCGCACACCATGGCAACAGCCGACCACCCACACCCCCCACCCATCCACCCACCCAGCACCCTCACCCCCCTCCCCAACCCCACACACCCCACCCGCATGCACACCACCCCCCCACCCCCAATTGCCGATCCACCGGCGGCACAACGGGCCGGGCTCACCCAGTTGCGGGTGGACGCGTGTCTATCGCAGGCCATGGAGAATGATGACAACCCGCCTCCGATGAGCTCCTGGCTCTACATCGTTGGACTATGTCTGACCCATGGCCACAGTACCACCATCCACCCGGATCATCCCTGCATGCGGCTGTGACACTGCAGCGCACGGTCCCGTCCTCTGCCCGGGGGATGTTGATGGCGGCCCAGGGGGAAGGGGGCAGACTCACCTGGGGCTGAGGTAAGACCACCCCTCACACACACTCTTGCGCTCAACGTACATGACACCCCCGCACACTTTGGACAGAGCACAAAGGCAGCTTCGGTAGGTGTAACATTGACTTTAATAACCAAAGGAGTTCATGCACGTGCCCTAGCCCCTAAAACTCATCTGTGCCCTGCACCCGTGCCAACTTACTCAGTGTCTAATTGTTTGGCCTTACGGGCCCTTTGACTACGTCTACGTGGTTCCCCAGACGGTACAGCAGAACTGGAGGTGGGCTCCTGTGATTCCTGCCCTCTGACACTGGATCCCTTTGGCGGCCGTTTCCTGGGGCGTCCTGGCCTAGATGGGTCAGGCTGCGGCCCGGGCGACTGGGATGGCGAGCTGCCAGCCTGTCCTGCCCGTTGCCCACCCGATGCACCTGGGACGGAAGGGGGGGAGTCCGAGGTGTCGCGGTGTACCGGGACCTCCCCTACAGAGGGAGCCGGGATGGACCACACCACCTCCTCCTCCCTCGGGGTGCCCGATGGCCCCCAGGCCTCTACATGGGTGGGGGATGCGAACGGACTGGCCATCCGACGCGCCCCCGGCATCTGGCGCTGCCAGTCCTGGAGGCCCGTGCTGGTATCGACAGGGGTCTGCAGGTTTGCAGCCATGGAGCCCAGGGGGTTGTCGAACCCTGTCTGCGACAGTGCGACGCCAGCTCGCACATGGCCACTGGCGCCGATGCCCTCAGCGATGGCCTGCTGAGACTGGGCCATGGCCTGCAGAGACTGGGCCATGGCCTGCAGAGACTGGGCTATGGCCTGCTGAGACTGGGCCATGGCCTGCTGAGACTGGGCTATGGCGTTGAGCGCCTCTGCCATCTGGCGCTGGCACTGGCTCATGGCCTCCTGTGAGAGGGCAGCCATTTCCTGGGCCACAGACGCCGCCTGCACGGAAGGCCCCAGGCCTCGCAAACCGTTCCCCATGTCTGACACCGTCGCACCCATTGCCTCCACCGCGGACGCCACCCGTGCGGTGTCGGCCTGGGTAGCACGCATGACCGGGACCACTCCCAGCTCCTGGACGCGGGTGGACTCCTCCACCTGCGACCGCAGCCGCCGCAAGCCACCCGTCACCCTCTTCGCTCGTCTCCGTGTCGGTGGTTGCATCGGATCTATGTGTGGGTGTGGTAACTGCAGGAACCCGGGATCCATCTGGGCGGCAGATGTTCGCTTGGCCTGGGCTGCCCTCCGACCGCCCGGTCCCTCTGCTGCTCCTACCTCCACCTGCTGTACCGGGACGGCTGTGTTGTGCGCACCAGTGAGTGTACCAGACGCCTCATCACTAAAGTGCCCAACCGTGGTGAGTGTTTCTGCGATGGTGGAGGGTGTTGGTGACAGCAGTGGCGTTGTGTCGTGCTCTTCGTCCCACTCTGAGTCCATGGCACTTTGGGGTGGGGGTTCGACTCCACCCATCCACTCTGAGTCACTGTCCGGTATTTCGTCTTCCCGGGTAGGGGTGTCCTGGGTAGTGCTGTCCCGGGTAGTGCTGTCCCGGGTAGTGCTGTCCCGGGTAGTGGTGTCCCGGGTAGTGGTGTCCCGGGTAGGGGTGTCCTGGGTAGTGGTGTCCCGGGTAGGGGTGTCCTGGGTAGTGGTGTCCCGGGTAGGGGTGTCCTGGGTAGTGGTGTCCCGGGTAGGGGTGTCCTGGCTCGGATGTGACGGGGGCCTGTGGCTGCCCCCCTCATCGCTGGGTGGTCGCTCCCGCACGTGACGGGGGTGTCGTCTCCCTGTTGCTCCAGGTCTCTCCGTCTCCCGTGGTCTCCGAGGGGCATCCTGCGGGCGTCGCATGCTGGAGGGTGCGGGTCTCTCCGTCTCCTGTGGTCTCCGAGGGGCATCCTGCGGGCGTCGCATGCTGGAGGGTGCGGGTCTCTCCGTCTCCTGTGGTCTCCGAGGGGCATCCTGCGGGCGGTCTGCATCTGCGGGGATGGGTGCCTGGACGTTTGGTCCTGCGATACACAATGAAGCATGCATGGTTAGACATCAGGCAGTGATCAGGTGATACGGGGGAGGGGGATATAGGGGAGGGGGGATATGGGGACGGGCTGTTGGTGGCTCACTTGCTCGTGGGGCCCCGACCTCTGCATCAGCAACCTCCCGGTCCTCAGGTCCGCCAGCCAGTTCCAGGGCCCTTTCCTCGTGTACGGTCAGTGGCCTCTCATCAGCGGGCCCTCCTCCAGTCCTCACATGCTCCCTATTGTTGTGTGCGCGCTTCTCCTGGGGGGGCGGGGGGGGTGGCAGGGGTAAAAGGCAACAGTGTTAGGCAGGTATATGAATGCACGCCATCGGTTGCGCGTGCATTGCAGAGGTTAAGGTTAGGGCTGGATTCACTTGGGGATATGGGGGAGGGGGGATATGGGGGATATGGGGAGGGGGGATATGGGGGATATGGGGGAGGGGGGATATGGGGGATATGGGGGAGGGGGGATATGGGGGATATGGGGGAGGGGGGATATGGGGGAGGGGGGATATGGGGGATATGGGGGAGGGGGGATATGGGGGAGGGGGGATATGGGGGATATGGGGGAGGGGGGAATATGGGGATATGGGGGAGGGGGGATATGGGGGATATGGGGGTGGGGGGATATGGGGGAGGGGGGATATGGGGGAGGGGGGATATGGGGGATATGGGGGAGGGGGGGATATGGGGGAGGGGGGATATGGGGGATATGGGGGAGGGGGATATGGGGGAGGGTGGATATGGGGGAGGGGGGATATGGGGGAGGGGGGATATGGGGGAGGGGGGATATGGGGGAGGGGGGATATGGGGGATATGGGGAGGGGGGATATGGGGGATATGGGAGAGGGGGGATATAGGGGAGGGGGGAATATGGGGGATATGGGGGAGGGGGGATATGGGGGAGGGGGGATATGGGGGAGGGGGGATATGGGGGAGGGGGGATATGGAAGATATGGGGGAGGGGGGATATGGGGGAGGGGGATATGGGGGATATGGGGGAGGGGGGATATGGGGGAGGGGGGATATGGGGGAGGGGGGGATTTGGGGGAGGGGGGATATGGGGGATATGGGGGAGGCTCACCCTGCCTGCTCTGACGAGGTCGTTCACCTTCTTGTGGCACTGGGTGCCTGTCCGTGGTGTTAGGGCCACAGCGGTGACGGCCTCTGCCACCTCCCTCCACAGACGCCGGCTGTGGCGTGGGGCAACTCTGCGGCCGTGCCCGGGATACAGGGCGTCCCTCCTCTGCTCCACCGCGTCCAGGAGCGCCTCCACATCACATGACTCGAACCTCGGGGCTGAGCGACGGCCAGCCATCAAGTCGGGTGTTGCGGTCGGCTGTTCCGGTCGGTGGGGGGGAGCTGCGCGGCCTTATGAGCCGTCACGCCGTGCAGCGCGTATGACGCTGCACGGCGTGAACCACTGCGCAAGCGCGGATCCCGTTACGTCGCTGCTAGCCCATTTCGGGCCGCAGACTATCGGCCCATTTTTATGACGTGACGCAAGTGGGATTTGCGCCGTTTTTTGCTCCATCGGCGGACTTTCCGCCGATAATGGAGAATTTCGCCCCAGGAGTATTGTGTTCAGTTTTGGTCTCCTTATTTGAGGAAGGATGTGATGTCATTGGAGGCAGTTCAGAGGGTCACCAGATTGATTCCGGGGATGAAAGGGTTTACGTACGAGGAGAGATTAAACAGTTTGGGCTCATACTCGCTGGAGTTTAGAAGGATGAGAGGGGATCTGATCGAGGTTTATAAAATACTAAAAGGGATTGATAAAGTAAACGTAGATCAAATGTTCTCCGTTGTGGGGCAGTCTAGAACGAGAGGTCACAGATATAGGTGAGAGGCGGTAGATTTAGAACTAAGATGAGGAGGAACTACTTCTTGCAGAGGGTGGTGTGAAACTCGCTGTCTCATTTTTAAAAATTTTAAAATAAATTTAGAGTACGCAATTCATTTTTTACAATTAAGGTGCAATTTAGTGTGGCCAATCCACCTATTCTGCACATCTCTGGATTGTGGGGGCGAAACCCACGCAAACATGGGGAGAATGTGCAAGCTCCACACGGACAGTGACCCAGAGCCGGGATTCGAACCTGGGACCTCGGCGCCGTGAGGCAGCAGGGCTAACCGACTATGCCACCGTTTTGCCCAACTCGCTGTCTCATAGTGAAGTGGAATCTAAGTTATTAAATGGTTTCAAGAAAGAGATAGATTTTTAAAAAAATGAAAAACAGATTAAAGGGATATGGGGAGCAGGTAGGGAGGTGGATTTGAGACCAAGAAGAGATCAGCCATGATCTGATTGAATAGTGGGGCAGGCTCGAGGGGCTGAATTGCCCACTTCTGCTCCTAATTCCTATGTCCTCTGTACCTAGGGGCTGGTTTAGCACAGGGCTAAAGAGCTGGCTTTTAAAGCAGACCAAGGCAGGCCAGCAACGCGGGTTCAATTCCCGTACCAGCCTCCCCGAACAGGCGCTGGAATGTGGCGACTAGGGGCTTTTCACAATAACTTCATTTGAAGCCTACTTGTGACAATAAGCAATTTTCATTTCATTTAAACACTTCCTGGATCTTTCTACTCATTGAATCCAGCTCTTTTATAGTTTTATATGTCTTCCTATTTGAAAATGGTTTCCAATGACCATACACTATGCCTCAAAGCTCTCCGAATTCTTTCTGAGATTTCTGCTTTATGGAACGCCCTCCTCCCCGCATGCAGTGCATTCAAATATTCAGAGAAGATAGAGCTAATAGTCGTCCCCTCCCAAGATTGAGGATCATCATTCATGACTGAAGGAGTTTTGGGATTTCTCCCCAAAACTAACTGATATGGACTGTAGCCCTCTACCGTCTATAGTGAACTCTGCATGGTTGATGCTAAAGCCAAAGCTAATTTGCAATTTAGCTTATCTGCCAAAGATTTATGAAGCATTTCGTCTATCGCAGCATAACATCCCTCGCACACCCCATTACTAAACAGGCAGCTGTATTCAAAACTATTTTGTACAGGATCTCACACATATCCTAAAATTCATCGTTAGTAAATTCCCCCCCTTTATGAGTGAGGAATTTTGCCGGTGGCCCAAGTCTGCCCCCTATCCATTTTTCCATTATCTGTTCCACAATTATTTTCTTTTCTTTACCACGTACAATTGTCAACTGAGTGAACCTAGTTGCCAAATCTACAAAGTGTAAAATGAAAATGTTCTTTTCTTTATTCCACACGTTTATTTTTATTTATTTATTTTAAATTTAGAGTACCCCCAATTAATTTTTTCCAATTAAGGAGCAATTTAACGTGTTCAATCCACCTTTGGGTTGTGGGGGCAAAACTCACGCAAACACGGGGAGAATGTGCAAACACCACACGGACAGTGACCCAAAGCTGGGATCGAACCTGGGACCTCGGCACCGTGAGACTGCAGTGCTTCCATTGCACCACCGTGCTGCCCTCTATATTCCACACCTTAAGATCCATAGCCACAACTTCATTAAAATATCTCGCAAAGGGCAAGCTCACTATGGGTCGCGATGGTGTTCTTTAGATTTCTTACATTTATCACATCTTTTGCTTTTCTGTTCTATAAGTTTGGTATATTTGTGTTCTCCTATACCTGCATCTCTGAGCAAAATGTTTGAGGCTGGATTCTCCGGTGTCGGGATTCTCCGGTGTCGGGATTCTCCGCGGTTGGGATTGTCCGCTGTCGGGATTCTCCGGTGTCGGGATTGTCCGCTGTTGGGATTCTCCGGTGTTCTTTAGATTTCTTACATTTATCACATCTTTTGCTTTTCTGTTCTATAAGTTTGGTATATTTGTGTTCTCCTATACCTGCATCTCTGAGCAAAATGTTTGAGGCTGGATTCTCCGGTGTCGGGATTCTCCGGTGTCGGGATTCTCCGGTGTCGGGATTATCCGGTGTCGGGATTCTCCGGTGTCGGGATTCTCTGGTGTCGGGATTGTCCGCTGTCGGGATTCTCCGCTGTCGGGATTGTCCGCTGTCGGGATTCTCCGGTGTCGGGATTGTCCGCTGTCGGGATTCTCCGCTGTCGGGATTCTCCGTTGTAGGGATTCTCCGCTGCCGGGATTGTCCGCTGTCGGGATTGTCCACTGTCGGGATTCTCCGGTGTCGGGATTCTCCGCGGTTGGGATTGTCCGCTGTCGGGATTCTCTCCTGTCGGGATTGTCCGCTGTTGGGATTCTCCGCTGTCGGGATTGTCCGCTGTCGGGATTCTCCGCTGTTGGGTTCTCCGCTGTCGGGATTGTCCGCTGTCGGGATTCTCCGGTGTCGGGATTGTCCGCTGACGGGATTCTCCGGTGTCGGGATTCTCCGCTGTCGGGATTCTCCGGTGTCGGGATTGTCCGCTGTCGGGATTCTCCGGTGTCGGGATTGTCCGCTGTTGGGATTCTCCGGTGTCGGGATTGTCCGCTGTCGGGATTCTCCGGTGTCGGGATTCTCCGGTGTCGGGATTCTCCGGTGTTCTTTAGATTTCTTACATTTATCACATCTTTTGCTTTTCTGTTCTATAAGTTTGGTATATTTGTGTTCTCCTATACCTGCATCTCTGAGCAAAATGTTTGAGGCTGGATTCTCCGATGTCGGGATTCTCCGCGGTTGGGATTGTCCGCTGTCGGGATTCTCCGGTGTCGGGATTGTCCGCTGTTGGGATTCTCCGGTGTCGGGATTGTCCGCTGTCGGGATTCTCCGGTGTCGGGATTCTCCGGTGTTCTTTAGATTTCTTACATTTATCACATCTTTTGCTTTTCTGTTCTATAAGTTTGGTATATTTGTGTTCTCCTATACCTGCATCTCTGAGCAAAATGTTTGAGGCTGGATTCTCCGGTGTCGGGATTCTCCGGTGTCGGGATTATCCGGTGTCGGGATTGTCCGCTGTCGGGATTCTCCGGTGTCGGGATTCTCTGGTGTCGGGATTGTCCGCTGTCGGGATTCTCCGCTGTCGGGATTGTCCGCTGTCGGGATTCTCCGGTGTCGGGATTGTCCGCTGTCGGGATTCTCCGCTGTCGGGATTCTCCGTTGTAGGGATTCTCCGCTGCCGGGATTGTCCGCTGTCGGGATTCTCCGCTGTCGGGGTTCTCCGGTGTCGGGATTCTCCGGTGTCGGGATTCTCCGCTGTCGGGATTCTCCGGTGTCGGGATTCTTCTCTGTCGGGATTGTCCGCTGTCGGGATTCTCCGCTGTCGGGATTGTTCGCGATCGGGATTGTTCGCGATCGGGATTCTCCGCTCTCGGGATTCTCCGCTGTCGGGATTCTCCGGTGTCGGGATTCTCCGCTGTCGGGATTGTCCGCTGTCGGGATTCTCCGGTGTCGGGATTCTCCGCTGTCGGGATTGTCCGCTGTCGCGATTCTCCGCTATCGGGATTCTCCGCTGTCGGGATTCTCCGCTGTCGGGATTCTCCGGTGTCGGGATTCTCCGCTGTCGGGATTCTCCGCTGTCGGGATTGTCCGCTGTCGGGATTCTTCTCTGTCGGGATTGTCCGCTGTCGGGATTCTCCGCTGTCGGGATTGTTCGCGATCGGGATTGTTCGCGATCGGGATTCTCCGCTCTCGGGATTCTCCGCTGTCGGGATTCTCCGTTGTAGGGATTCTCCGCTGCCGGGATTGTCCGCTGTCGGGATTCTCCGCTGTCGGGATTCTCCGGTGTCGGGATTCTCCGCTGTCGGGATTCTCCGCTGTCGGGATTGTCCGCTGTCGGGATTCTTCTCTGTCGGGATTGTCCGCTGTCGGGATTCTCCGCTGTCGGGATTGTTCGCGATCGGGATTGTTCGCGATCGGGATTCTCCGCTCTCGGGATTCTCCGCTGTCGGGATTCTCCGGTGTCGGGATTGTCCGCTGTCGGGATTCTCCGGTGTCGGGATTCTCCGGTGTCGGGATTGTCCGCTGTCGGGATTGTCCGCTGTCGGGATTCTCCGCTATCGGGATTCTCCGCTGTCGGGATTCTCCGGTGTCGGGATTGTCCGCTGTCGGGATTCTCCGGTATCGGGATTCTCCGCTGTCGGGATTCTCCGTTGTCGGGATTCTCCGCTGTCGGTATTCTCAGGTGTCGGGATTCTCCGCTGTCGGGATTCTCCGGTGTCGGGATTCTCCGCTGTCGGGATCGTCCGCTGTCGGGATTCTCCGCTGTCGGGATTCTCCGGTGTCGGGATTCTCCGCTGTCGGGATTCTCCGGTGTCGGGATTCTCCGCTGTCGGGATTCTCCGGTGTCGGGATTCTCCGCTGTCGGGATTCTCCGGTGACGGGATATTCCGCTGTCGGGATTCTCCGCGGTCGGGATTGTCCGCTGTCGGGATTGTCCACTGTCGGGATTCTCCGGTGTCGGGATTCTCCGCGGTTGGGATTGTCCGCTGTCGGGATTCTCTCCTGTCGGGATTGTCCGCTGTTGGGATTCTCCGCTGTCGGGATTGTCCGCTGTCGGGATTCTCCGCTGTTGGGTTCTCCGCTGTCGGGATTGTCCGCTGTCGGGATTCTCCGGTGTCGGGATTGTCCGCTGACGGGATTCTCCGGTGTCGGGATTCTCCGCTGTCGGGATTCTCCGGTGTCGGGATTGTCCGCTGTCGGGATTCTCCGGTGTCGGGATTGTCCGCTGTTGGGATTCTCCGGTGTCGGGATTGTCCACTGTCGGGATTCTCCGGTGTCGGGATTCTCCGGTGTCGGGATTCTCCGGTGTTCTTTAGATTTCTTACATTTATCACATCTTTTGCTTTTCTGTTCTATAAGTTTGGTATATTTGTGTTCTCCTATACCTGCATCTCTGAGCAAAATGTTTGAGGCTGGATTCTCCGGTGTCGGGATTCTCCGCGGTTGGGATTGTCCGCTGTCGGGATTCTCCGGTGTCGGGATTGTCCGCTGTTGGGATTCTCCGGTGTCGGGATTGTCCGCTGTCGGGATTCTCCGGTGTCGGGATTCTCCGGTGTTCTTTAGATTTCTTACATTTATCACATCTTTTGCTTTTCTGTTCTATAAGTTTGGTATATTTGTGTTCTCCTATACCTGCATCTCTGAGCAAAATGTTTGAGGCTGGATTCTCCGGTGTCGGGATTCTCCGGTGTCGGGATTATCCGGTGTCGGGATTGTCCGCTGTCGGGATTCTCCGGTGTCGGGATTCTCTGGTGTCGGGATTGTCCGCTGTCGGGATTCTCCGCTGTCGGGATTGTCCGCTGTCGGGATTCTCCGGTGTCGGGATTGTCCGCTGTCGGGATTCTCCGCTGTCGGGATTCTCCGTTGTAGGGATTCTCCGCTGCCGGGATTGTCCGCTGTCGGGATTCTCCGCTGTCGGGATTCTCCGCTGTCGGGATTCTCCGCTGTCGGGATTCTTCTCTGTCGGGATTGTCCGCTGTCGGGATTCTCCGCTGTCGGGATTGTTCGCGATCGGGATTGTTCGCGATCGGGATTCTCCGCTCTCGGGATTCTCCGCTGTCGGGATTCTCCGGTGTCGGGATTCTCCGCTGTCGGGATTGTCCGCTGTCGGGATTCTCCGGTGTCGGGATTCTCCGCTGTCGGGATTGTCCGCTGTCGGGATTGTCCGCTGTCGGGATTCTCCGCTATCGGGATTCTCCGCTGTCGGGATTCTCCGGTGTCGGGATTGTCCGCTGTCGGGATTCTCCGGTATCGGGATTCTCCGCTGTCGGGATTCTCCGTTGTCGGGATTCTCCGCTGTCGGGATTCTCAGGTGTCGGGATTCTCCGCTGTCGGGATTCTCCGGTGTCGGGATTCTCCGCTGTCGGGATCGTCCGCTGTCGGGATTCTCTGCTGTCGGGATTCTCCGCTGTCGGGATTCTCCGGTGTCGGGATTCTCCGCTGTCGGGATTCTCCGGTGTCGGGATTCTCCGCTGTCGGGATTCTCCGGTGACGGGATATTCCGCTGTCGGGATTCTCTGCGGTCGGGATTGTCCGCTGTCGGGATTGTCCACTGTCGGGATTCTCCGGTGTCGGGATTCTCCGCGGTTGGGATTGTCCGCTGTCGGGATTCTCTCCTGTCGGGATTGTCCGCTGTTGGGATTCTCCGCTGTCGGGATTGTCCGCTGTCGGGATTCTCCGCTGTTGGGTTCTCCGCTGTCGGGATTGTCCGCTGTCGGGATTCTCCGGTGTCGGGATTGTCCGCTGACGGGATTCTCCGGTGTCGGGATTCTCCGCTGTCGGGATTCTCCGGTGTCGGGATTGTCCGCTGTCGGGATTCTCCGGTGTCGGGATTGTCCGCTGTTGGGATTCTCCGGTGTCGGGATTGTCCGCTGTCGGGATTCTCCGGTGTCGGGATTCTCCGGTGTCGGGATTCTCCGGTGTTCTTTAGATTTCTTACATTTATCACATCTTTTGCTTTTCTGTTCTATAAGTTTGGTATATTTGTGTTCTCCTATACCTGCATCTCTGAGCAAAATGTTTGAGGCTGGATTCTCCGGTGTCGGGATTCTCCGGTGTCGGGATTCTCCGGTGTCGGGATTGTCCGCTGTCGGGATTCTCCGGTGTCGGGATTCTCCGTTGTAGGGTTCTCCGCTGCCGGGATTGTCCGCTGTCGGGATTCTCCTCTGTCGGGATTCTCCTATGTCGGGATTCTCCGCTGTCGGGATTGTCCGCTGTCGGGATTGTCCGCTGTCGGGATTCTCCGCTGTCGGGATTCTCCGGTGTCGGGATTCTCCGCTGTCGGGATTCTCCGCTGTCGGGATTCTCCGGTGTCGGGATTGTCCGCTGTCGGGATTCTTCTCTGTCGGGATTGTCCGCTGTCGGGATTCTCCGCTGTCGGGATTGTTCGCGATCGGGATTGTTCGCGATCGGGATTCTCCGCTGTCGGGATTCTCCGCTGTCGGGATTCTCCGGTGTCGGGATTCTCCGCTGTCGGGATTGTCCGCTGTCGGGATTCTCCGGTGTCGGGATTCTCCGCTGTCGGGATTGTCCGCTGTCAGGATTGTCCGCTGTCGGGATTGTCCGCTGTCGGGATTCTCCGCTATCGGGATTCTCCGCTGTCGGGATTTCCGCTGTCGGGATTCTCCGGTGTCGGGATTCTCCGCTGTCGGGATTCTCCGTAGTCGGGTTTCTCCGCTGTCGGGATTCTCAGGTGTCGGGATTCTCCGCTATCGGGGTTCTCCGGTGTCGGGATTCTCCGCTGTCGGGATTCTCCGCTGTCGGGATTCTCCGCGGTTGGGACTGTCCGCTGTCGGGATTCTCCGGTGTTGGGATTCTCCGCGGTTGGGATTGTCCGCTGTCGGGATTGTCCGCTGTCGGGATTCTCCGGTGTCGGGATTCTCCGGTGTCGGGATTGTCCGCTGTCGGGATTCTCCGGTGTCGGGATTGTCCGCTGTCGGGATTCTCCGGTGTCGGGATTGTCCGCTGTCGGGATTCTCCGGTGTCGGGATTGTCCGCTGTCGGGATTCTCCGCTGTCGGGATTCTCCGCGGTTGGGACTGTCCGCTGTCGGGATTCTCCGGTGTTGGGATTCTCCGCGGTTGGGATTGTCCGCTGTCGGGATTGTCCGCTGTCGGGATTCTCCGGTGTCGGGATTGTCCACTGACGGGATTCTCCGGTGTCGGGATTCTCCGCTGTCGGGATTCTCCGGTGTCGGGATTGTCCGCTGTCGGGATTCTCCGGTGTCGGGATTGTCCGCTGTCGGGATTCTCCGGTGTCGGGATTGTCCGCTGTCGGGATTCTCCGGTGTCGGGATTCTCCGGTGTCGGGATTGTCCGCTGTCGGGATTCTCCGCTGTCGGGATTCTCCGCGGTTGGGACTGTCCGCTGTCGGGATTCTCCGGTGTTGGGATTCTCCGCGGTTGGGATTGACCCCTGTCGGGATTGTCCGCTGTCGGGATTCTCCGGTGTCGGGATTCTCCGGTGTCGGGATTGTCCGCTGTCGGGATTTTCCGTTGTCAGGATTCTCCCCTATCGGGATTCTCCGCTGTCGGGATTCTCCGCGGTTGGGATTATCTGCTGACGGGATTCTCCGGTGTCGGGATTATCCGCTGTCGGGATTCTCCGCTGTCGGAATTGTCCGCTGTCGGGATTCTCCGGTGTCGGGATTGTCCGCTGTCGGGATTCTCCGCTGTCGGGATTCTCCGGTGTCGGGATTCTCCGGTGTCCGGATTGTCCGCTGTCGGGATTGTCCGCTGTTGGGATTGTCCGCTGTGGGGATTCTCCGCCGTTGGGATTCTCCGCGGTTGGGATTATCTGCTGACGGGATTCTCCGGTGTCGGGATTATCCGCTGTCGGGATTCTCCGCTGTCGGAATTGTCCGCTTTTGGGATTCTCCGGTGTCGGGATTCTCCGCTGTCGGGATTCTTCGCTGTCGGGATTGTCCGCTGTCGGGATTGTCCGCTGTCGGGATTCTCCGCTGTCGGGATTGTTCGCTGTCGGGATTCTCCGCTGTCGGGATTGTCCGCTGTCGGGATTCTCCGCTGTCGGGATTGTCCGCTGTCGGGATTCTCCGCTGTCGGGATTGTTCGCTGTCGGGATTCTCCGCTGTCGGGATTGTTCACTGTCGGGATTGTCCACTGTCGGGATTCTCCGGTGTCGGGATTCTCCCCTATCGGGATTCTCCGCTGTCGGGATTGGCCGCTGTCGGGATTCTCCGGTGTTGGGATTCTCCGCTGTCGGGATTCTCCGGTGTCGGGATTGTCCACTGTCGGGATTCTCCGGTGTCGGGATTCTCCGGTGTCGGGATTCTCCGCTGTCGGGATTCTCCGGTGTCGGGATTCTCCGCTGTCGGGGTTCTCCGGTGTCGGGATTGTCCGCTGTCGGGATTCTCCGCTGTCGGGATTGTCCGCAGTCGGGATTCTCCGCTGTCGGGATTGTCCGCTGTCGGGATTGTCCGCTGTCGGGATTCTCCGCTGTCGGGATTGTCCACTGTCGGGATTCTCCGCTGTCGGGATTCTCCGCTGTCGGGATTGTCCACTGTCGGGATTGTCCACTGTCGGGATTCTCCGGTGTCGGGACTGGCCGCTGTCGGGATTCTCCGGTGTCGGGATTCTCCGCTGTCGGGATTCTCCGCTGTCGGGATTCTCCGGGTTTGGGATTCTCCGGTGTCGGGATTGTCCGCTGTCGGGATTGTCCGCTGTCGGGATTCTCCGCCGTTGGGATTCTCCGCCGTTGGGATTCTCCGCCGTCGTGATTGTCCGCTGTCGGGATTCTCCGGGTTTGGGATTCTCCGGTGTCGGGATTGTCCGCTGTCGGGATTGTCCGCTGTCGGGATTCTCCGCCGTTGGGATTCTCCGCCGTTGGGATTCTCCGCCGTCGTGATTGTCCGCTGTCGGGATTGTCCGTGTCGGGATTGTCCGCTGTCGGGATTCTCCGCTGTCGGGATTCTCCGCGGTTGGGATTGTCCGCTGTCGGGATTCTCCGCTATCGGGGTTCTCCGGTGTCGGGATTCTCCGCTGTCGGGATTCTCCGGTGTCGGGATTCTCCGCTGTCGGGATTCTCCGCTATCGGGATTCTCCGGTGTCGGGATTCTCCGGTGTCGGGATTGTCCGCTGTCGGGATTCTCCGGTGTCGGGATTCTCTGGTGTCGGGATTGTCCGCTGTCGAGATTCTCCGCTGTCGGGATTCTCCGCTGACGGGATTGTCCGCTGTCGGGATTCTCCGCTGTCAGGATTCTCCGGTGTCGGGAATCTCCGCCGTTGGGATTGTCCGCTGTCAGGATTCTCCGCTGTCAGGATTCTCCGCTGTCGAGATTGTCCGCTGTCGGGATTCTCCGCTGTCGGGATTGTCCGCTGTCGGGATTCCCCGCGGTTGGGATTGTACGCTGTCGGGATTGTTCGCTATCGGGATTCTCCGGTGTCGGGATTCTCCGCTGTCGGGATTTTCCGGTGTCGGGATTCTTCGCTGTCGGGATTGTCCGCTGTCGGGATTCTCCGGTGTCGGGATTCTCCGCTGTCGGGATTCTCCGCTGTCGGGATTGTCCGCAGTCGGGATTCTCCGCTGTCGGGATTCTCCGCTGTCTGGATTCTCCGCTGTCGGGATTGTCCGCTGTCGGGATTGTCCGTGTCGGGATTGTCCGCTGTCGGGATTGTCCGCTGTCGGGATTCTCCGGTGTCGGGATTCTCCGCTGTCGGGATTGTCCGCTGTCGGGATTCTCCGCTGTCGGGATTGTACGCTGTAGGGATTCTCCACTGTCGGGATTCTCCGCTGTCGGGATTGTCCGCTGTCGGGATTCTCCGGTGTCGGGATTCTCCGCTGTCGGGATTCTCCGCTGTCGGGATTGTCCGCTGTCGGGATTCTCCGCTGTCGGGATTGTACGCTGTCGGGATTCTCCGCAGTCGGGATTGTCCGCTGTCGGGATTCTCCGGTGTCGGGATTCTCCGCTGTCGGGATTGTCCGCTGTCGGGATTCTCCGCGATCGGGATTGTCCGCTGTCGGGATTCTCCGGTGTCGGGATTCTCCGGTGTCGGGATCGTCCGCTGTCGGGATTCTCCGCTGTCGGGATTCTCCGGTGTCGGGATTCTCCGCTGTCGGGATTCTCCGGTGTCGGGATTCTCCGCTGTCGGGATTCTCCGGTGTCGGGATTCTCCGCAGTCGGGATTCTCCGGTGTCGGGATTGTCCGCTGTCGGGATTCTCCGCGGTCGGGATTGTCCGCTGTCGGGATTGTCCGCTGTCGGGATTCTCTGGTGTCGGGATACTCCGCGGTTGGGATTGTCCGCTGTCGGGATTGTCCGCTGTCGGGATTGTCCGCTGTCGGGATTGTCCGCTGTCGGGATTCTCCGCTGTTGGGTTCTCCGCTGTCGGGATTGTCCACTGTCGGGATTCTCCGGTGTCGGGATTGTCCGCTGACGGGATTCTCCGGTGTCGGAATTCTCCGCTGTCGGGATTCTCCGGTGTCGGGATTGTCCGCTGTCGGGATTCTCCGGTGTCGGGATTGTCCGCTGTCGGGATTCTCCGGTGTCGGGATTGTCCGCTGTCGGGATTCTCCGGTGTCGGGATTCTCCGCTGTCGGGATTCTCCGCTGTCGGGATTCTCCGCGGTTGGGATTGTCCGCTGTCGGGATTCTCCGGTGTTGGGATTCTCCGCGGTTGGGATTGTCCGCTGTCGGGATTGTCCGCTGTCGGGATTCTCCGGTGTCGGGATTCTCCGGTGTCGGGATTGTCCGCTGTCGGGATTGTCCGTTGTCAGGATTCTCCCCTATCGGGATTCTCCTCTGTCGGGATTCTCCGCGGTTGGGATTATCTGCTGACGGGATTCTCCGGTGTCGGGATTATCCGCTGTCGGGATTCTCCGCTGTCGGAATTGTCCGCTGTCGGGATTCTCCGGTGTCGGGATTGTCCGCTGTCGGGATTCTCCGCTGTCGGGATTCTCCGGTGTCGGGATTGTCCACTGTCGGGATTTTCCGGTGTCGGGATTGTCCGCTGTCGGGATTGCCCGCTGTCGGGATTCTCCGCTGTCGGGATTGTCCGTCGTCGGGATTCTCCGGTGTCCGGATTGTCCGCTGTTGGGATTGTCCGCTGTTGGGATTGTCCGCTGTCGGGATTCTCCGCCGTTGGGATTGTCCGACGTCGGGATTGTCCGCTGTTGGGATTCTCCGCTGTCGGGATTCTCCGGTGTCGGGATTGTCCGCTGTCGGGATTCTCCGCTGTTGGGATTGTCCGTCATCGGGATTCTCCGGTGTCGGGATTCTCCGGTGTCGGGATTTTCCGCTGTTGGGATTCTCCGCTGTCGGGATTCTCCGGTGTCGGGATTGTCCGCTGTCGGGATTCTCCGCTGTTGAGATTGTCCGCCGTTGGGATTCTCCGCTGTCGGGATTCTCCGCTGTCGGGATTCTCCGGTGTCGGGATTCTCCGCTGTCGGGATTCTCCGGTGTTGGGATTCTCCGCGGTTGGGATTGTCCGCTGTCGGGATTGTCCGCTGTCGGGATTCTCCGGTGTCGGGATTCTCCGGTGTCGGGATTGTCCGCTGTCGGGATTGTCCGTTGTCAGGATTCTCCACTATCGGGATTCACCGCTGTCAGGATTCTCCGCGGTTGGGATTATCTGCTGACGGGATTCTCCGGTGTCGGGATTATCCCTGTCGGGATTCTCCGCTGTCGGAATTGTCCGCTTTTGGGATTCTCCGGTGTCGGGATTCTCCGCTGTCGGATTGTCCGCAGTCGGGATTCTCCGCTGTCGGGATTCTCCGCTGTCGGGATTGTCCGCTGTCGGGATTCTCCGGTGTCGGGATTCTCCGCGATTGGAATTGTCCGCTGTTGGGATTCTCCGCTGTCGGGATTGTCCGCTGTCGGGATTCTGCGGTGTCGGGATTGTCCGCTGTCGGGATTCTCCGCTGTCGGGATTCTCCGCGGTTGGGATTGTCCGCTTTCGGGATTCTCCGCTGTCGGGATTGTCCGCTGTCGGGATTCTCCGCTGTTGGGATTGACCGCTGTCGGGATTCTCCGCTGTCGGGATTCTCCACTGTCAGGATTGTCCGCTGTCGGGATTCTCCACTGTCGGGAATGTACGCTGTCGGGATTCTCCGCTGTCGGGATTGTCCGCTGTCGGGATTCTCCGGTGTTGGGATTGTCCGCTGTCGGGATTCTCCGCTGTCGGGATTGTCCGTTGTCGGGATTCTCCGGTGTCGGATTGTCCGCTGTCGGGATTGTCCGCTGTCGGGATTCTCCGCGGTTGGGATTGACCGCTGTCGGGATTCTCCGGTGTCGGATTGTCCGCTGTCGGGATTGTCCGCTGTCGGGATTCTCGGCTGTTGGGATTGTCCGCTATCGGGATGCTCCGCTGTCGGGCTTCTCCGCTGTCGGGATTGTCCGCTGTCGGGATTCTCCGCTGTCGGGATTGTCCGCTGTCGGGATTGTCCGCTGTCGGGATTCTCCGGTGTCGGGATTGTCCGCTGTCGGGATTCTCCGGTGTCGGGATTCTCCGCTGTCGGGATTGTCCACTGTCGGGATTCTCCGGTGTCGGGATTGTCCGCTGTCGGGATTGTCCGCTGTCGGGATTGTCCGCTGTCGGGATTCTGCGGTCTCGGGATTGTCCGCTGTCGGGATTGTCCGCTGTCGGGATTCTCCGCTGTCGGGATTCTCCGCTGTCGGGATTCTCCGGTGTCGGGATTCTCCGCGATTGGAATTGTCCGCTGTTGGGATTCTCCGCTGTCGGGATTGTCCGCTGTCGGGATTCTGCGGTGTCGGGATTGTCCGCTGTCGGGATTCTCCGCTGTCGGGATTCTCCGGTGTCGGGATTCTCCGCGGTTGGGATTGTCCGCTTTTGGGATTCTCCGCTGTCGGGATTGTCCGCTGTCGGGATTCTCCGCTGTCGTGATTGTCCGCTGTCGGGATTCTCCGCTGTCGGGATTGTCCGCTGTCGGGATTCTCCGCTGTCGGGATTGTACGCTGTCGGGATTCTCCGCTGTCGGGATTGTCCGCTGTCGGGATTCTCCGGTGTTGGGATTGTCCGCTGTCGGGATTCTCCGCTGTCGGGATTGTCCGCTGTCGGGATTCTCCGGTGTCGGATTGTCCGCTGTCGTGATTCTCCGCTGTTGGGATTGTCCGCTGTCGGGATTCTCCGCTGTCGGGATTCTCCACTGTCAGGATTGTCCGCTGTCGGGATTCTCCACTGTCGGGAATGTACGCTGTCGGGATTCTCCGCTGTCGGGATTGTCCGCTGTCGGGATTCTCCGGTGTTGGGATTGTCCGCTGTCGGGATTCTCCGCTGTCGGGATTGTCCGTTGTCGGGATTCTCCGGTGTCGGATTGTCCGCTGTCGGGATTGTCCGCTGTTGGGATTCTCCGCGGTTGGGATTGTCCGCTGTCGGGATTCTCCGGTGTCGGATTGTCCGCTGTCGGGATTGTCCGCTGTCGGGATTCTCGGCTGTTGGGATTGTCCGCTATCGGGATGCTCCGCTGTCGGGCTTCTCCGCTGTCGGGATTGTCCGCTGTCGGGATTCTCCGCTGTCGGGATTGTCCGCTGTCGGGATTGTCCGCTGTCGGGATTCTCCGGTGTCGGGATTGTCCGCTGTCGGGATTCTCCGGTGTCGGGATTCTCCGCTGTCGGGATTGTCCACTGTCGGGATTCTCCGGTGTCGGGATTGTCCGCTGTCGGGATTCTCCGCTGTCGGGATTCTGCGGTCTCGGGATTGTCCGCTGTCGGGATTGTCCGCTGTCGGGATTCTCCGCTGTCGGGATTCTCCGGTGTCGGGATTCTCCGCGATTGGAATTGTCCGCTGTTGGGATTCTCCGCTGTCGGGATTGTCCGCTGTCGGGATTCTGCGGTGTCGGGATTGTCCGCTGTCGGGATTCTCCGCTGTCGGGATTCTCCGGTGTCGGGATTCTCCGCGGTTGGGATTGTCCGCTTTTGGGATTCTCCGCTGTCGGGATTGTCCGCTGTCGGTATTCTCCGCTGTCGTGATTGTCCGCTGTCGGGATTCTCCGCTGTCGGGATTGTCCGCTGTCGGGATTCTCCGCTGTCGGGATTGTACGCTGTCGGGATTCTCCGCTGTCGGGATTGTCCGCTGTCGGGATTCTCCGGTGTCGGATTGTCCGCTGTCGGGATTGTCCGCTGTCGGGATTCTCCGCGGTTGGGATTGTCCGCTGTCGGGATTGTCCGCTGTCGGGATTCTCCGCTGTCGGGATTCTCCGCTGTCGGGATTGTCCGCTGTCGGGATTCTCCGGTGTCGGGATTGTCCGCTGTCGGGATTCTCCGGTGTCGGGATTGTCCGCTGTCGGGATTCTCCGGTGTCGGGATTGTCCGCTGTCGGGATTCTCCGGTGTCGGGATTCTCCGCTGTCGGGATTCTCCGCTGTCGGGATTCTCCGCGGTTGGGATTGTCCGCTGTCGGGATTCTCCGGTGTTGGGATTCTCCGCGGTTGGGATTGTCCGCTGTCGGGATTGTCCGCTGTCGGGATTCTCCGGTGTCGGGATTCTCCGGTGTCGGGATTGTCCGCTGTCGGGATTGTCCGTTGTCAGGATTCTCCCCTATCGGGATTCTCCTCTGTCGGGATTCTCCGCGGTTGGGATTATCTGCTGACGGGATTCTCCGGTGTCGGGATTATCCGCTGTCGGGATTCTCCGCTGTCGGAATTGTCCGCTGTCGGGATTCTCCGGTGTCGGGATTGTCCGCTGTCGGGATTCTCCGCTGTCGGGATTCTCCGGTGTCGGGATTGTCCACTGTCGGGATTTTCCGGTGTCGGGATTGTCCGCTGTCGGGATTGCCCGCTGTCGGGATTCTCCGCTGTCGGGATTGTCCGTCGTCGGGATTCTCCGGTGTCCGGATTGTCCGCTGTTGGGATTGTCCGCTGTTGGGATTGTCCACTGTCGGGATTCTCCGCCGTTGGGATTGTCCGCCGTCGGGATTGTCCGCTGTTGGGATTCTCCGCTGTCGGGATTCTCCGGTGTCGGGATTGTCCGCTGTCGGGATTCTCCGCTGTTGGGATTGTCCGTCATCGGGATTCTCCGGTGTCGGGATTCTCCGGTGTCGGGATTTTCCGCTGTTGGGATTCTCCGCTGTCGGGATTCTCCGGTGTCGGGATTGTCCGCTGTCGGGATTCTCCGCTGTTGAGATTGTCCGCCGTTGGGATTCTCCGCTGTCGGGATTCTCCGCTGTCGGGATTCTCCGGTGTCGGGATTCTCCGCTGTCGGGATTCTCCGGTGTTGGGATTCTCCGCGGTTGGGATTGTCCGCTGTCGGGATTGTCCGCTGTCGGGATTCTCCGGTGTCGGGATTCTCCGGTGTCGGGATTGTCCGCTGTCGGGATTGTCCGTTGTCAGGATTCTCCACTATCGGGATTCACCGCTGTCGGGATTCTCCGCGGTTGGGTTTATCTGCTGACGGGATTCTCCGGTGTCGGGATTTTCCGCTGTCGGGATTCTCCGCTGTCGGAATTGTCCGCTTTTGGGATTCTCCGGTGTCGGGATTCTCCGCTGTCGGGATTGTCCGCAGTCGGGATTCTCCGCTGTCGGGATTCTCCGCTGTCGGGATTGTCCGCTGTCGGGATTCTCCGGTGTCGGGATTCTCCGCGATTGGAATTGTCCGCTGTTGGGATTCTCCGCTGTCGGGATTGTCCGCTGTCGGGATTCTGCGGTGTCGGGATTGTCCGCTGTCGGGATTCTCCGCTGTCGGGATTCTCCGCGGTTGGGATTGTCCGCTTTCGGGATTCTCCGCTGTCGGGATTGTCCGCTGTCGGGATTCTCCGCTGTTGGGATTGTCCGCTGTCGGGATTCTCCGCTGTCGGGATTCTCCACTGTCAGGTATGTCCGCTGTCGGGATTCTCCACTGTCGGGAATGTACGCTCTCGGGATTCTCCGCTGTCGGGATTGTCCGCTGTCGGGATTCTCCGGTGTTGGGATTGTCCGCTGTCGGGATTCTCCGCTGTCGGGATTGTCCGTTGTCGGGATTCTCCGGTGTCGGATTGTCCGCTGTCGGGATTGTCCGCTGTCGGGATTCTCCGCGGTTGGGATTGTCCGCTGTCGGGATTCTCCGGTGTCGGATTGTCCGCTGTCGGGATTGTCCGCTGTCGGGATTCTCGGCTGTTGGGATTGTCCGCTATCGGGATGCTCCGCTGTCGGGATTCTCCGCTGTCGGGATTGTCCGCTGTCGGGATTCTCCGCTGTCGGGATTGTCCGCTGTCGGGATTCTCCGCTGTCGGGATTCTGCGGTCTCGGGATTGTCCGCTGTCGGGATTGTCCGCTGTCGGGATTCTCCGCTGTCGGGATTCTCCGGTGTCGGGATTCTCCGCGATTGGAATTGTCCGCTGTTGGGATTCTCCGCTGTCGGGATTGTCCGCTGTCGGGATTCTGCGGTGTCGGGATTGTCCGCTGTCGGGATTCTCCGCTGTCGGGATTCTCCGGTGTCGGGATTCTCCGCGGTTGGGATTGTCCGCTTTTGGGATTCTCCGCTGTCGGGATTGTCCGCTGTCGGTATTCTCCGCTGTCGTGATTGTCCGCTGTCGGGATTCTCCGCTGTCGGGATTGTCCGCTGTCGGGATTCTCCGCTGTCGGGATTGTACGCTGTCGGGATTCTCCGCTGTCGGGATTGTCCGCTGTCGGGATTCTCCGGTGTCGGATTGTCCGCTGTCGGGATTGTCCGCTGTCGGGATTCTCCGCGGTTGGGATTGTCCGCTGTCGGGATTGTCCGCTGTCGGGATTCTCCGCTGTCGGGATTCTCCGCTGTCGGGATTGTCCGCTGTCGGGATTCTCCGGTGTCGGGATTGTCCGCTGTCGGGATTCTCCGGTGTCGGGATTGTCCGCTGTCGGGATTCTCCGGTGTCGGGATTGTCCGCTGTCGGGATTCTCCGGTGTCGGGATTCTCCGCTGTCGGGATTCTCCGCTGTCGGGATTCTCCGCGGTTGGGATTGTCCGCTGTCGGGATTCTCCGGTGTTGGGATTCTCCGCGGTTGGGATTGTCCGCTGTCGGGATTGTCCGCTGTCGGGATTCTCCGGTGTCGGGATTCTCCGGTGTCGGGATTGTCCGCTGTCGGGATTGTCCGTTGTCAGGATTCTCCCCTATCGGGATTCTCCTCTGTCGGGATTCTCCGCGGTTGGGATTATCTGCTGACGGGATTCTCCGGTGTCGGGATTATCCGCTGTCGGGATTCTCCGCTGTCGGAATTGTCCGCTGTCGGGATTCTCCGGTGTCGGGATTGTCCGCTGTCGGGATTCTCCGCTGTCGGGATTCTCCGGTGTCGGGATTGTCCACTGTCGGGATTTTCCGGTGTCGGGATTGTCCGCTGTCGGGATTGCCCGCTGTCGGGATTCTCCGCTGTCGGGATTGTCCGTCGTCGGGATTCTCCGGTGTCCGGATTGTCCGCTGTTGGGATTGTCCGCTGTTGGGATTGTCCGCTGTCGGGATTCTCCGCCGTTGGGATTGTCCGCCGTCGGGATTGTCCGCTGTTGGGATTCTCCGCTGTCGGGATTCTCCGGTGTCGGGATTGTCCGCTGTCGGGATTCTCCGCTGTTGGGATTGTCCGTCATCGGGATTCTCCGGTGTCGGGATTCTCCGGTGTCGGGATTTTCCGCTGTTGGGATTCTCCGCTGTCGGGATTCTCCGGTGTCGGGATTGTCCGCTGTCGGGATTCTCCGCTGTTGAGATTGTCCGCCGTTGGGATTCTCCGCTGTCGGGATTCTCCGCTGTCGGGATTCTCCGGTGTCGGGATTCTCCGCTGTCGGGATTCTCCGGTGTTGGGATTCTCCGCGGTTGGGATTGTCCGCTGTCGGGATTGTCCGCTGTCGGGATTCTCCGGTGTCGGGATTCTCCGGTGTCGGGATTGTCCGCTGTCGGGATTGTCCGTTGTCAGGATTCTCCACTATCGGGATTCACCGCTGTCGGGATTCTCCGCGGTTGGGTTTATCTGCTGACGGGATTCTCCGGTGTCGGGATTTTCCGCTGTCGGGATTCTCCGCTGTCGGAATTGTCCGCTTTTGGGATTCTCCGGTGTCGGGATTCTCCGCTGTCGGGATTGTCCGCAGTCGGGATTCTCCGCTGTCGGGATTCTCCGCTGTCGGGATTGTCCGCTGTCGGGATTCTCCGGTGTCGGGATTCTCCGCGATTGGAATTGTCCGCTGTTGGGATTCTCCGCTGTCGGGATTGTCCGCTGTCGGGATTCTGCGGTGTCGGGATTGTCCGCTGTCGGGATTCTCCGCTGTCGGGATTCTCCGCGGTTGGGATTGTCCGCTTTCGGGATTCTCCGCTGTCGGGATTGTCCGCTGTCGGGATTCTCCGCTGTTGGGATTGTCCGCTGTCGGGATTCTCCGCTGTCGGGATTCTCCACTGTCAGGTATGTCCGCTGTCGGGATTCTCCACTGTCGGGAATGTACGCTCTCGGGATTCTCCGCTGTCGGGATTGTCCGCTGTCGGGATTCTCCGGTGTTGGGATTGTCCGCTGTCGGGATTCTCCGCTGTCGGGATTGTCCGTTGTCGGGATTCTCCGGTGTCGGATTGTCCGCTGTCGGGATTGTCCGCTGTCGGGATTCTCCGCGGTTGGGATTGTCCGCTGTCGGGATTCTCCGGTGTCGGATTGTCCGCTGTCGGGATTGTCCGCTGTCGGGATTCTCGGCTGTTGGGATTGTCCGCTATCGGGATGCTCCGCTGTCGGGATTCTCCGCTGTCGGGATTGTCCGCTGTCGGGATTCTCCGCTGTCGGGATTGTCCGCTGTCGGGATTGTCCGCTGTCGGGATTCTCCGGTGTCGGGATTGTCCGCTGTCGGGATTCTCCGGTGTCGGGATTCTCCGCTGTCGGGATTGTCCACTGTCGGGATTCTCCGGTGTCGGGATTGTCCGCTGTCGGGATTGTCCGCTGTCGGGATTGTCCGCTGTCGGGATTCTGCGGTCTCGGGATTGTCCGCTGTCGGGATTGTCCGCTGTCGGGATTCTCCGCTGTCGGGATTCTCCGGTGTCGGGATTCTCCGGTGTCGGGATTCTCCGCGATTGGAATTGTCCGCTGTTGGGATTCTCCGCTGTCGGGATTGTCCGCTGTCGGGATTCTGCGGTGTCGGGATTGTCCGCTGTCGGGATTCTCCGCTGTCGGGATTCTCCGGTGTCGGGATTCTCCGCGGTTGGGATTGTCCGCTGTCGGGATTCTCCGCTGTCAGGATTGTCCGCTGTCGGGATTCTACGCTGTCGGGATTGTCCGCTGTCGGGATTCTCCGCTGTCGGGATTGTCCGCTGTCGGGATTCTCCGCTGTCGGGATTGTCCGCTGTCGGGATTCTCCGGTGTCGGATTGTCCGCTGGCGGGATTGTCCGCTGTCGTGATTCTCCGCGGTTGGGATTGTCCGCTGTCGGGATTCTCCGGTGTCGGGATTGTCCGCTGTCGGGATTCTCCGCTGTCGGGATTCTCCGCTGTCGGGATTGTCCGCTGTCGGGATTCTCCACTGTCGGGATTGTCCGCTGTCGGGATTTTCAAGCACGATGTTACATATACTTAACAAGAAGATGTGAAACAATATAGAAGTTTCTTGTCCTTCAAGATCCCAAAACCCTTGGTGTTGTCAGTACAGTTGATATTGCTTCTTTGTCTTTGAAGTGATGTTGAATTGTGTCCAGACGAGTCATACCACAGAAGCTATGGTATCACAGTGTCAACAGAAATGATAATGTCTCTACTTTTATTCTCCAGTTCACTAATCCTCCTTCCCTTTTTGGAGATAGTACAAATTCACTCCTCTATTGGCCATAGAATGCAAATCATCTCGTGTCACCCCCACCTTCATAACAACCCGATTTATTGCTCATGAGCTCCAGAAGTTTATATTCCATCACAAACAAGGGAGGCGGTGGTGTGAGGGGGGCAGTGGCATTGTGATACTAGTAATCCAGAGGGTGGTGCTCAAGATACCTGGGTTTGAATCCCAACACAGCTGAAATTTGAATTTAAAAAAAATCTGGAATTAAAAGTCTGGAGCTCATGAAGCCCGTTGCTGATTATCGTAAAAACACATCTGGTTCACCAATGTCCTCACCCAGTCCTTCCTACATGTGACTCCAGACCCACAACGATATAGTTTACTCTGAAACGGCTTAGAGGTGATTAGGACTGGGCAAGAAATGTTGGCCCAGCCAATGACATCCAAATCCCATGAACAAAAAAGAACAAATACACATTTCCTTCCAGCTACAGAGAAACCATCAATAAAGTCACAGTCTCTTGACAGCATATCTTGACCCAAGTCCCACACTATAGCTATTAGAATCAACAGTTAAGACCACTCTTATCATAATAGCAGAGAATAAAGGTTTCCTCTCTGTGACAGATCAATTAAGACAATCCATGGTTTGTTTAAATATTGTGGCCTGGATTCTCCATTCCGAAGATTAAGTGCTTCAACCAGCAGAGAATCGGGATTGGTCTCCACTTGCGCTGGGATTGGGGCCCAGGTGCGAGTCTCTCTCCGACAAATACATATTTTTTAAATTTAGAGCATCCAATTCCTTTTTGTTCCAATTAAGGGGTAATTTAGCGTAGCCAATCCACCTACCCTGCACGGTAGCATAGTGGTTAGCACAATAGCTTCACAGCTCCAGGGTCCCAGGTTCGATTCCGGCTTGGGTCACTGTCTGTGCGGAGTCTGCACGTTTTCCCCGTGTGTGCGTGGGTTTCCTCCGGGTGCTCCGGTTTCCTCACACAGTCCAAAGATGTGCAGGTTAAGTGGATTGGCCATGATAAATTGCCCTTAGAGTCCAAAATTGCCCTTAGTGTTGGGTGGGGTTACTGGGATAGGGTGGAGGTGTTGACCTTGGGTAGGGTGCTCTTTCCAAGAGCCGGTGCAGACTTGATGGGCCGAATGGCCTCCTTCTGCACTGTAAATTCTATGATAATTTTTGGGTTGTGGGGGTGAAACCCACGCAGGTGCAAACTCCACACGGACAATGACCCGGGGCCAGGATCGAACCCGGATCCTCAGCGCCGTGAGGCAGCAGTGCTAACCACTGTGCCTCCGTGCCGCCCTTAACCATACAAATATACACATGGCGGAAAACTATCCAGATTCTGACGGAATGCAGTATTGGACTGCCATTTTGCGTGAGTGGGGCCCAGGTGCGAGTCTCTCTCCTTAACCAGAAAAATGTACACATGGTGGAGAGCTCGCCACATTCTAGAGGAATCTGGTATTTGGCTGCCACTTTGCGCAGCCGACCTGATCCTGAGGTCAAGTGGAGACCCCCTCCCCCCACAACGCTTATCCTGCTGCCCCCCACTGATAAAGAGCATCCTTTCCCCCCACCACGGAAATAATGGGTCCCAACCCCACCCCCCAATCTGTACACATGCATGAGGGTGACCCGACCACCACCCCCACCAACCCCCTCCCCGACCCCCCCAGCCCCCCCATCAGACCCCTATCTGCCACCACCATCAGACCATCAGCGGTGGCACAACGGCACAGTGGTTAGCACTGCTGCCTCACAGCTCCAGGATCCCAGGTTCAATTCCCGGCTTGGGTCACTGTCTGTATGGAGTCTGCACGTTCTCCCCTTGGCTGCGTGGGTTTCCTCCGGGTGCTCCGGTTTCCTCCCACAGTCCAAAGATGTTCAGGTTAGGTAGATTAGCCATGATAAATTGCCTATAGTGTCCAAAGATTAGGTGGGGTGACAGGGTCAAATAGGGGAGTGGGCCTAGGTAGGGTTCTCTTTCGATTTGATTTGATTAATTGTCACATGCACCGAAGTACAGTGAAAATTATTTTTCTGCAGCCAAGGGAACGTACACAGTAATAATAATCGCTTAGTGTCACAAGTAGGCTTCAATTAAGTTACTGTGAAAATCCCCTAGTCGCCACATTCCGGCGCCTATTCGGGGAGGCCGGTACGGGAATTGAACCCGCGCTGCTGCCTTGTTCTGCATTACAAGCCAGCTGTTTAGCCCACTGTGCTAAACCAACCCCAGTACGTACATAGTAGACAAAAAGTAATGAGCAACAGAGGGTCGGTACAGACTTGATGGGCTGAATGGCCTCCTGCACTGTAATGATCCTATGTAACGATCAGAGGCACCATCAGAGACCCAGATCAGAGATCCCATTAGATCCCTCAATTGGACTCCCTATCAGTCACCCCATCAGAGACCCTCATCAGATTGTTTATCTAGCTTTCCCTTCATACTTGAATGCATCTCAAGTAACCTGCTTTGATGCTAACCCAATGTTTATAAACACTCTTGCTTTGATTGACAGCTCCTCACCACATCAAAGGAGTGAGGTGGTTTCACTTCCTCTTATTCACAGTAGAAAGCACTGATCCGATTATTTCTTTTGGTGTGATTGTATTCAAGGGCGATGGCATGGGTGGGGGGCCGGTGGGGGGTGGGGGGGGGGGGGTGTAGTTTGCTGATAGTGTCCAGTATCTGCAGATTTGAGTGGGCCTGCTTGCTGTATCTTTTAAGTATCTTCTGAATAATCTCTCTTGGTGGAAATAGCTGACTCTCGATTTAGGGGGGAGGGGGTGGGAGACTCCCAGTTTGCTCGGTCACCTGGAACATTAGGGGATTGAATGGCCCAGTGAAAAGGTGGAGAATATTTATTCACCTGATGTGGTGTTTTTGCAAGAGGTCCGTTTGCAGGTCAGGGACCAGAGAAGGCTGCGGAATGGGTGGGTAGGACAGGTCTTTCACTCGGGTTTCGATGGTAGGGCCAGGGGTGCGGCAATAGTAATGAATGAAAGGGTTCAGTTTTCTGCCTCGAAGATTATGGCTGACCCCAGCAGCAGACATGTTATTGTCTGTGGCACTCTGGCGGGCACCCTGGTGGCTCCAGTTAATATCTGTGCCCCGGACTGGGACAATATGAATTTTATTAACAACCTGATAGACTTCCCTCACAGATTTAGATTTGCCTCAGTGGGGCAGCACGTGGCGCAGGGGCTAGCACTGGGACTACAGCGCTGAGGACACAGGTTCGAATCCCAGCTCTGGGTCACTGTCCGTGTGGAGTTTGCACATTCTCCCCGTGTCTGCGTGGGTTTTACCCCCACAACCCAAAGATGTGCAGGTTAGGTGGATTGGCCACGCTAAATTGCCCCTTAATTGGGGGAAAAAATAATTAGATACTCTAAAGTTTATAAAAAGATTTGCCTCAGCTTGTTTTGGGTGGGGTCCGAAGTTGTGTCCTGGATCTTGGAGTGAATCGGGCCAAGCCCAAATCTCTGTCTCCTTTGGGGGTTGTGGTGATCCAAAGTAATAGGAGATGTGAGGTACGACCTGCACAGGTTCGCCGGTAGCTCCTGCCGGCTGGCTCCGCCCACGGAGAACTGTATCAATATGCATGACCTCCAGTGCCCTGCCATTTTGCCAGCTGCAGCAGGAGGCCACGCATCTGACTGTAATAAAGCCACAGTTGTACCCAACTTTAGTCTTTGTGCAATTGATCGTGCATCAATTTATTAGTCAGATTTTCCACAGAATGAATATCCGAATTAAGCCCGATCACCTGCAGCTGGATTCTCACTCACCCGATGCCAGGAAAGACTTTACCCACTGGCTGGCATGTTTCGAGGCTTACATCAACGCTGTGGACCCCGCGCCAAAGGAGGCTCAGAAGATAAACGTCCTGTACTCCAGACTGAGCTCCAGCGTGTTCCCGTTGATCCAAGACGCCACGACTTACACAAAAGCGATGGAACTCCTCAAAGAACACTACACACAGAAGGCGAACACGCTCTTCGCCAGCCATGTACTTGCCACCCGCTCGCAACTACCTGGTGAGTCCATCGAAGACTTCCGGCGGGCACTAATTCCACTTGTCCGGACTGTGACTGTCAGGCCGTCACGGCCGCTGAACACGCGAATCTCCTCATGCGCGATGCCTTCGTGACGGGGATTGCGTCGGACCGCATCCGAGAACGATTGCTGGAAGGGGCCACGCTCGAACTGACGGAGACGAAAAACTTGGCGCTCTCCATGACGGTCGCATCCCGTAACGTACAATCGTACCCCTCCCGCCGCGCTGCCCACCCTTCTACCCCTTCCTACCCCTCCTGGACCCCGCCGCCGACCTCCTCAGCTGGGGCCCTGCCCTCCCAATACGCCTGCGCCGCACGCCGATCCGCGCACCCCGGGGGTCCCCGCTGCTACTTCTGCGGACAGCAGAAGCTCCCCCGCCAACACTGCCCGGCCCGCTCTGCAGTTTGTAAAGCCGGCAGTAAAAAGGGCTACTTCACGGCTGTGTGCCAGGCCCGCGCAGTCGCTGCGATCATGCCCGCTAATGCCCCCCTCCCCCACGCCAGACCCCAATGGGCGCTGCCATCTTGTCCCGACCCCGCAATGTGCGCATCATGGGCGCCGCCATCTTGTCCCGACCCCGCAATGTGCACACCATGGGCGCCGCCATCTTGTCCCGACCCCGCAATGTGCGCACCATGGGCGCCATTATCTTGTTCCCCACAGGGTCCCCGGACATCTCGACATCGGAACTGCACCCGCTCGCCACCCGAAGCATCCGATGGCTACCCGCAGCTCGCTTCGCTGACGCTGGACCAATCTCGTCCGCACAACCTGGCCACCGCGTTGACGACGGTTAAAATCAACGGCCATGTGACCTCGTGCCTGCTGGACTCCAGGAGCACCGAAAGCTTTGTTCATCCAGATACGGTAAGGCGCTGCTCCCTCGCGGTCCACCCTGCCAATCAAAGGATCTCCCTAGCCTCCGGATCCCACTCCGTCCCGATCCGAGGCTTTTGTACAGTCACCCTCACTATCCAGGGCATAGAATTTAGTAGCTTCCGCCTCTATGTCCTTCCTAATCTCTACACTGCACTCCTGTTGGGCCTGGACTTCCAGTGGAACCTCCAGAGCCTCACCCTCAAATTCGGTGGACCCTTACCCCCCTTTACCGTTTACGGCCTCGCGACCCTCAAGGTCGATCCCCCCTCCCTTTTTGCAAATCTAACTGCGGATTGCAAGCCCATTGCCACTAGGAGCAGACGGTACAGCACCCAGGACAAGACCTTCATCAGGTCCGAAGTCCAGTAGCTGCTTAAGGAGGGTATTATTGAGGCCAGCAACAGCCCCTGGAGAGCCCAAGTGGCAGTGGTTAAAACTGGGGAGAAACACAGGATGGTAGTGGACTACAGCCAGACCATCAATCGGTACACGCAGCTCGACGCGTACCCCCTCCCACGCACATCTGATATGGTCAATCAGATTGCGCAGTACCGGGTCTTCTCAACAATTGACCTGAAATCCGTCAACCACCAGCTCCCCATCCGGAAGTCGGACCGGCCATACACTGCCTTCGAGGCGGACGGTCGGCTCTATCACTTCCTTAGGGTCCCTTTCGGTGTCACAAATGGGGTCTCGGTCTTCCAAAGAGAGATGGATCGAATGGTCGGCCAGTACGGTTTGCGGGCCACCTTTCCGTACTTAGATAATGTCACCATCTGCGGACATGACCAGCAGGACCACGATGCCAACCTCGATAAATTCCTCCGCACTGCCACTCTTCTCAACCTGACCTACAACAAAGAGAAGTGTGTGTTCAGCACGACCCGGTTAGCCATTCTCGGCTATGTAGTCCAAAATGGTCTTCTCGGGCGCGACCCCGAGCGCATGCGCCCCCTCATGGAACTTCCCCTCCTCCACTGGCCCAAGGCCCTCAAACGCTGCCTGGGGTTCTTTTCCTACTACGCTCAGTGGGTCCCAAACTATGCGGACAAGGCCCGCCCACTCATTCAGTCCACCCAATTCCACCTTGCGGCCGAGGCACAACATGCTTTCGCCAGCATCAGAGCAGACATCGCCAAGGCCAGGATGCGCGCAGTGGACGAGTCACTGCCTTTCCAAGTAGAAAGCGACGCTTCAGACGTCGTCCTTGCCGCCACTCTAAACCAGGCAGGCAGACCCGTGGCATTCTTTTCCCGCACCCTTCATGCCTCTGAAATTCGACATTCATCCGTCGAGAAGGAAGCTCAAGCTATCGTTGAAGCTGTGCGGCATTGGAGGCATTACCTGGCTGGTAAGAGATTCACTCTCCTTACGGACCAATGGTCGGTAGCCTTCATGTTAAATAACACACAGCGGGGCAAGATCAAAAATGATAAAATCTTGCGGTGGAGAATCGAGCTCTCCACCTATAATTACGAGATCTTGTATCGCCCCAGTAAACTCAACAAGCCCCCAGATGCCCTCTCCCGAGGTACATGTGCCAGCGCACAAGTGGACCAACTCCGGGCCCTACACCACAGACTTTGTCATCTGGGGGTCACCCGATTGTACCATCTGGTCAAAGCTCGCAATCTGCCCTACTCCGTCGAGGAAATGAGGACAGTCACCAGGGACTGCCAGGTCTGTGCGGAGTGCAAGCCGCACTTCTACCGGCCAGACCGTGCGCGTCAGGTGAAGGCTCCCCACCTCTTTGAACGCCTCAGCGTGGATTTCAAAGGGCCCCTCCCCTCCACCGACCGTAATACGTACATTCTCAGTGTGGCCGAAGAGTACTCCAGATTTCCCTTTGCCATCCCATGCCCCAATATGATGTCTGCCACCGTCATCAAGGCCCTCAGCACCATCTTCGCTCTGTTCGGTTTCCCCGCCTACATCCACAGTGACAGGGGATCCTCATTCATGAGTGATGAGCTGCGTCAGATCCTGCTCAGCAGGGGTATAGCCTCCTGCAGGACGACCAGCTACAACCCCCGGGGAAACGGGCAAGTAGAACGGGAGAATGGGACGGTTTGGAAGGCCGTCCAGCTGGTCCTACGGTCCAGGAACCTCCCAGCCTCTCGCTGGCAGGAGGTCCTCCCTGACGCTCTACACTCCATCCGGTCACTATTGTGCACCGCCACTAAGAACACACCCCATGAACGTGTCTTTACCTTCCCCAGGAAGTCCACATCCGGTGTGTCGCTCCCGACTTGGCTCGTTGCTCCAGGACCGGTCCTTCTCCGTAGGTACGTCCAACTCCACAAGGTGGACCCCATGGTGGACAGGGTTCACCTGCTCCACGCCAACCCTCAATATGCCTCCGTGGAGTTCCCCGACGGCCGCCAACATACTGTCTCACTCAGGGACTGGCACCGTCAGGTTCCACCCCAACACACACCCCCATCAATGCGCCCCCCCCTCCCCGCCAATATTGACCCCACCAGACCACCCACCCCCCTCCCTTGTCCGCACAAAAGGACGAAGAGGACTTCTACACACTCCCGGAGTTCCCCGATGACTGGCCAGATCAGCGCCGTCACCGCTGCCATCGGTGCCACCTCCACCACCACCGACTTCGCCGCCACTGTTACGACGCTCCCAACGAAGCACCAAAGCACCGGACCGGCTGAACCTTTGACGGACTCTGGATCGTCAACATGGACTTTTCGTTCCCTACCACTGTACATAATTGCACTAATTGTATATAGTTTCATGTCCCCCCCCGCCGGACTCATTTTTAATAGGGGGTGAATGTGGTGAACCACTGTAATAGGAGATGTGAGGATAGTGAAAAGAAATGAAAAGTTTCAGATGTTTTCACTGTAATAAACTAAACCATGTAAAGTCACAGAGTTGGTGGTTGAAGAAAAGCACTGGGAAGGCTGATGTGGTAAAACAGGATAAGACAGTGGGATTTGTTAGAGTGGTAAAGGAAAGCCCAAGGGAAGCGAAGGAGGTGCAAACAATTGTACAGCCTGTTCAAGAAGTAATTGTTAAGAAGGTGCCAGATGTATTTAAAGAATTTACTTGTGTGGGTAAAGTTTACACATGTGTATCAGGAGCAGGTAAAAAAGTCACAATTTTAAGAGATACAGGGGCGAGTCAATCTTTAATGGTAAGAGATGAAGAATTATGTAGTTTGGGAAGAATGTTGCCAGAAAATGTGGTGATTTGTGTAATTCAGGGTGAGAGGAGTAGCATTCCATTATATAAGGTAAGGTTGGAAAGTCCAGTGAAGAGTGGTGAAGTGGTAGTAGGAGCAATGGATAAACTATCTTGTCTAGGAATACAGTTTATCTTGGTACATTGGCGAGACCATGCAGACGCTGCGACAACGAATGAATGGACATCGCGTGACAATCACCACGCACCGACCTCCTCAGAAGACAAACACGGGACACAACCGACAGAGTACCCTTCGTCGTTCAGTACTTCCCTGGAGCGGAGAAACTACGACATCTTCTTCGCAGCCTTCAGCATGTCATCGATGAAGATGCTAAAGTCATCCTCACACCCCCACTACTTGCCTTCAAACAATCGCGCAACCTCAAACAAACCTTGTTTGCAGCAAACTACCCAGCCTTCAGAACAGTGACCACGACACCACACAACCCTGCCATGGCAATCTCTGCAAGACGTGCCAGATCATCGACATGGATACCACCATTACACGTGAGAACACCACCCACCAGGTACGCGGTACATACTCGTGCGACTCGGCCAACGTTGTCTACCTCATACGCTGCAGGAAAGGATGTCCCGAAGCGTGGTACATTGGCGAGACCATGCAGATGCTGCGACAACGAATGAATGGACATCGCGCGACAATCACCAGGCAGGAATGTTCCCTTCCGGTCAGGGAACACTTCAGCAGTCAAGGGCATTCAGTCTCTGATCTCCGGGTAAGTGTTCTCCAAGGCGGCCTTCAGGACGCGCGACAACGCAGAATCGCCGAGCAGAAACTTATAGCCAAGTTCCGCACACATGAGTGCGGCCTCAACCGGGACCTGGGATTCATGTCGCATTACATTCATCCCCCACCATCTGGCCTGGGCTTGCGCAATCCTACCAACTGTCCTGGCTTGAGACAATTCACACCTCTGTAACCTGGGGTTACCCCTCTCTCTGGATCGGTAAAGACTTAATTACCTGCAAATGCTCGCATTCTAAGTCTTGTCTTGCATCTTTGACTTTGTCTATATTGTCATTTGAGAGTACCTTTAAGATATGGAAGTTTAAGCAATGTACCTTTAAGAAAACAGTGATGTCAGAGAGTGGGTGGAGCTGAGCTCAGGTCAGCCATTTTGAAGTTTCAGTTTGGAGGAAAAGAGCTTGGGAGTGTCTGTGTTTTGCAGTGAGCTGGATCTGCTGTGATCTCTGCCATGAAAGACTATCTCTGGATCATTTGGGTGATTTAAACTCATAATAGTAAAGCCTTTAACCTGATGTGATTCTGTTTAAAGGTGTTAAGTCTCTTGGAAGTTTGAAGGAACATTTTGAGGAATTATTTACTGTTGTAATATTTTCGGAGTTATCTTTGAAGTAAGGGGTGTTAAGAGATCCAATGTTTATTTAAGATGTTAAGTTGAGTTCATGGAATAAACATGGTTTTGTGTTTAAAAACCCACGTTGTTTGACTCATGGGAAATGGCAAAAATTCAGTTGCAAATTAAATAAATGGAACATGAGACAGAATTAAAGCGGCTTGAATACGAAAGAGAGAGGGTGGAAAAAGAAAGAGAAAGAGATAGAGAGGGGAAAGAAAAGGAGAGAGAAGAAAGAAACAATGAAAGAGATAGAGAGGAAAGGGAAAAAGAGAGAGTTTGAACTTCGGAAAATGGCTCTGAAACATGAAAATCAGTTAAAATTGGCAGACGCAAAGGGACACGTACAGTTGGAGGAGATGGATGAGGATAATGAGACAGAGAGTCATAATCGAAGAAGTGGTGGGGATCTATTTAAATATGTCCAAGCATTGCCAAGGTTTGACAAGAAGGAGGTAGAAGCCTTTTTCATTTCATTTGAGAAGGTAGCTAAACAAATGCAATGGCCACAGGACATGTGGGTATTACTGATTTAAACAAAGCTGGTAGGTAGGGCTAGTGAACTATTTGCATCACTACCGGAGGAGGTATCTGGAACATATGAGGAGGTGAAAAAATCCATCTTAAGTGCATATGAGCTGGTGCCTGAAGCTTACAGACAACGGTTTAGAAATTTAAGGAAAGAATTTGGTCAAACGTACATGGAGTTTGAAAGGCTCAAACAGAGTAATTTTGATAGGTGGATAAGGGCTTTGAAAATAGGCCAAACGTATGAAGCTCTCAGAAAAATTATACTTTTGGAGGAGTTTAAAAATTCAATTCCTGATATAGTGAGAACTCATGTGGAAGAACAGAGAGTTAAAACTGCGAGATTAGCAGCGGAAATGGCAGATGATTATGAATTAGTTAATAAATCAAAGATTGGTTTCCGACATCAGTTTCAGCCGGTGAGGGATAGAAACTGGGGACATGAGAAATACTCAAGTGGTAAAGGTAAAGGTGATCTGATGGGAGACAATAAACAGAGTGTACCTCAGATTTAAAAAGAAATCCAGGAGGGTGGAAAAGAAATTAAAAGTTTCAGATGTTTTCACTGTAATAAACTAGGCCATGTAAAGTCACAGTGTTGGTGGTTGAAGAAAAGCACTGGGAAGGCTGATGTGGTAAAACAGGATAAGACAGTGGGGCTTGTTAGAGTGGTAAAGGAAAGCCCAAGGGAAGCGAAGGAGGCGAAATGATTGTACAGCCTGTTCAAGAAGTAATTGTTAAGAAGGTGCCAGATGTCTTTAAAGAATTTACTTGTGTGGGTAAAGTTTACTCATGTGTATCAGGAGGAGCAGGTAAAGACGTCACAATTTTAAGAGATACAGGGGCTAGTCAATCTTTAATGGTAAGAGATGAGGAATTATGTAGTTTGGGAAGAATGTTGCCAGAAAAGGTGGTGATATGTGTAATTCAGGGTGAGAGGAATAGCATTCCATTATATAAGGTAAGGTTGGAAAGTCCAGTGAAGAGTGGTGAAGTGGTAGTAGGAGTATTAGATAAACTATCTTGTCCAGGAATACAGTTTATCTTGGGTAATGATATAGCTGGATCGCAGGTGGGAGTGATGCCTACTGTGGTTGATAAGCCAGTGGAAAATCAGACAACTGAAGGGTTGTAGGACGGATATCCTGGGATTTTTGCGGATTGTGTAGTAACAAGGTCGCAAAGTCACAGGTTAAGACAAGAGGAGAAATCAAAGAGTGAAGATGAAGTTGAAGTGCAATTATCAGAAATGATTTTTGATCAGATGGTTGGAAAAGAACAAGAACAGGTGGAGGATGAGGCGGATATTTTTAGTTCAGGAAAATTGGCGGAGTTACAACAGAAAGATGTAGAAATAAAATGGATATATCAGAAAGAATATACGGAAGAGGAATTTGAGAGTATACCAGAGTGTTATTACCGTAAAAATGATGTCTTGATGAGAAAATGGAGACCTGTACATATGCAGGCGGATGAAAAGTGGGCAGAAGTTCATCAAGTAGTATTGCCGGTAGGGTATAGAAAGGAGGTGTTGCGAGTTGCACATGAGGTACCAGTGGGAGGTCATTTGGGAATAAGGAAAACTCAAGCTAAAATCCAGAAACATTTTTATTGGCCTGGACTACATAAAGATGTAGTTAAATTTTGTCAATCATGTCACACATGTCAAGTGATAGGAAACCTCAAACAGTGATAAAACCAGCGCCCTTAATACCCATTCCAGCATTTGAGGAACCTTTTGCAAGGGTCCTAATCGATTGTGTAGGACCGCTTCCTAAAACAAAAAGTGGGAATCAATATCTTTTGACTGTAATGGATGTGTCTACTAGGTTTCCAGAGGCCATTCCAGTACGTAATATTACAACTAAAAGAATTGTGGAGGAGTTACTTAAATTCTTCACTAGATATGGACTACCCACAGAAATTCAATCAGATCAAGGAACGAATTTTAATTCAAGGTTATTCAAAGAAGTTATGGATAGCTTAGGAATAAAACAATTTAAATCAACTGCGTACCATCCAGAATCGCAGGGAGCGTTAGAAAGGTGGCATCAGACAGTAAAGACAATGTTGAGGGTGTAGTGTCAAGATTAACCAGAGGATTGGGATAAAGGAATCCCATTCGTATTGTTTGTAATTAGGGATGCACCTAATGAGTCTACCAAATTTAGTCCTTTTGAACTCATTTTTGGTCATGAGTAAGAGGACCACTTAAATTGATTAATGAAAAATTGGTGGGTGAGAAATCGGAAATTACACTATTGGATTACGTGTCCAATTTTAGGGAACGATTAAATAGAGCATGTGAATTGGCTAGACAACATTTGAAAGTTGCACAAAATGTGATGAAACGGGTAGCGGACAAGAAATCCAAAGTTCGTAGTTTTGCCAGTGGGGATAAAGATTTAGTGTTGTTACCAGTGGTAGGGGAGCCTTTAAAAGCTAGGTTTTGTGGACCGTATCAGATTGAAAGGAAATTAAGTGAGGTGAATTATGTGGTAAAAACACCAGATAGAAGGAAGACTCACCGAGTGTGTCATGTGAATATGCTTAAAAGGTACTTTGAAAGGGAAGGAGAGAAAAAGGAGGTTTTAATGATTCTAACTCAAAGTGATGAACCAAATCCAGATGACTGTGAATTTGACATACCTCAAATTAAATTGGAAAATGAGGATGTTCTTAAAAATTGGGATGAATTGTTAAGTTACCTTCCAGAGGAAACACAAACTGACCTGAGAGTTATTGCTATCACATGGGCAAGTTTGCAGAGATAAATTGGGAAGTACTAAAATGGCTATACATGATGTAGATGTGCGAAATGCTGTTCCCATCAAACAACATCCATATCGACTTAATCCTTTAAAATTGGCACAGATTAACAGAGAGATTGAGAGTATGCTGAAGATTGGCATAATTGAAGTGGGTTGCAGCCAATGGAGCTCACCCATAATGATGGTACCTAAACCAGATGGTACCCAACGGTTGCGTGTGGACTATAGAAAGGTGAATGCAGTTACAAGAACGGACTCTTATCCTGTCCCACCATTGAAGGATTGCATGGAGAAAGTGGGACAATCTGCTTTAATTTTCAACTTCCAGACATGGAAAGAATATTTAAAACATCGTATGGAGTTCTTCGATCGACTTCAGGCGGCGGGTTTGGTGATGAACCTAGCCGAAAGTGAATTTGGAGAAGCCGAATCACTTTCCTTGCGGAGTTTCCAATATCCTCAAGACGAAGGGAAATAATGCGATCTCCTAGCATGAATGAATTTGATTGAACAGTTGTGCAAAGGTTTCGTGGCGTGATTACTCCACTGATGGAATTGCTGGAGAAACGTAAAAAATGTCAATGGACAGCGGACTTTCAACAGGCATTTGACTGACTGAAAGCTGTGATCACCAATGCTCCTGTATTGGAGAATTGCAAGGGTCTGTGTGGTCAGATTGAACTAAAGTATCTGATTCTAAAGAGAAATGCCGAGGAGTAGAGGAATGGATGGATTGTGCAGAGACTTTGTTCAAAGAGACTGTCAATCGAGAAGGATTTCAGTTGGAGGAAGAACAAAGAAAAATGGACTATATTATTATACCTGTTTGCATGTGTTGTTTTTTAAAAAAACGAAAAGGTGTATCTACAGTGTACATTTCTATGTGGATGGTGCAAAAGTGAAAAATGAAACCATCTTGAAGTTGATGGTTTATTTTTTTTCTTGGGGGGAGGTGTCATGCGAGAGTGCCTTTAAGAACTGGATGTTTAAGCAATGTACCTTTAAGAAAACAGTGATGTCATAGAGTGGGTGGAGCTCAGCTCAGGTCAGCCATTTTGCAGTTTTGTTTTGCAGTTTGCAGGAAGAAAGCAAGGTGCTGGAGCTGAAGTCACCCAAGCTAATATAGCTCTGCCATTCTACAGAAAATATATATATCCTTTAACCTGATGTGATACTGTTTAAAGGTGTTAAGTCTTTTGGAAGTTTGAAGGAACATTTTAAGGAGTTATTTACTGTTGCAATATTTTCTGAGTTTTTATTTGAAGGGGTGTTAAGAGATCCAATGTTTATTTAAGATGTTGAGTTCATGGAATAAACAGTGTTTTGTGTTTAAAAACCCACGTGTCCATAATTGTAATCCCACACCTAGGGGAACAGCCGCGTGCTCGGAAAAGCAACAAATCCATTAAAGGGAGAGGTTGGTTGAACTCCATGATACATTTTGGGGTTCTGAAAACACCTCGCCCATAACACTCCTTTATTTGGTCGGGTAAGAATCCGTGGGGCTTTGCTCCATAGGGACAGACAATCGAGGGACCTGGCCCTACCCAATTTATTGTTTTACTATTGGGCAGCAATATTTAGAAGATATTGTGCTTGTTTAGCGATCCTGGTTCCATATGGGGACAAATGGAAGCGAGCTCCTGCACGGTTTCTAGCCTTCGTGCAATAGTTACCGCCTTTTTCTCCAGTGAGATTTCCCTCAAATCCAGTGGTGGTGTCCACCTTGAGAATTTGGAGCAATTCAGGCAGCAAATCAAGCTCAGTTCCATGTCTTCATTAGCCCCCACCTGCAACAACCACCTTTTTCTGCCAGTGGGTTTGAACTCAACGTTTTAAGTTTTGGGAGAGGAGGATCTGGAGAGGTTGGAGACCCGTTTGTGGAGGGGTTTGCTGGTTTTAAGGAGCTGGGGAGAAATTCCAACTACCTGGTTTCAGTCTTTTCAGGTATTTTCAACGTTGTGATTTTCCTCGCAAGGTTTACCCCTTCTTTCCCCTGGTGCCACCCTCTTCCTTGTTGAAAATGCTGTCCTTGGCCAGGGCGGGGTTATTTTGGGTATATCTAGTCATATCCTTTCAATGGGGTCTACTCCATTGAGTGAGGTAATGGAATGGGAGGATGACTTGACTCCCATTCTGGTTAACGATGTACGGCTTAAGGCCCTTCACAGGGTCAACTCCATGTTTTCATGTGCTCGGTTTAGTTTGATTCAAGGTTTTGCACTGGACGTAGCTGATAAAGCAAGGATGAGCTGATTTTCCCCCGGGGTGGAGGATAAATGAGTGTTGCTCTCGGGGGCTGGCTAACCACTCACATGTTCTGGTCCGGTCCCAACTTGGCAATCCACTGAGCCTCTTTCAGAGATACTCCGTGCAGATTTAGATCCAGGTCCACTGGTGGTCATATTTGGGGTATTTGTTTGTTTTGGGTAACTTTTATTAATCTGAAAATTTTAAAATAAACATGTTTTTAAAAAAGAATAAGAGCCTTCCATTTACGACGGCAGTCAGAAACTCATCTCACGGTCAAATCGAACATGTGCAGAGTGTGTGAATGATCGAGAAACTTTGGGGGAATGACGGAGTCAAACCAGAGAGTACAAGGTTTTGAGGGGCGGTGGAAGAAAGGTTTAGCTGACAAATTGACATTTAGTATTGAGCATGGAACTAACAGCAACCCCCCCCCCCCCAACTATTCCCTGCTTGGTTGTCTTCATTGTATGTAAAAAATAAAAATTGTAGGAAAAATACGTTTTTTAAAATTATTAAATTCTCAATCTCATATGCCACCAGAGGTCACTGCAGCCCATAGACACTGCAGCAGAAGGGAATGCTTCAGGAATATGTGGCCAGCACCAGTGAGACAAGAGTATTACCAGACAGGAGAAAATGAAACTCTTTTTAACAATAGACCGAGTGTTCTGCTGAGGACAAAGTAGGTAAGCACGGTACTGTACAATTGTGTCCAAAGAAACACAAATTAACAGGAACCTAGTATGTTCCTGTGCCAAATTTGCAACACCAGCGTGGAGTTGCTGGCGTCTTATAATGCTTTGTCAGTCTTATTGGGATGAGAGGAGTAACTGTGAGCGTCCCTTCTCCTTTGCACTCCAGTGATTCAAGCTGAATAGCTCACATGTGGACACCAGGGTTTTCTGTAAACTCACACTTTTCAATTGCATCTATCTGCCTTTTTGCTGAAATGGGCACTAAAATGGAGCAATGAAAATGTCCCAAATGAGTCCTATCCCATACTTCCAGGCCTCCATTTTACATGAACACAAAAAGTTGATGGGCAGGAAAATACCAACTAGTTCATTAAAGACTGCCACGCACCATATTGTCCAACACCGTATTGAAATAGGACTGCCCTCACCTCAGTGTAATGTTGGGAGGGACAGAGAGAGAAAAACACAGGGCCAATAAGGAAGAAAATACTCGAAGACATTTTACAACATACTCAGGTAATGGAAGCCAGTCTAAATGGATGGCACAGTAGCTAGCACTGTTGCTCCACAGCGTCAGGGACCTGCGCTCTATTCCCGGCTTGGGTCACTGGTTGTGCAGTCTGCACGTTCTCCCCATGTCTGCGTGGGTTTCCTCCGGGTGCTCTGGTTTCCTCCCACAAGTCCCTAAAGACGTGCTGTTAGGTGAATTGGACATTCTGAATTCTCCCTCTGTGTTCCCGAATAGGCACCGGAATGTGGCAACTAGGGGCTTTTTCACAGTAACTTCATTGCAGTGTTAACGTAAGCCTACTTGTGACACTAATAAAGATCATCAGATGGACCAAGAGTTATGAATAAAGTCACTTACCTTCTGTATGAGATTCTGCTCAAGGCCAGAACCAGTCCAGCTTACTCTTGAAAGTGGCCCAGTAACAGGCAGCAATGTTATCCACGGGCTCATTACTCTTCCCAACATCGACTGATGTTAATATCACGATGAAAGTGAAATCCCAGTTATACAGCATCCCATCGCAGTAATCAAGCTCCTCAGAATAGTGAATCAGATGGATGGCCAGTTACAGAGTCAAATTGTGAGAATAGATTGTATCCAGAGTTTAATAGGTTTAAGGTTATTTGATCAAGGGGTTGAAAATGATGTTGGGTTTTGACAGACTGGAGAAACTATTTTCTCTCTTGCAGTGGAATCCAAAACAAGAGGAATAATTTTAAAATTAAAACTAGGCTGTTCAGAAGAGAAATCAGGAAGTACCTTTTCCACAAAGGATAGTGGGAACCTGCAATTCCCTCGCTAAAAAAGGATGTGGTGCTGGGGATAAATTGGTTTCAGCCATGGAAACTGCAATTAAAAAATGTCTAGTAGTATGGATCAAAGAGTCAACGGAGTTAAATCTGCCACAATCTAAGTAGAATGGTGGAACAGATTGCTGTTATATTCTCGGTTAGTCGAGGGGAAAGAATGAACAAACCTGCACTTCTCACGCCTTTCAAGAAGCTCAGGATACCTCGAAGCACTTCAATCAGTGAAGTACTTCTATAGTCACTGCTGTAATGTAGGAAATGCAAGTCAATTTGTGCACAGCAAACTCCCACAAATAGCATGTTCAGGGTTAACTAATCTGCTTCTGTGATATTAGTTGAAGAATAAACATTGGCCAGACATGGGGAATAACTCCTGCTCTTCTTCAAAATAGTGTCGGGAATCTTTTCCAGCCTCCAGAATGGGAGGCGAGGCCTCAGCTTAAACATCTCATCTGCAAAAGGGAGGAATGTCAGCTTGGATATGATGATGATTCTTTGCTCCTCTTTGAATAGGATCTTCAACATTGCCCTTGAAACACCAGGCCAGTATTTTATATTGAACAGCACAAACTACACAGCACTCCCTCATTATTACAACAAAAGATCATCTCCGATGTTCTTCGTGAACCTGCAGGCTCAGAGCTATGTGGACACAATGTTAAATGCAATGCTTTGTAACATGAATCATTTCACCCTGGGACAAGCATTTCTCAAGTGATTTTATTTGCTATATATAATAAACATACATTACAGTACATGCTACAGAAAATAAAGCTGGATTTTAATTGTCATGGAGGATAGTGTTGTAGATGACATCTCTTCATATTAACACAATGCATAAGGTCTCCACAGTAATAACCCAGAATTACCCCTCCTAACAGATTAACAAGGGTACACAGTACAATTACAAAAATAACAGCATTTTAAAACATTGATTGACATTTACTGAGGGAGAGCAGTATTTAACAGTTTGTTATATCCAGAGTTCCTCACTTTCAACCTCTGACTTTGCGCAGAAACACATTAATCACAAGGTGGCAATGTGTCGCTTGCTCTTCCTCCAGCCTTCTGTAACCAGTCACTCTGAGTCACATTTGGATGGATGGTAGAGGCTCGGTTCCAAACAGAACCAAGGCACAGGGCTAACTCTTGATAGAACTGCAGAGAAAATTGATGTCTGCCTTTTAACACCAGGACTATTCCATTAGATCAGTCCACAACAGGGAGGGGCGGGGGTCAGGCAGGCACAAAAAATAAAATCACAAATTACCAGAAGTCTTGATTGGTTGTGGTGCCCAACTCAAACCAATCTACACTCCGCAATATTAGTCTCCACCGTAATTCAACCCAAAACAAAGTGGAAAAAGATTCCCAGTACAAGTCACTACTTGTATACATTTCCCTCTGGTTTCACTCTTTTCCTCAGTACAACAGACTAGGGTACAAGAGCACATACACTAGAAACTTGCTGTGGTTTTCCAAAATGAGTGTTGCCTAACTATTTAAGCATGGGGGTGGGGTGGGGGCTGGCATCGCTGTGAAACTCGATTCCCACTTCAACTGGCATTCAGCCCACAAGGTGATGAACATGTTCAAGAGGAGAAACATGGTTGATTTTACCCCAAATCAGTAGTCCTGAGCCCAACTGTGGGTTCCCATACTCCCATTGCTGTCCTGACTGAAATGAACTGATGCAAAACCAGAAAGGGGCGTGGGTTGATTTGTTATACTGACTGTCAAATCATGGAGTTTCTGCTGTACTATTGTATGGATGAGTTAATGAGTGAGAAGAATTTAATTCTGTTCCACTCACCAGACTCAAAACCTTATTCAAATCAAACAGTTTACAGGCTAGACAGCCTGAGCAATCCTCCATGAACAGCAGGATCTGGCTCGTATAAAATTCTGAAATGTTCCCCACACACTCATATCTTTGCCAAGTGACCTGAAGCTACATATTGCTGCAATGCAGAGAAATTCAGCCACTCTCTGCTGTTGCAGAGTTTACTCCATTTCCCTCCCTCCTGTAAATGCAGAACCTTCAGTTAACATGCAATTCTGCGCCTGTGTCCAATCATGCAGGAGCCTTGGTGATCTGGAAGCTAGGGTCTTTCTGGTACGTGGTTCAGTATCGCAGCAGATGCTGCAGGCACATCCAGTGAGCATCAGCAGAAATGCAGAGTTTATTTCTCAATCTGCAGTGTGGGTGGGTCATCTTTCCAGCTGGCCATCTCACACAATTCCCCAGTGAAGAATGTAGTCTCATTAGTTCCATAGGTCGGAGTGTGAACGCCAGAATGGAATGTCAGTTTCTGTTGTTATTTCTACATTTAACAGACAATTGCTTCCAGATTGAGTCTCAGCGGATAGGATGGCAGTGCTTTCCAAAGTGGGTCTCTGTGAGTGACCATCAGAGAGAAACTTCAGATTATCAGACAGTGTGATCACCAAATCGGATTTCATAGAATTTACAGTGCAGAAGGAGGCCATTCGGCCCATCGAGTCTTCCCCGGCTCTTGGAAAGAGCACCCTACCCAAGGTCAACACCTCCACCCTATCCCCATAACCCAGTAACCCCACCCAACACTAAGGGCAATTTTGGACACTAAGGGCAATTTATCACGGCCAATCCACCTAACCTGCACATCTTTGGACTGTGGGAGGAAACCGGAGCACCCGGAGGAAACCCACGCACACACGGGGAGGACGTGCAGATTCCGCACAGACAGTGACCCAAGCCGGAATTGAACCTGGGACCCTGGAGCTGTGAAGCAATTGTGCTATCCGCAATGCTACCGTGCTGCCCATTTGTCCTGCAGACACCAAGATGACTGTTACAACAATGACTGGAGGAATAAATCACATTGCAAATGCATTACCACAACACAGCACCACATGTACCCAAGAGGTGGGCAAGAAACACCCCCACACCCTCCAATCAACTGGGTATTGACACTCACCCAAAGTGTTAACTCATCTTTTCCACTGATACCATTTGATCTATGTAATTCCAGCATTTTTTTTTTTTTTTTAAAAACAGAAAAATTGCCAGTAAATCTCACCATTCAAATAATAAACTGGAAGGTCACCTGTAATATGCAACCTCTCGTGACCACTGGCCCACCACTCTCACTTTGTTAAAATTTTACATTGCCACCTTTCTGCACTGTGTTCCTTTACTGTCATTGTTTGTGCTCTATAGACCTAGGTAGAATCACAGAATTCCTACAGTGCAGAAGGAGGCCATTCGGCCCATCAATTCTGCACCAATCCTCTGAAAATGCACCCTTACCTAGGCCAACTCTTCCTTAACCTAACCTGTACATTCTTGGACACTAAAAGGGCAATTTAGTAGGGCCAATCCACCCAACCTGCACATCTTTGGGAGGAAACCAGAGCACCTGGAGGAAACCCACGCAGACACAGGGAGAAAGTGCAAACTCCACATAGACAACGACCCAAGGTCAGGATTAAATCCAGGTGCCTGGTGTTGTGAGGCAACAGTGCTAACCACTGTGCCACCCTGCCGCTTGTGCAGCAACATTGCTGATGCTCAATGATTTGTTCAAGTATATTGAAACATCCAGCATTAACAAAAACCCCAACAAAAAACATTGCTCAGACATCCATATTGTAAATTAGTCAGATAATTGAAGTTTTCTGTAACTGGGTGGGCAGGGTTTGTAGTGAAATATTCAGTGACTGATTGATTTGCCAGCTGTTTGCCCAGTGTTCGTTGTTGCCAGTCACACACACTACCCGCTGATGACATCGGAACAGTTAATGCTGCATCTACTGCCACTGCTTGCTCCTAATTTCAGAAACTGTGAAAAATTTCACTGCTAGAAAATAACAAACTAATATCTACAAAAGCATTTCTTTCTAAATAAAAAGAGTGTTGAATTCAATTAGCTGTGCAAATCACATGTAGTGGCTGAAATTTTTTTAAAAAAAATAAATGGAGTGAGTGGGTTCCAGAGTTCAGTAACTGTTTAGTGTTTGCAGTGAAGAGGCCATCGAATAGAACAAGTCCAAGCTTTCCAATCCCATAAATTACAACCTTTCAATGGCACAAAAGTAAAGTTTTCTTAAATACCAAATAAGAGCCATGATAAATTAAGACGGTAGAGACGGGTTAGTGGTTGGATAGGTCGCAAATGTAGTGGTTTAGGAAAATGTCCAGTAATACTAGTTTCCTCTCTCCCCTACATGAATGCAAGCAGCAATAAAATGGAGGTAGTGTGGGGTCTGGAGCAGTGCTGTCCAATGTACTCGCCACATGTGACGAAATCAACCACAGATGTAGCAAACTGATGCACTTCATCAGGAGTGATTCTGATCAGATGGACTTTAGGACCCTGTAGCAGCCCATTGGACTGAGGACAGTTTCAGATTCTGTCTGGCACAATCTATGGCCAAGTCAAAAGCAAGCAGAAAATCCTGCAGGAAGAAACAATCCTTATTACAAAACTTCATTAAGGTACATGGTAAAGAGACTCCATTGAAAGAAGTGAAAGCATACGGAAATATTTGAGTGACTACATCACAGCTGGATGCTGCTTTTGACAGAGCTGCTCCCACGGTGCAGCGCACCATTGCTCACATTTAGTCCCAAATCTAGGAAGTTGTTGTAGTAATCCCGGGTGGAAACAGCATGGGAAAAAGGAATGTGGCGACTAGGGGCTTTTCACAGTAACTTCATTGCAGTCTACTTGTGACAATAATAAAGATTATTATTAATTCAACCAGTGCTTAGTTGAACACAAGAGGCATTGACTTTATGGTTCATAATCAAATTGGACTAATTGGGCTCATTACGTAGACATTTGAAAGGCACCATTAGAGTGATGGCTGGCAGCTAGCAGAGTAGCCGAGGACACAAACTACTAACCTTTAATAACCTCTGCACCATTTTGGACCTCATTTCTCCTCAGTCCCCCAAAATACTCATTAAATGAAGTGGAAAAATGCTGTGGATACGACTGGTGAGTGGCAAAAGAGGGTGTGTTGGAGTTCTTACTCGGGCTTTACAGTAGCAACATGAAAAACAATCTGCAGGACGGTGATGACAAAAATACTAGTTAAGAGATACATCTGGCATGGACTGCAATCCCTTTGGGTTGCCTGCCCTTTGCCCACAGAATGACAAACGGCCAGAAAGGGCCCGGAGAGTCGTTTTTGAAGTTAATTATTGCAGCTCTGCTAATGGTTCAGCAACTTCATCCAGTGAGTTGAGCAGATTCCAACTCTGGTCCATGAGTTAGTGCATGTTGGCCAGCACCCTGGCCAATAAAGGGCAGTTCAGCACCCAAGGCTGGAATGCAAGACAGAGGGAAGCTTTAGGCAGGTTGCAGTAGAGATAGCACCAGGCAAAGATTGGAGAAAATAACTTCAAATGTCACAAAAATTATTGCCAAGAGCACTGAAATAGCATCACCATGTGCAATGGAGTGGAGCAGAAAAGATGCACCAAACTCGAAAGGCTTAGCTAAAATTAAAACCGTCCCCTTCGCCCAACAAGAATGGAAGCTTCAATACCTTCAACTAAACTATCAAAATCTATATCATCACACAACTGTATCCAAGACACGTGCACTGATTCAGAATGAAAGTTTAATCTGTAAAACATGATTGAGACACTGCACGGAAGGGCCATGATGATTTATTTTATTACATTTTTTTAAATAGTGATTGGCACAGATTCAGTACAGCTAGGATGAGCCCAGTGACCAACAGGAGGCAAAACCCAGTATGTCCATGGAAAGGGTCACCTGCGCCTCCTTGCCAAAGAGGAAAAAAAGAGACAAATGTGGCAACAAACCAATGAGCATGATTGGTATCGTGCTCTTTACCTCTAATATCACAGCTTCATCCAAGTGGCCTTGCCAAAGAATTTGATCTTTTAAAAATTAAATTTAGAGTATCCAACTATTGTCCCCCAATTAAGGGCCAATTTAACATGGCCAATCCATCTACCCTGCACATCTTTGGGTTGTGGGGGCAAGGCCCACGCAGACATGGGGAGAATGTGCAACATCCACACGGACATTGACCCGGGGCCGGGATCAAACCCAGGTCCTTGGTGCCGTGAGTCAGCAACGCTAACATGCTGTCCCAAAGAATTTGATCTTTGTTGACTCCTATTGTTCCACTGTCAATTGTTTTTTAAAAGCATAAATGAAGTTAATTTAGGAAAGTCAATGATTGCACTTATCAAGCTACAACTCAATATTATCTTCAGCGTTACTTTAGTACGTCAGAAAGGTTGACAGTCAGCTCCACATTACATTCCAGTGTGGGTACACAGAGGAAAGAGAACTTGAAGATGGGCAAATGTCACCCAATCACTCCATACCATCCAAATTTATATCAGTCATACCAAAACACATTTGAAGACCAAAATCCAAATTCTGCAAATACATTTTCTAGGCAATGCTACAGCATTCGCTTGGTAACACGGAACATGAATTTTGCCGAGGAGACAGGCAGTTGAAGCTTTTTTGTCTTGTATTCATCAGGACAAATGCAAGAATGCCAAATTTCAACCACAGGAGAAGAGGGTGCTGATTGGTTGGCAAATGGATTCTGATTGGCTGAGATGTTGCCATGGAGAAAGCAACATGGAGTTTTTGGCTCCCCAAGCTCCCAGGTAATTTAAAAAAAGATGCAAAGCTTGAACGTCTTCCCTTTGTTTGCAGAGAACAGGTCCCTGTATATGAATGTATGTCGCTTATAGCAAGTAAATTATGAACTTAACTGATTATCATCAATTGGTTGTTAATGTAGCTATTAGCACACTCCGGAGGTGCTGCCCAATCATAACCACATCTCACAGTAGACGTTTGTTTTGGGCTTTGCAAGCATAGGTTGGTTGAGTACGGTCTGTACTCTGCTCATTACAATGATTACAACATTCATTACCGTCAGCAGAAATCAGTGCTATCCCTTTTATAATTCTGTAATTTTTATTGAGTGATGCGTTGAAAATCATTTGGCACACAATTGAGTGGGAGATTGGAGGTCTTCAATATTCCTGAGCCTACGTGAAGGAACTTCAGCTCTTAACTAATGGCAGACATGGGATAGAATTCCTATTTTCCAATCTGTCATTTATCTGTACACAGGTGGTCCAGATTAAAATTTAGCTCATGGTACCAACAATGGATGATAACAGAGAAAGGCAAACCACAGCTGTAAACATGGAATAAAACATCACCCTGAAGAGTAGCACGATGGGGATGGGAGGTAGTGGGTAGAGGAAAGGCCAGTTGCTGCAAGGTTATCTGAAGGATGTTTCAAATGACAATAATTGAAGTTACATAAAACTAAATGTTTAGCTTTGTTGCCCATTAGATGTTATTGAAGGAAATGGTCTCTCCCACCCTCAATCAATACTACAAGCCATATCGGAGGGTCAATAGAAAACTATAAAGAACTATCCAGGAGTAATTCCAACCCTATTGCTGTATTTCTGTGGTGCATTCTGCAAACTACTGAAATGTTCACAGCCATCAAGACTAAGGGAAAGTGGTCAGTCACTAAGCAAGCCTAGACAATAAATCCATCCATGTCTTGATTGTGTTACAGTTCTAAGTCACAAAGCAAAAAATAAAGTCATTATAATTTGAAATCAGAACAGGAGTTGGAATAAAGCATTAAAAAAAATCATTTGAGCACTGGACTTTGTAAAGGAAATTAAGAGTACAATTGTTAAAATGATATTTAACTATGCGGTTATGTTAAAGCAACATAAGACATTAAAACATCAAGTTCAGAAGAATGCTGCCAAGTACTCAGCTTTTCTTTACATCTTCTTGTACAATCTTGTCAATTTTTCACATGCTGTAGAACTTGTACTTGCTTCAGAAGAGTAATGTAACTTTATTAAAAGTAAGGATAAAAAGGAAGGCATTTTGGACCCCATCTAGCGGTGTAAGGGCAGGAACAGTCTGAGTAATATATCTGGAGAGCACTTTCATTGACATTCTTCAGAATCTGTCCTGTAATGTTCAAGTGTACCCAAACACCTGACATGAGGCATGGATCCAAGTATCGAAAACATTAACCTGAAATTCATTCCTCTTGGCCTCCTTTGCGAACATTACTATGGCTGAAACCTGCTGGCCCTCTCCACATTTAGTGTTAGCTACTTTAGGGTTTCATTTTGCAGCAATTCTAGACACAACAGCACTTAGAATCATAGATTGTATTCTATGTTCTTTCAAAGACTTGGCTTTTTATTTTTGGCAAATCTCAAGGTTCTGGGAGAAGGCTGCAATTGGAGCAATATCATTTATTTGAGGTCAAACGTTGACCTCGCGGTGTAACTATAAAGTAACAGTTCTGTGCTTAGACTGGCGTCAAATTGTTTATGTGCACCGTAGAGTTGAAGGTCCATCTCCAGTGTAGACATGTCAGTTGCCCACATTAGTGTCTCTAATGGTTACTGTAAAAAATATTTACCATGATTGTTAAGTGATTCACATAGGCAGTTTTAAAACATAATCATTTGCTTATTAAAGCACCTGAAATCAGCCAAAATTAGCGAAATATATCCCCATTCAGTAGTGTTTAGTATTTACAACCATGTACTGCAAAGTTAATGTGTGAGAACATGTAACAAAGAGGATGATTAAACTTTATCCCTTCTCCTCGTGCCGTTGCCGAGTGCAGGAGGACAATTTCGCTGCATCAGTCCTCTGCCCCTCAACCAAACAGATTATTTGTCATATGCAAGTATCAGTCGGCTGTTCCACAGCAGACATGGATCCTATCCTTGTTTAAGTCCATACATGCTGTTCCCAGCAGGGCTCATTGGATAACAAATAAGAGTGGGAATTCCAATTAATTTCCCCCTTCCCTCCCACCCAATCCTCTGGTTCAGAACTGTAGATTCCCTGTTAGCTCAATTGCAAAACAGGATAAGCCCAGGCAGCCACTGTTTGTATAACTTGATGCTGCAGCAGAGGTGTCATTACTCACTTGGCCACTGGGGAGCTCTGTTCACTTTTTAAAAAAAAAACATATTCTCACACACATCCACATTAACCAGCCAGAATACATGTGGATATCAATTAGTATCAGCTCAGGTGGAACCACACTCTGATTGGCTGCTCTGGAGCTAGGCAGATACTCTGACAAAGCTGTACATCACCTGGTGTCCCATATCTCAAGCACCAATGAACAACATAACTGTTACGTCAGAGATGAGAGGTGACACTAAAACATAATATACCAGCACAGTTCTTCACTGGGATCTGCAAGCTGCAGACTCCGAGCATTTCATAGTCTGAGTCAACTGTGATCTTACAGGGTTAGTGTAAACGTCAAAGGGCCAAAGTCTTGAGGGGAGAAAACGGAACTACAGAAAGCTTGTTCCCATTCGTAATTCAAATCACCGTTTCTTTTTAAAAAAACAAACACACTCAGCTTAGGTCCTCCTCGGGGTTCTGTTGATCCAGAAGTCGAACATGGGTGAAAGGGAAGTGGCCGTGTTTGCCATTGCACTCTCCTTCCCACTGGCCATTCACATTGATCTTGGTTACCTTCACTAAGTCACCAACCTACAGAGAGAAATAAAACAAGTCACAACACAGGATAAAGTTTTAAAGAGGATGCAATGCAAAAGTTCCACAGAAGATTCAACACATTCTACTATTGCCCCAGAGTCTTTAACAGAAATTACATATCTGTCAAATACAACTTCATGAATTTCAGAAGTTTTGCAGTAAAGTTGTCATTAGCTTAGGGAAAAGCTGAAACAGGCCTCCGAGACATAGGAAAGAGTAGTCCACAGCCCCTCGAGCCTGCCCAACCATTCAATTATATCATGGTTGATAAAAGCCATTTTCCTGCATTATCATATAGAACCTAGATATCTTTAATATCTAGACATCTATCGATCTCTTGAACATATTCCAATATTGGGCCTCCACAGCTCTCTGGGATGGAGGATTCCAAAGATTCACCACTCAGCTGTAAGGGCCCTTCCTGTTGATTCCCTCATTTCGTATTCCTTTTATTCTGTCGTTACAGTTTTTGGTCCATGGATCATTAATGGAGACATACCTTTAAGTTGAGCAGAGGAAATGAGGAACCAAATTTCGAAATCATATACAATGCTGTGAAGTTAGATTTTGAACAGTAGAACGCAGACTTTTGGTGCCCGAGAGGTTGGTGGGATTTGGTTCGATTAGTTGGCTGGTGGCCAATGGATTGGCCAGGGACAGTATTCTGCCTGGCAACAGACAGCAATTGGTAGGAGAATGTGCAAACTCCACAGGACAGTGACCCAGAGACAGGATCGAATGTGGGACCTTGGCGCCGTGAGGCAGCAGTGCTAACCACTGCGCCACCGTGCTGGCCGTGTTAATAATGTTAATTATATTTAAATTTCCAAACCTGGTGACTGTAGTTATTGCGCAGACAAATACCAAAGGCTTCAGGTATTTTTTAGAAAGTGCATAGAATAGTCCAAGTGTGATCCAACTGTGTTGTGACTCGGAGTCAAGTGGGGTTGGAATCGATCGTCCACTAGCCCAGGATGCCATAACACAGTAAAAAAAATTCCTCCTCACCCAAATCAGAAATAGCTTAACACTTATTCGGAGACTGTGCGCCACACAGAAGATCCAAGATTTGATTCTCCATCTGCATCAAATTTGCTGATCTCAATCAGATTGGAATGGAAGAGCCTTACAATCAACGTCTAAACATCTTTTCTGGAGAGAAGGGAAATAATTGACAGGCCAATGTATATGCCTCTGATTTCCAGCACCTGCAGTATTTATTATTGTGCAAGCATGTGGGTTTTGAGAGATCATGCTTTATTGACGATGCCTCGGTGGTCAAAATCGGTTGAAAACATAGATAAACGATGGCCATGTTGGTACTCATGAGGCGAAAGAAAAGGAATTCAAAGCAGAAAAAATTGCATCACTTCAGTACCAATGACTGGAACGTACATCTGATGCCCCATGAGTAAGCAGAATCCATAAAGATCGGAATAGAGAACAAACGTATCTAGCAACATTCTTTCAAACAAAGGAGTCAGATGTTTGAAATCCAGCAGGTTCAGACTGATAAATCACCCGACTGTAACTATGTCCTTACACACCTGAATGCTAGCTTTCAGCCACAACTATGCAAAGTATGAGTAATTTTACAAAGGAAGCCCTCAGGGCAACACCCTGATTCGAGCAGCGTCAATACAGCTGGAATACGGAGTTTGTGCCTAAATGGGAAGAGTGGCATTGGAAAGTAGGTTTGTTTTGCTCAAAGTACTCCCCTAATTTATTTTGAAACTAATGTTGACCAAGATTAAATTGAATGCAACCCCCCCTTACACTAGGATGATTCAATGCCCCAATTCCACTGATTGAGGTGACCAGTTCTCACTTTAGCAGCAATGAGATACAACACGAGGATGATCTTCAGTCTGAAACATTAAAAATTAAAAAGATCACCTATGTAAGCAGGTTTTAAATAATAATCTTTCTTATTGTTACAAGTAGGCTTACATTAACACTGGAATGAAGTAACAATGAAAAGCCCCTAGTCGCCACATTCCGGCACCTGTTCGGGTACACAGAGGGAGAATTCAGAATGTCCAATTCACCTAACAGCACGTCTTTCGGGACTTGTGGGAAGAAACCGGAAAACCCACGCAGACACGGGGAGAATGTGCAGACTCCGCGCACAGTGACCCAAGCCGGGAATTGAACCTGGGTCCCTAGCGACTGTGCTACTGTCTATGTAGTGCGATTCCTTGTTCAAATAGTGATGTTTGGGGCAGCACGGTGGCAGTGGTTTGCACTGCTGCCTCACAGCGCGAGGTCCCAGGTTCGATCCCGGCTCTGGATCATTCTCCGTGTGGAGTTTGCACATTCTCCCCGTGTATTCGTGGGTTTCACCCCCACAACCCAAAATATGTGGGTAGGCAAATTGGCCACGTTAAAATGCTCCTTAATTGGAAAAAATAAATTGGGTACTAAATTTATTTTAAATTAAAGGTATTATATTGATGCAATGCTGTGCGCAAGCATGACGACAACAGTATCTATGGTTAATTTATTCTAACAGAAATGAGATCTTGGTAAAGCAGCTCTCAGTGCAACATTTCTATAAAAATGAGTCTAACCAATGATCATAGAATTTAGTGCAGGAGGCCATTCGGCCCATCGAGTCTGCACCGGCTCTTGGAAAGAGCACCCTACCCAAGGTCAACACCTCCACCCTATCCCCATAACCCAGTAACCCCACCCAACACTAAGGGCAATTTTGGACACGAAGGGCAATTTATCATGGCCAATCCACCTAACCTGTACATCTTTGGACTGTGGGAGGAAACCGGAGGAAACCCACGCACACATGGAGAGGATGTGCAAACTCCGCACAGACAGTGACCCAAGCCGGAATTGAACCTGGGACCCTGGAGCTGTGAAGCAATTGTGCTATCCACAATGCTACCGTGCTGCCCAATCTTTCAACACACTTTACTGTGACAACACCCTTTTGAGAATTGTCTAAATTCAGGAATTCGGAGTGACTGGAATGTGACTTTAAATTATACTTCATGCATGGATCAATTATTTTTGCATCTAGAATTCATTTATCAGGAATTAGCCATAAAACCCTAGGGGCAGTTATGCCAAGCATGTGTGCTCAAATGTCTTCATTTTCGTTCTTTCATTTTTTTCCTTCACTCTTCTCATCCCTCTTGTTTTCTGTTACCAGCTTCTGGTCCTTTCCTCCGAAATCCACCTTTCATCAAGCAGTCATCATTCAATCAGAAACAGCAGTCACAAGCAGGTTCATTCTGTTTCTCTTCCAGAGTTCAGATATTGAGCCTGTTGTGACGTTCTCATCGTCACCCTGGCAGAGATCAGCACAGATTAGAGATCAAAACTGGGATGTTCCTGGGTTTGGATTAAAGCTGTTGCTTGCTTCCTTGAAACCTTCAGAAAAGTTAATCAAGTTAACATTCTTTCCCAAATTCGAAACCAACAGGATCAGTAAGAATCCATTTCTTTTCTTTTAAATTTTTCCAATTAGGCAATTTTGTGCCATCAATCCAGCTACCCTGCACATCTTTTGGATTAGAGCATAAGACATGGAGCAGAATTAGGCCACTCGGCCCATCGAATCTGCTCCACCATTCAATCAAATGATATTTTTCTCAACCCCATTCTCCTGTCTTCTTCCCATAACGCCTGATCCCCTTATTAATCTCTCTCTTAAAGACACTCAAGTGATTTGGCCTCCACAGCCTTCTGCGGCAATGAGTTCCACAGTTTCACCACCCTCTGACTGATGAAATCCTCCTCATCTGTTTTAAAGGATCACCCCTTCAGTCTGAGGCTGTACCCTCTGGTTCTAGTTTTTCTCTACTTGTGGAAACATCCTCTCCAGGGGTTGTGGGAGTGAGGCCCATGCAGACACGGAGAGAATGTGCAAACTCCACACAGTCAGTGACCCGGGTCCTCAGTGCCGTGAGGCAGCAGTGCTAACCATTTTGCCACCATGGCACCCCCAAGAATCCCTTTCATCCTCTTGGACACCTGCTCAGTGCAAGTGCCAAAAACATCACTGTGCTGCCCATAATGCCTTTCATTTAGCAAAACGGTCCCAGGTGCTGCACTAAAGGAAAAGAAATTGGGCACAGCAGGAGTTCAAAGGTGGGTGAAGAGAACTGACAGGTGAAGTCTAAATGCTGTTGAAATCTTTTGTGGCAGATTTTGAAGAGGGGGAAGATAATGTACCAAGCCGTGGGTTTAAAACAAGAATTTCAGACCTATCAGAATTAGACCGTCCAAGAGTTGGGGGGCCTGGAGTAGATTGTAAAGTTAGTGTTGTTTGTAGACCAAAACCCTGGATATGGAAATAAAAGCCAAACACTGGAAATACTCAGATCATGCAGCATGTGTGGAAGGAGAGATGGTACTAGAGGAAAGGAAGTTGCTGGTGTGAGTGACTCGAGTGGACCAGGTTGTTGTGGAAGGAGCGGTCCCTGGTGCTGACTGCTGAAAGCAGAATGCAGGGGAAGAGATTATTTGATGTTGGCATTACATACTGGAGGGGATGGGAGATGATCAATTGAATACAGAGGCTGGTGGGGTGGAAGGTGATTCTGGGAGTGAGGGGAAGGGGTGACAGCAGAAGTATGCGACATAAAACAGACACAGCCAAGGGCCCTGTTAGCCGCAGTGAGAGGAATCCTCTGTTGAGGGAAAGGGAAGACGTTGGAAACACTAGTGTGGAATATGATGGAGACAGAGAAACTTGGAGAATGGAAGAGTCTTCATGGAAAGCAGGGTGAGAACTGTAATCCATGTACTTTAATTTGATGCGCTGGTAACTGGGTTTTAGTGTCTGCGTGGGTTTCCTCCGGGTGCTCTGGTTTCCTCCCACAAGTCCCCAAAGACGTGCTTGTTAGGCGAATTGGACATTGAATTCTCCCTCAGTGTGCCCGAACAGGTGCCGGAGTGTGGTGACTAGGGGATTTTCACAGTAACTTCTGAGCAGTGTTAATGTAAACCCACTTGTGACACTAATAAAGATTATTAGAATAGGATTGGGTTGTCGGAACTACATCCAGAGGCAGCAACGGGTTATATGGTGTAATTTACAAATACAGTAATGTTAATAATGCAGCCTGTGGCTATGTATTGTAAATCCCAATGTATAAGCACATTCGTACTTCTCACTGACTTTAAAAAACAAAACTGTTATTTTAATTTTCATAAGGTTTAGCCACATTTATTTACCTAGTAATAGCCCTATGTTAATCTTCTCTAGCACCTTCAAAGATTAAACCCCCAGTAAGGAGTCAATAACTTCAGCAGAAATGGGAAGGGAGACAACTAGTGCAATGATTTAAAATCCTGATGTATTACACACAGATATTTGATGCATGCACTTTATAAATACCAGCACTAAATTGTCCTATGCTTACAAAGACAATGCAATAAGGAAACAAACATTCCAATCCAGTAGACATGTCACATTCCACCAACACCGATGTGTTGGAACTTACTGGAACATTTAATTGCTCGGTCAGAATACAGTAACACAAAATATCAAGACAATATTCGCAATTAACTTGAAAGTGAGACACTTTTTAAAAATGCATTTAATTTCAAACATATTCAAAAGTACAAAAACACAAGTCAATAACATTGTTAGCCCCTCAGTTCACAATGTGTAATTTTCCCCCCTTTTCACCCCACCCCGACAAACAATTCCTCAAACATTGTCATGAACAGTCCCCAACATGTCTCAAAGCCCTCTGCTGATCCCCTCAACTTGAACTTGATCTTTTCCAGACGAAGGAAGTAATTCAGTGCTCCATCGCCAGCACCAACAACAGCGGACACTCCTGCCTCGTTCCCCTGTGCAACCCAAAACCCTGTGAACACATCTCATTTGTCTATACATTAACCACCGGGGCCACATCCAACAGACGCACGCAGGCCACAAACTTCAGGCCAAACACTAACCTTCCCAGGATCTCAAACAGGTACCGCCACTCCACCCGGTCAAAAGCCTTCTCCGCGTCCATAGAGACCACCATCTCCACGTCCATAGAGACTACCATCTCCCTCCGACGGAGTCATAATCACATTTAACAACCTCCTGATGTTTCCAGAGAGCTGCCTGCCCTTTACGAAGCCTGTATGGTCCTCAGCGAGCACTCCTGGAATAACCCTCCATCCTCCCCACCACTACATTGGACAACACTTTCACATCCGTGTTTAGCAGTGAAATAGGCTGATATGACCTATACGCCAACAGGTCCTTCACCTTCTTTGGGATTAGCGTAATCAACGCCGGTGTCAATGGCTCCGGTAGCTCCCCCTTACGTGCCTCGCTAAACGTGCCCAGCAAATGCGATGCCAACTCCCATCGCAAACTCCTTATAGAACTCCACCGGGTAGCCGTCCAGCCCCGGGGTCTTCACCGACATCACCCCCCCCTTAGGCTATCCATAACCTCCCTTAGCCACAGCAGCTCCTCCAGCGTCTGCCTCCTCCCTTCATCCAGCCTTGGGAAATCCAGCTCAACCAAACATTGCCCCAGATCTCCTTTCTCACCAGCCAGCCCAGCACAGCTGCTCATAATACTCCCCAAATGCTTCATTAATCCTCCCCAGCTACGTCAACCTCCCCCTTACCGGTCCTCAAAATTTCCCTAGGTGCAGCCCGCCTCCTTAGCTGGTGGGCCAGCATGCAGCCCACCTTCTTTCCATATTCATATTGCACCATCCTCACCCGCTGTAGGTGCCCCACTGCCTTTCCCGCCAACAGCCTGTCAAACTGCCACCGTAACCTTTTTCTCTCCGCCAACCCCTCTTTGGTGGGAGCTCTCGAATACTTCCTGTCCACCTCGACTATCTCACCCAACAACTGTCCATACTCCTCCTGTCCGTGTGTCTTGAACAAGATAAACCCCCCCACCCGCGAACCACCGCATTTTACGCCTCCCAAAACATGGCCGCCGACACCTCCCCATTATGATTCAACTCCACATTGTCTCGGATCACCGATCACACGTTCTCACAGAACCCCTTATCCGCCACAAGCCCCGAATCCAGCCTCCTTCTCGGCCTCTGCCTCGAACTAAGTTTGACCTCCAACCAGTGCAGCGTGTGATCGGAAATCACTATTCCTGTGTGCTCCGCCCCACCAGCACTGCTCCTCACTAGTAAAAAAAAATTCTGTAGCGTATCTTCCTTACATGTGAGACTTCTGACTTTGTATGGGCGGGGAAGGTGCAGAGGATGGGGAGGACCCTGCTACAGAGGCAGCAGGGGGTTTGGCGTTGCCGAACTTGCTTCATTATCATTCGGCGGCGAACGTGGACAAGGTGCGGCGGTGGTGGGAAGGAGAAGGGGTAGAGTGAGTTGGGATGGAGGAGGAATCTTGTAAGGGGTCTAGTTTGAGGGCTATGGTGATAGCGTTGCCAATGGCTCAGAGTAGGTATTCAAGGAGCCCGGTGGTGCAGTCCACAGTGAAGATATGGAATCAGTTGAGGAGGCATTTTACGGTGCAAGGGATGTCGGTGCTAATGCCGCGGTGTGAGAATCATGGGTTTAAGCCGGGGGGAATAGATAGTGTATACAGGAGGTGGAGGGAAGTGGGGCTGGTCAAGGTGAGTGATCTGTAATTGGGGGAAGGGTTCACCAGTCTGGAGGAGCTAAGGGAGAGGGTAGAGCTGCCGAGTGGGAGTGAGTTCAGGTGTCTGCAGGTTAGAGACTTTGCGCGAAAGGTCTGGAGGGGGTTCTCTAGATTGCTGGGATACGCCCTGCTGGAACGACTGCTGCTCCCGGATGTGGAAGGGGAGGGAAGAATTGGGGATATATACACGTGGCTGGGGGAGCAGGGAGGAGAGTGGGTGGTGAAAATCAAAGAGAATTGGAAAGAGAAGTTGGGAGGGGAGATCAATTGGAGAGTATGGAGTGTGAAGCACAGCGTAGGTTAAACGGGACCTCCTCATGTGCAAGGATGAGCCTGGTACAGTTTAAGGTGGTGCACAGGGTGCATATGACTCGGGCAAGAATGAGTGGGTTCTTTCAGCGGGTAGAAGATGAGTGAGAGAGGTGTGGGTGGGGGCCAGCAAATCACGTGCACGTTTTGGGGTTGCAAAAAATTGGGAAGATTCTGGGCGGGAGTGTTCGCAGTCTTAGCAGGGTAGTGGAGGAGGAGGTGGACCGCGGACTCTGTGGCGATATTTGGGGTCTCAGAGAAGTCAGAGCACATGGAGAGGAGGAAGGCCAATGCCTTGGCCTTCGCCTCTCTGATTGCACGGTGGAGAATTTTGCTGGATTGGCGGTCGGCATCGCCACCAAGGATAGTGGCTTGGTTATAAAGTATGAGTTAAGGGGCTCTTCAGGGGGCTTTGAGGAAAGGTGGATGATGTTTGTGACTGTTTGAGGGGCTGTTCGTCATGGGGAGGGGGGGGATGAAAAAGGGGAACAATCTGTACAGACTGTATAGTTGATTGTAGGGAAACATGTTTCCTGGGGTGTTTGTTCGCTGCAACATGTTTTGATACATGTTTGTAATAAAATACATTTTAAAAAAGTAAATGTCCAGTGGATAATGATGTTTTTTAGGTTTTTAAATTACTTTTCATATAGGGATTGTGCACACACCTACCAACCTAAGACACTTGTACCGTGTGGCATTTTTCAATGATAATCAGGAACAGAACATTCTAAACAAGGGAAAAGGAAAAAGTAGCTTTATCTTTCATACAATTTAAAGAGGAGGGTCTACATCAAGAGCATTTCAAAGCAATTACAACCCCACATCAGCCCAGCCTGGAGATGTAAAAAAAGCAAATTACTGCGGATGCTGGAATTGGAAACAAAAACAGAAATTACTGGACAGCACGTCTGGGAGCTAATGTTTGGAGTCTGGATGGCTCTTTGTCAAAGCCCGAATGTTACTGATTTTAAGCTTTAAGCCCATCATAAACAGAAAAATGAACATTACAGGAAGACACAGACAGGTTCATGGAGTCTGGCAGTTAGATGGTGGTTACAGTTTAATGCAGAGCAATGGAAGTGGAATGTGTTACAGCTGAAATGGTAATATCAAATAAGGTGGAGAGGGACAGATAGGTGCAGTGTGCTTAGATCTTTAATATGCATAGACAAAAAGAATCCTGGGTTTTATACATTTGGCCAAGCAAATTGCATTTACTAAAAATTACTTAGTCCCCAATCGGAGTACTGCATGCAGCTCATTAGCTGAGGTTTGAGTAATGGAAGGGGTGCAGTAACATGAACCATGCCAGCAATGAAAGATTATAGCTTGAAAAATGAAGATTTCCCCTGGATGTGGAGATTGAAGTTAATGGGGGATCAAAACAGCTTGGTTCAGTGACAGCACTCTCACCGGAGTCAGAAGGTTTAAGAGTCAAGCTCCATTCCAGGGCCTTGCATCTATAATCTACGTTAAGATGGCTTTTCACAGTTGCAGACGCATTTGGTTGGACCAAAGCTATTGGACATTTTCAGTGTCTTTCTGGAGGTTTATCCATTGAATAGGATGACAGCACCCAATTATTTCAGAACGGTTTAAATACTGGGTGCAGATGAAGGTAATGTAACACTGCCACACAACAGGTGGAGAATAATTACTGGCAGTGTTACAATGTGCTACACCAACATAACTAGACAACTGGGAGCCTGTCTCATTCCCGCTCACTCCGCTGCGCCCCCCCCCCCCCCCCCCCCCCAATTACAAAGTAATCAATATCTGTTACATGCTGTGTGCCAATGCTCAGCAAGATATCAGAGAGATCACCAATTCTGTTACAGTTTCAACCAGCCAATTATAGAGTCATTACAGAAAGCTGGAAATAGATCATCTGGCACAAATTATGTTCAATGAGACTGATGGGGCTGGAGAACCCACCCGGCAACCACCACCACAAAAAAAAAATTAGAATTCAGACAGAGCAGAATTGTTTTGGTGTTGGAAACTGGAGCACCATCTGAAGTTTTGGTCTCCTTACATGAAAAAGATATAAAATGAATTAGAAGTTCATAGAAGGTCCGTTTAACTTATTCTTGGAGTGAGGGGCCTTTCTTATAAGAAAGGCTTGGGCAGGTTGAGCCAAACCCACTGAAAAAAAGAATGAGAGGTGATCTTATTGAAAAACAGAAAATCCTGAAGGGATCTGGCATGGTCTGGAACACTAGAACTAGGGGACACCGGGTGTTTAAAATAAGAGGTCTCACTTTTAAGATGGAGTAATAGGTGAAATTCTCTTCCCTCGAGGTCAGTGGAGGTCATTGAATTTATTCAAAGCCAAGTTGGATGGATTTGTGATAGACAAGGAAGTCAAGTTATGGCAAGCAACAGGAAAGCAGAGCTGAGACCACAACCAGATTAGCCATGATCTTACTGAATGTCAGAGTGGCCTACTCTTTTCCTAAGTTCTATGTTGGCACACAATCACAGAGATTGTTCGTTCTCACTCAGACAAACTACAGCCTGTATCAGATAACGAAGAGCAGAATATGAATAGCAGTTGACTGTGATCTGAATGGAAGTCTCTAATTAGTTAATGCTGTAACAGTGGGCTTTGAGCACAAGCAGTGGGAGAGGCCACATCCGGAGTGAGGCCAGACAGAGTGAGTTTTAAACTTGAGAATTTGAAGCAGAGTGGGGATTCAGTTAGAGCAGGAAGAGATGCTCTTTGTTTTTTCTCCTTGCTTTGTAACTTTCAAATCTCCGGAGAGGGGTCTTGCCCTGCTGCAGCTGAGGCTACAAGGGAAAGAACTGATTGGTAAGAAGTGGACGAGGTCAGCAAGTCTTTACAACTGTCATGAATTATAGCAAGTTTTGTGGTTTATAATCTGTAAGGGACCAGCAGAGAAGGGCCATAGAAAATTGGATTTAATCTATCAAGCATCTTCCAAAACTTTAATTTAAAAGGGTTGTCATGGCAGGAGAACTCAAAGCCTTGGTCTGTTCCACTTGCTCCATGTGGGAGGCCAGGAGCATCCAGTGCGCGGGGACAAGCATGTGCGCAGGAAGTGTCGCCAGCAACAGCTCCTGGAAGTCTGAGTTTCAGAGCTGAAGCAGCGGCTGGGGACACTGTGGAACATCCATCAGGCGGAGAGGGTCGTTGTTAGCACTTATAGAGAGATGGTCACACCACAGGCAGGAAGAGAATGGGTGACCACCAGGCAGAGCAAAACAGCTAGGCAGACAGTGCAGAAATCTCTTGTGGCCAGGGCGGCACGGTGGCGTAGCGGTTAGCACTGCTGCCTCATGCAGCGAGGACCCGGGTTCAATCCTGGCCCCAGGTCAGTGTGTGTGGAGTTTGCACATTCTCCGTGTCTGCGTGGTTCTCACCCAGACAACCCGCAAAATGCGCAGGGTAGATAGATTGGCCACCCTAATCGACTCTTAATTGGAAAGAAAAATTGGGAGTTCCTCAGGGTGGTGTCCTAGGCCCAACCATCTTCCGCTGCTTCATCAATGACATCCCTTCCAACATGACGTCAGAAGTGGGGATGATTGCGGATGACTGCACAATGTTCAACGCCATTCGCGACTCCTCAGATAATGAGGCAGCCCGTATTCAAATGCAGCAAGACCTGGACAATATTCAGGCTTGGGCTGACAAGTGGCAAGTACATTCGCGCCACACAAGTGGCAGGCAATGACATTCTTCTGCAAGAGAGGATCTACTGGACGTGCAGGTCCACAGTTCCCTAAAAGTGGCAACACAGGTGGCCACGGTGATTAAGGCAGCAACTCTTGGCGACAAGAGTTGGGAAAGCATGTCACAGCTATATAAAACCTTGGCTAAGCCGCATTTGGAGTATTGCGTGCAGTTCTGGTCACCTCATTATCAGAAGGACGTGGAAGTTTTGGAGAGTGCAAAGGAGGTTCGCCAGGATGTTGCCCGGTCGCGAGGGTCTTGGCCAAAGGGAGAGGTTGAATAAACTAGGATTGTTTTCACTGGAAAGACGGAGCCTGAGGGGAGATCTACAAAATTACGAGAGGCATAGACAGAGTGGAAGTGTCAATTACAAGGGGGCACATGTTCAAGGTGAGAGGGGGAAAGTGTAAGGAGATGTGCGGGGTAAGTTTTTCCACACAGTGTTGGTGCCTGGAACGCGTTGCCAGAGGATGTGATGGAAGCAGGCACATTAGCAACATTTAAGAGGCATCTGGATGGGCACATTCAAAGGGAGGAAAGAGAGGGATACGGACAGAGTAAGGGCTGACTATTTTATTTTTAGTTAGGGCATCATGATCAGCACAGGCTTGGAGGGCCGAAGGGCCTGTTCCTGTGCTGTATGTTTCTTTGTTCTTTGTAACAACTGCCCCATGACATTCAATGGCATTACCACAATCCCCCACAAACCCCCCTCTGGTTCAATTCTAGCCTCTGCCGTGGAGTTTGCTCATTTTCCCTCTGTCTGCGTGGGGTTCGTCCGGGTGCTCCGGTTCTTCCCATAGTGCAAAGATGTGCAGGTTAGGTGGACTGGCCATGATAAATTGCCCCTTAGTGGCAATGGATGTACAGGTTAGGTTCTGAGTTACAGGGATAGTGCCCAAATAGGTAGAGTGCTCATTCGAAGGGTCAGTAGACTCGATGGGCTGAATGGCCTCTTTCCTGTTAGTCACATCCACCATAAAGACCAGTAAGTCCTGATGTACAATGGCGCAACAAGCAACATGCACAGCAAAATATTTTTCAGGGAGGTCAATATCTCAACATCAATTTCAGACTTCTAAATGGCCATTTTACTTGAACTGTGGGTGAGCAGTAAGACAGGGGGAAACAACTGGATCTGAGCAAATGAGTCACGAACAGACCAGACATAGCACATATGGGTTTGGAGATTGACTTAACCGTTGCTATCTCACATTTAAATTAACTATTTTCTCAGCTCTACAAATTTACAAAGTCAATCCCTCACGAGAATTCTCTCTCAGCCCATGACTACGCTATGTGGACCATTTGTTGCTTACAGCTCCCCTAAATAGACAGGTCATGCTAACTGTGCCTCTAATTAACAAATGTTATTAAACATTACAGTATTACACTGTATAAAAATGAAAATAATTGTTAAAAGGAGACAAAGTAATACCAATATCCCAATAAATCCACATTATTGAAACCGCCATCCAAACAGAGATTTTTTAATTATCCAAACACATTTCACAGTTTAATCACAAATACCTTGATGAACAACATAGAATGGGGAAACATTCAATTGCTGTGGGGTTGGACCCAACATGATGTATGTTCAATTTCCATTTAGCAAAACAACTACACATTGCTTAAAAACTGCCAGTTTGCCCAGTTTGATGAGACTTTGTCAGTGAATCAAACCTCGACACTACACAGCCACACAACTACAATTTGCAGCACCCAGGTCAGGAAGCTCAGGTCAGTTAACCAGGTATGTTTGGAAAGAATATCACCTTATTGTGCATTTATTTATTTAATCTGAAGAACCGGTCTGCTGTTCTATACAAAGGTTTAGTAACTCTAGTCAAAGTTGTCAATTTCATTCAACGTTTGTATCTTTTCCAAAGCCGACTGCAAAATGTATTTACATCCCAGATCAATTATCTGTTTCCCGCAAGAGTACACAATGAAGTTACTGTCAGATGATTTCTCATGGCATACTCAAACCAATAAATAAAATTGTTATTCTTCTCAATTATATAATTCTTTAACCACCCCACCCCCAATCATGTTTCCTTAAATCTCTTTCCCTCCAACTTTGTGTTTCATATTCTTATCCAAACAGCACCTCATTCACATTTAACAACTTGAATTCATATAGGGCTTGTAACAGAACGTCTGCCCACCCTCCTCTTCTGAAACACAGTCTGCTACAGCCCTCTCTCTCTGAAACATAGTCTGCCACCCCCCCCCCCCCCCCCCCCCCACTTCTGGATCCTCGTCAGCTACCCAGTCTCTCTCTGGAACATAGTAAGTCCCCCCTCTCTCTTTCTCTCTGGAACATAGTCTGCCCCCCTGCCCCCCCGCCCCCCCCCTCTCTCTGGAACATAGTCTGCCCCCCACCCCCCCTCTCACTCTCTCTCTCTCTCTCTGGAACACAAGTCTGTCCACCCTCTCTGGAACATAAGTCTGTCCCCCCACATCTTTCTCTCTGGAACATCACCTGACCCCCTGCCCCTCCATCTCTCCCTCTGGAACATCATGCAACCCCCCCCCCCCCCCCCCATCTCTCTCTCTCTCTCTCTGGAACATAATCTGACCCCCCCCACCTACCCCTATCTCTTTGGAACATCGTCTGACACCCCCCCATCCTATCTCTCTGGAACATCGCCTGCCCCCCCCCCCCATATCTCTGGAACACCGCCTGCACCACCCCCCCCCCCCCATCTCTCGCTCTGGAGCATCGCCTGCCCCCCCCCCCCTCCCTCTCTCTCTCTCTCGAACTTCGCCTGCTCCCCCCTCTCTCTCTGGACCATTGTCTGACTCCTTCCCCCCCCCCCCCCCCAAAAGCCCTCTGGAACATCATCTGGGCTCCCCCGCCCCCCCCATCTGGAACATAGTCTGTCCCCCCCCCTCTCTCTCTCTGGAACTTAGTCTGTCCCCGCGCCTTCTCTCTCTCTCTGGAACACAAGTCTGTCCACCCTCTCTCCCCCTCTGGAACATAAGTCTGTCCCCCCACATCTCTCTCTCTGGAACATCGCCTGACCCCCGCCCCCCAATCTTTCCCTCTGGAACATCATGCGACCCACCCCTCCCACCTCTCTCTCTCTGGAACATAGTCTGACCCCCCCACCCATCCCTATCTCTTTGGAACATCGTCTGACCCCCCCCAATCTTATCTCTCTGGAACATCGGCTGCCCCCCCCTCTCTCTGGAACATCGCCTGCCCCTTCTCCCCCCCCATCTCTCTCTCTCTGGAACATCGCCTGCCCCCCCACCCATCTCTCTCTCTGAAACATCGCCTGCCCCCCCTCTCTCGAACATCGCCTGCTCCCCCCTCTCTCTCTGGACCATTGTCTGACTCTTCTTCCCCCCCCCCCCCAATCTGGAACATAGTCTGTCCCCCCCCCCGCCGCTCTCTCCTTGGAATATCGTCTGGCCCCCACCCATCCCCCTCTCTGGAACATCGTCTGCCGCCACCCCCCCCCCCCCTCCTTCTCTCTTTGGAATATAGTTTGCCCCCCCCCTCCCCTTCTGGAACATTATCTGTGCCCCCCCCCCCTTTGGAGTATTGTCTGTTCTCCCCCACCCCCCAATCCCCTCTATCTCTCTGGAACATCATCTGACCCCCCCTCTCTCTCTGGAACATGGTCTTTCCCCCTTCGCTCTCTCTCTGGAACATGGTCTATCCTCCCTCGCTCTCTCTCTGGAACACGGTCTGTCCCCCCTCTCTCTCTGGAACATGGCCTGTCCCCCCCTTGCTCTCTCTCTGGAACATTGTTCCACCTCCCCCTCTCTCTGGAACATCGTCAGCCCCCCTCCTTCCCAGGAACATAGTCTGCCCCCTTTCTCCATCTGGAACAGATAGCGTGGCACCTTGTCTGCCTCTCTCCTTTTAACATACCATGGAACATTGCCTGCCTGCCTGCCCCTCTGCATTCCCTCTCATCACCCTCTATCCAGAGACCATGATCCAACTTGGGGCCTCATGTTTGTGTAGCTGGAAAACTGAACAGGACATGGTCGTGATTTGGTTTGTGTATTATAGATACTCCACTGCTTGCCCTCACCATTCCAGCTCTTCCTGCCTTTGGGAACTTAGTAGTGTAACTGGGCTGAGTGAAACACATTTGAATAACAACCTGCAGTTACATAGTACCTTTAAGGTGATAAAATGCCCTAAAGTGGTTTACGGAGGCATCATATAACAAAATGACACTGGGTCACAGAAGATATTAGGATAAAAAAAAGAGCAAAAGATTTTTCAAAGATGTAAGATTTATGAAGCATCTTAAAGGAAGCAGACAAAGGGGTTAGGAAAGAAATTCCACAGCCTAGGCCCCCAAAAAGCGAAGGTATGACTACCAATGGTGGAACAATTGAAGTAGGGGACGGACAAGAGGTCAAATTAATGAATGCTCACAACCACGGGCATATGAATTAGGAGCAGTAGGCCACTGAGCCCTTCTCCGCCATTCAATAAGATCATGGCTGATCAAATGTTAATCTCAACTTCAAATTCCTACCTACCCCAATGACCTTTCACCTCCTTGCTTATCAGAAATCTATCTACCTCAGCCATAAAGATATTCAAAGACTCTGCTTCAACCACCTTACGAGGAAGAGAATTCCAATATCTCCCATCCCCTCAGAAGAATATTTTACCTCATCTCAGTCTTAAATGGGCGATCCCTTATTTTTGAACAGTGATCCTTCGTTCTAGATTCCCCCACAAGAGGAAACATCATTTCCACATCCACCCTTTCAAGACCCCTCAGGATCTTGTACATTCAATCAAGTCACCTCTTCTAAACTGCAGCAGATGCAAGCCTATCCTGCCCAGCCTTTCCTCACAAGACAATCAGCCCATTCCAGTTATTCATCTAGTAAAGCTTCTGATCTGCTTCCAATGCATTTACATCTTTCCTTAAATAAGGATACCAATACTGTACACAGTATTCTAGATGTGGTCCCACCAATGCCCTGTACAACTGAAGCATATCAAGGAAAACCCAAAAGCTTTCTATAGGTATGTCAGGAATAAGCGAATGACTAGGGAAAGAGCAGGACCAGTCAAGGACAGGGATGGGAAGTTGTGTGTAGAGTTTGAAGAGATAGGCGAGATACTAAATGAATATTTTTCGTCAGTATTCACTCAGGAAAAAGATAATGTTGTGGAGGAGAATGCTGAGCTCCAGGTAAATAGATTAGATGGCATTGAGGTACGTAGGGAAGAGGTGTTGGCAATTCTGGACAGGCTGAAAATAGATAAGTCCCCGGGACCTGATGGGATTTATCCTAGGATTCTCTGGGAAGCCAGGGAAGAGATTGCTGGACCATTGGCTTTGATTTTTATGTCATCATTGGCTACAGGAATAGTGCCAGAGGACTGGAGGATAGCAAATGTGGTCCCTTTGTTCAAAAAGGGGAGCAGAGACAACCCCGGCAACTATAGACCGGTGAGCCTCACGTCTGTAGTGGGTAAAGTCTTGGAGGGGATTATAAGAGACAAGATTTATAATCATCTAGATAGGAATAATATGATCAGGGATAGTCAACATGGCTTTGTGAAGGGTAGGTCATGCCTCACAAACCTTATCGAGTTCTTTGAGAAGGTGACTGAACAGGTAGACGAGGGTAGAGCAGTTGATGTGGTGTATATGGATTTCAGCAAAGCGTTTGATAAGGTTCCCCATGGTAGGCTATTGCAGAAAATACGGAGGCTGGGGATTGAGGGTGATTTAGAGAGGCGGATCAGAAATTGGCTAGCTGAAAGAAGACAGAGGGTGGTGGTTGATGGGAAATGTTCAGAATGGAGTTCAGTCACAAGTGGAGTACCACAAGGATCTGTTCTGGGGCCGTTGCTCTTTGTCATTTTTATCAATGACCTAGAGGAAGGCGCAGAAGGGTGGGTGAGTAAATTTGCAGACGATACTAAAGTCGGTGGGGTTGTCGATAGTGTGGAAGGAAGTAGCAGGTTACAGAGGGATATAGATAAGCTGCAGAGCTGGGCTGAGAGGTGGCAAATGGAGTTTAATGTAGAGAAGTGTGAGGTGATTCACTTTGGAAGGAATAACAGGAATGCGGAATATTTGGCTAATGGTAAAGTTCTTGGAAGTGTGGATGAGCAGAGGGATCTAGGTGTCCATGTACATAGATCCCTGAAAGTTGCCACCCAGGTTGATAGGGTGGTGAAGAAGGCCTATGGAGTGTTGGCCTTTATTGGTAGAGGGATTGAGTTCCGGAGTCAGGAGGTCATGTTGCAGCTGTACAGAACTCTGGTACGGCCGCATTTGGAGTATTGCGTACAGTTCTTGTCACCGCATTATAGGAAGGACGTGGAGGCTTTGGAGCGGGTGCAGAGGAGATTTACCAGGATGTTGCCTGGTATGGAGGGAAAATCTTATGAGGAAAGGCTGATGGACGAGGTTGTTTTCGTTGGAGAGAAGAAGGTTAAGAGGAGACTTAATAGAGGCATACAAAATGATTAGGGGGTTGGATAGGGTGGACAGTGAGAGCCTTCTCCCGCGGATGGAAATGGCTGGCACGAGGGGACATAGCTTTAAACTGAGGGGTAATAGATATAGGACAGAGGTCAGAGGTAGGTTCTTTACGCAAAGAGTAGTGAGGCCGTGGAATGCCCTACCTGCTACAGTAGTGAACTCGCCAACATTGAGGGCATTTAAAAGTTTATTGGATAAACATATGGATGATAATGGTATAGTGTAGGTTAGATGGCTTTTATTTCGGTGCAACATCGTGGGCCGAAGGGCCTGTACTGCGCTGTATTGTTCTATGTTCTATAACCTCCCTATTTTTGTACTTGATTCCCCTTGCAATAAATATTCTATTGGCGTTGCTAATTACAAAGGACAAAGAACAATACAGCACAGGAACAGGCCCTCCAAGCCTGCGCCGACCATGCTGCCTATCCAACCCAAAACCTTTTACAGTTCTGGGGCCCGTATCCCACTATTCCCATGCTATTCATGTATTTGTCAAGACGCCCTTAAACGTCACCAACGTACCGGCTTCCACCACCCCCCCCCGGCAGCGAGTTCCAGTCACCCACTACACGGTGTAAAAAAACTAACGTCCCCTGCACATCTCTTCTAAACTTTCTCCCTCGCACCTTAAACCTATGTCCCCTAGTAATTGACACTTCCACCCTGGGAAAAAGCTTCTGACTATCCATCCACTTTGTCCATGCCCCTCATAATTTTTAAACCTCTATCAGGTAGGTCGCCACACATTTTCCGTCATCATTCCAGTGAAAACAATCCGAGTTTATCCAACTCTCCTCATAGTTAATACCCTCGAGACCAGACAACATCCTGGTATACCTCTTCTGTACCCTCTCCAAAGCCTCCACATCCTTCTGGTAGTGTGCAGACCAGAACTGTATGCAATATTCCAAACGTGGCTTAACCAAGGTTCTGTACATTTGCAGCATGACTTGCTAATTTTTAAACTCAATGCACCAACCAATGAAGGCAAGCATGTTGTATGCTTTCTTGACGACCGTATCCACCTGCGTGCCACTTAGTGATGTGGACCTGTATGCCCAGATCTCCGCCTGTCAATAATCTCAAGGGTTCTGCCATTTACTGTATAATTTCCGCCCTTATTGGACATTCCAAAATGCATTACCTCACATTTGTCCGGATCAAATTCCATCTGCCATTTCTCTGCCCAAGTCTCTAACCAATCTATATCATGCTGTATCCTCTGACAATCCTTTTCACTATCCGCAACTCCACCAATCTTTGTGTCGTCCGCAAACTTAATCAGACCGGCTACATTTTTCTAAATCATCTATATATACGACAAACAACAAAGGTCCCAACACTGATCTCCTTCAAAGCACCACTAGTCACAGCCTTCCCATTCAGAAAACCCCCTTTCCATCACTACTCTTTGTCTTCTATGACCAAGCAGCTTTGACAAAGGATCACCTGGACTTGAAACATTAGCTCTTTTCTCTCCATACAGATGCTGCTAGACCTGCTGAGATTTTCCAGCATTTTCTCTTTTGGTTTCACCTTTTGTACCAGTCTGCCAGGAGGGACCTTGTCAAAGGCTTTACCAAGTCCATGTAGACAATATCTAGTGCCTTCCTTCAGCAGTCATCTCCGACACTTCCTCAAAAAACTCCATCAAGTTAGAGAGACAACCTCCCCTTCACAAAACCACGTTGCTTATCGCTAATAAATTCTCTTGATTAATAAGGGGATCAAGGTTTATGGGGAGAAGGCAGGAGAATGGGGATGAGAAAATATCAGCCATGATTGAATGGCAGAGCAGACTCGATGGGCCGAGTGGCCTAATTCTGCTCCTATGTCTTATGGTCTTATTTGTTTCCAAATGGGACTAAATCCTGTCCCCAAGAATCTTTTCCAATAATTTCCCTACCATCGAAGTAAGGCTCGCCGGTTTATAATTTCCTGGGTTATGGGGATTTATCCACCTGAACACTTTTTTAAGACGCACAATGCCACCTCCTTTTTGATATCTACACACACTTCCCTAGTCTCATTGTCCACCAAGTACTTTTCTTTGGTGAATACTGATGTAAAGTACTCATTTACTACCTCGCCCACTTCCTTTGTCCTCAAGTGGGCCAACACTTTCTCTGGCTACCCTCTTGCTCTTCATACAAGTAAAAAATGCCTTGGGATTCTCCTTAATCATGTTTGCCAAGGACTTTTCAATACCCCTTTAGACCTCCTAACTCCTTGCTTAAAGTTCCTTCCTGCTTTCTTCATATTCAAGGGCTTTGTTGGTCAGCCTTCTAGACCTTACGAAGGCTTCCTTTTTCTTGACTAGGCTCACAATATCATTATCCAAGGTTCTTGAAACTTGCCATACTCATCCTTCAGCTTCACAGGACCATGCCGGTTCCGAATTCTAATCAGCTGACATTTGAAAGACGCCCAGATGTCGATTTACCCTCAAACAGCCGCCCCCAATCTAAATTCTTCTTATCCTTATCTATGAGTACCGTAAAACCAATCCATCTACTCTGCACATCTTTGGGTTGTGGGGATGAAAACCACGCAGACACGGGGAGAATGTGCAAATTCCACACGGACAGTGACCCAGTGCCGGGATGTGAACCCGGGTCCTCAGCTCCATAGGCTGCAGTGCTAACCACTGTGCCACCCAGAGTACCTTAAAACTTGAAGAATTATGGTAACTTTTCCCAAAAATGCCCCCCCCCCCCCCCCCACCTTCTGAATCTTTTTTTTCTATAAATTTAGTGTACCCAATTAATGTTTTCCAATTAAGGGGCTATTTAGCATGGCTAATCCACCTACCCTGCACATCTCTGGATTGTGGGGGCGAAACCCACGCAAACACAGGGAGAATGTGCAAACTCCACACGGACAGTGACCCAGAGCCGGGATCGAACCTGGGCGCCGTGAGGCTGCAGGGCTAACCCACTGCACCACCGTGCTGCCCCTCCTTCTGAATCTTTGACTACCTGGTCGCACTCATTCCCCAGTACCAGGTCCAGTACGGCCCCTCCCCAAGTTGGACCATTTACATATTGTTTTGCGAAACCCTCCTGGATGCTCCTTACAAATTCAGCCCCATCCAAGCCTCTAACACTAATGAGTCCCAGACAATATGGAGGAAGTTAAAATCCACCACAACAAGCCTGTTGTTTTTACATCATTCTAAAATCGGTCTTCATATCTACTCCTCTATCTCCCGCTGGCAGTTGGGAGGCCTGTAGTAAACCCCCAACATTGTGAATGTACCCTTCCTATCCCCGAGCTTTATCCATATTGCCTCACTGCATGAGCCCTCCGAGGTGTCCTCCCTCAGTACAGCTGTGATATTCTCCTTAACCAGCAATGCAACTCTCCCCACTCTTTTTACATCCCCCTCTATCCTGGAACATTTAGCTGCCAATCCTGTCCCTCCCTCCACCAACCATCTCTGTAATAGTAATAGCAACAGCAACATCATAGGGCAGCATGGTAGCATAGTGGTTAGCACAGTTGTTTCACAGCTCCAAGGTCCCAGGTTTGATTCCCGGCTTGGGTCACTGTCTGTGCGGAGTCTGCACGTTCTCCCCGTGATTGCGTGGGTTTCCTCCGGGTGCTGCGGTTTCCTCCCAGTCCAAAGATGTGCAAGTTAGGTGGATTGGCCACGCTAAATTGCCCTTAGTGTCTAAAAGGTGGAGTGGGGTTACAGGAATTGGGTGAAGGTGTGGGCTTGGGTAGGGTGCTCTTTTCAAGGGCCGGTGCAGACTCCATGGGCCGAATGGCCTCCTTCTGCACTGTAAATTCTATGATTCTATGACAGTTCCAAGTACTAATCCAAGCTCCAGGTTCATCTGCCTTAGCAGCATCTGCATCCAAATTTTTACGATTCATGCAATAGATCACCCAGATCCCTCTCCACCTCAAGAGCTCTGAAATCGCTCACCATTTAGATAATATGCTTTTTTTAAATTCCTGTCAAATTGGACCTCATATTTTCCTGCATTATGCTCAATTTGCCAAAGCTTTGGCCTCTCACCTAACTTATGCCCCTATGTAACCTCCTTACGTTCTCTTCACAATTTATTTTCCTATTAATCTTTGTGTTATCAGCAAATTTAGCAATCATATCTTTAGTACTATTCACATAAATGATATAGAACATAGAAAAATACAGCACAGAACAGGCCCTTCGGCCCACGATGTTGTGCCAAACCTTTGTCCTAGATTAATTTTAGATCATAGAATTTACAGTGCAGGAGGCCATTCGGCCTATCGAGTCTGCACCGGCTCTTGGAAAGAGCACCCTACCCAAGGTCAACACCTCCACCCTATCCCCATAACCCAGTAACCCCACCCAACACGAAGGGCAATTTTCGACACTAAGGGCAATTTATCATGGCCAATCCACCTAACCTGCACATCTTTGGCCTGTGGGAGGAAACCAGAGCACCCGGAGGAAACCCACGCACACACGGGGAGGATGTGCAGACTCCGCACAGACAGTGACCCAAGCCGGAATCGAACCTGGGACCCTGGAGTTGTGAAGCAATTGCGCTATCCACAATGCTACCATGCTGCCCTCAAGAACAAATTAATCTACATTATATCATTCTACCGTAATCCATGTACCTATCCAATAGCTGCTTGAAGGTCCCTAATGTTTCCGACTCAACTACTTCCACAGGCAGTGCATTCCATGCCCCCACTACTCGCTGGATAAAGAACCAATCCCCCCTATATCTTCCACCATTCACCTTAAATTTATGTCCCCTTGTAATGGTTTGTTCCACCTGGGGAAAAAGTCTCTGACTGTCTATCTATTCCCCTGATCATCTTATAAACCTCTATCAAGTCACCCCTCATCCTTCTCCGTTCTAATGAGAAAAGGTCTAGCACCCTCAACCTTTCCTCGTAAGACCGACACTCCATTCCAGGTAACATCCTGGTAAATCTCCTTTGCACCTTTTCCAAAGCTTCCACATCCTTCCTAAAATGAGGCGACCAGAACTGTAGACAGTACTCCAAATGTGGCCTTACCAAAGTTTTGTACAGCTGCATCACCTCACGGCTCTTAAATTCAATCCCTCTGTTAATGAACGCTAGCACACCATAGGCCTTCTTCACAGCTCTATCCACTTGAGTGGCAACTTTCAAAGATGTATGAACATAGACCCCAAGATCTCTCTGCTCCTCCACATTGCCAAGAACTCTACTGTTAACCCTGTATTCCGCATTCATATTGGTCCTTCCAAAATTGACAACCTCACACTTTTCAGGGTTAAACTCCATCTGCCACTTCTCAGACCAGCTTTGCATCCTATCTATGTCTCTTTGCAGCCGACAACAGCCCTCCTCACTATCCACAACTCTACCAATCTTCGTATCGTCTGCAAATTTACTGACCCACCCTTCATTTCCCTCATCCAAGTCATTAATGAAAATCACAAACAGCAGAGGACCCAGAACTGATCCCTGCGGTACGCCACTGGTAACTGGGATCAAGGCTGAATATTTGCCATCCACCACCACTCTGACTTCTATCGGTTAGCCAGTTCGTTATCTAACTGGCCAAATTTCCCACTATCCCATGCCTCCTTACTTTCTGCATAAGCCTACCATGGGGAACCTTATCAAATGCCTTACTAAAATCCATGTACACTACATCCACTGCTTTACCTTCATCCACATGTTTGGTCACCTCCTCAAAGAATTCAATAAGACTTGTACGGCAAGACCTACCCCTCACAAATCTGTGCTGACTATCCCTAATCAAGCAGTGTCTTTCCAGATGCTCAGAAATCCTATCCTTCAGTACTCTTTCCATTACTTTGCCTACCACTGAAGACTAACTGGCCTGTAATTCCCAGGGATATCCCTAGTCCCTTTTTTGTACAGGGGCACGACATTTGCCACTCTCCAATCCCCTGGTACCACCCATGTTGACAGTGAGGACGAAAAGATCATTGCCAACGGCTCTGCAATTTCATCTCTTGCTTCCCATAGAATCCTTGGATATATCCCGTCAGGCCCGGGGGACTTGTCTATCCTCAAGTTTTTCAAAATGCCCAACACATCTTCCTTCCTGACAAGTATATCCTCCCGTTTACCAGTCGGTTTCACACTGTCCTCTCCAACAATATGGCCCCTCTCATTTGTAAATACAGAAGAAAAGTACTCGTTCAAGGCCTCTCCTATTTCTTCAGACTCAATACACAATCTCCCGCTACTGTCCTTGATCGGACCTACCCTCGCTCGTCTTCTCATATTTCTCACATGTGTAAAAGGCCTTGGGGTTTTCCTTGATCCTACCCACCAATGATTGTTCATGCCCTCTCTTAGCTCTCCTAATCCCTTTCTTCAGTATCCCTCCTGGCTATCTTGTATCCCTCCAGCGCCCTGTCTGAACCTTGTTTCCTCAGCCTTTCACAAGTCTCCTTTTTCCTCTTAACAAGACATTCAACCTCTCTTGTCAACCATGGTTCCCTCACTCGACCATCTCTTCCCTGCCTGACAGGGACATACATATCGAGGACACGTAGTATCTGTTCCTTGAACAAGTTCCACATTTCACTTGTGTCCTTCCCTGACAGCCTATGTTCCCAACTTATGCACTTCAATTCTTGTCTGACAACATCGTACTTACCCTTCCCCCAATTGTAAACCTTGCCCTGTTGCACGCACCTATCCCTCTCCATTACTAAAGTGAAAGTCACAGAATTGTGGTCACTATCTCCAAAATGCTCCCCCACTAACAAATCTATCACTTGCCCTGGTTCATTACCAAGTACCAAATCCAATATTGCCTCCCCTCTGGTCGGACAATCTACATACTGTGTTAGAAAAGCTTCCTGGACACACTGCACAAACATCACCCCATCCAAACTATTTGATCTAAAGAGTTTCCACTCAATCTTTGGGAAGTTAAAGTCACCCATGACTACTACCCTGTGACTTCTGCACCTTTCCAAAATCTGTCCCTCCACATCTCTGCTACTATTGGGGAGCCTATAGAAAACTCCTAACAAGGTGACTGCTCCTTTCCTATTTCTGACTTCAACCCATACTACCTCAGTAGGCAGATACTCCTCGAACTGCCTTTCTGCTGCTGTTATTCTATCTCTAATTAACAATGCCACCCCCCCACCTCTTTTACCACCCTCCCTAATCTTATTTAAACATCTATAACCAGGGACCTCCAACAACCATTTCTGCCCCTCTTCTATCCAAGTTTCCGTGATGGCCACCATATCGTAGTCCCAAGTACCGATCCATGCCTTAAGTTCACCCACCTTATTCCTGATGCTTCTTGCGTTGAAGTATACACACTTCAACCCATCTCCATGCCTGCAAGTACTCTCCTTTGTCAGTGTTCCCTTCCCCACTGCCTCACTACACGCTTTGGCATCCTGAATATCGGCTACCTTAGTTACTGGACTACAAATCCGGTTCCCATTCCCCTGCCAAATTAGTTTAAACCCTCCCGAAGAGTACTAGAAACCTCCCTCCCAGGATATTGGTGCCCCTCTGGTTCAGATGCAACCCGTCCTGCTTGTACAGGTCCCACCTTCCCCAGAATGCGCTCCAATTATCCAAATACCTGAAGCCCTCCCTCCGACACCATTCCTGCAGCCACGTGTTCAGCTGCACTCTCTCCCTATTCCTAGCCTCGCTATCATGTGGCACCGGCAACAAACCAGAGATGACAACTCTGTCTGTCCTGGCTTTTAACTTCCAGCCTAACTCCCTAAACTTGTTTATTACCTCCACACCCCTTTTCCTACCTACGTCGTTGGTGCACCACAACTTCTGGCTGCTCCCCCTACCCCTTAAGGATCCTGAAGACACGATCAGAGACATCCCTGGCCCTGGCACCCGGGAGGCAACATATCTTCCGGGAGTCTCACTCGCGACCACAGAATCTCCTATCTATTCCCCTAACCATTGAATCTCCTACTACTATTGCTTTTCTATTCCCCCCTCCCCCTTCCCTTCGGAGCCCCAGAGCCAGACTCAGTGCCAGAGACCTGGCCGCTAGGGCCTTCCCCCAGTAGGTCATTCCCCCCCAACAGCATCCAAAATGGTATACTTGTTTTGAAGGGGAACGGCCACAAGGGATCCCTCCACTGTCTGCCTGTTTGTTTTCTTTTCCCTGACTGTAACCCAGCTATTCTTGTCCTGTACCTTGGGTGTGGTTACCTCCCTGTAACTCTTCTCTATCACTCCCTCTGCCTCCCGGATGATCCGAAGTTCATCCAGCTTCAGGTCCAGTTCCCTAACACGGTCTTGGAGGAGCTGGAGTGGGGTGCACTTCCCGCAGGTATAGTCAGCGGGGACACCGGTGGTATCCCTCACCACCCACATCCTACAGGAGGAGCATGCAACTGGCCTAGCCTCCATCCCCTCTTACCTTACAGAATATAACTGCCCTGTGGACCAACTGGGCCTCCGCCCTCTGATTCTGCTCCCAGTCAACTGCAGTCTCTGCAAACTTCCGGCTCCCTTCACGCTCTTGGAGGAAATGTAGGAAATGGAAATGAAAGGAGCACCTTACTCCCTCCTCACCTAACTCCCTCAGTCACCAAACTCTCACTATAGCACTCAAATGCACCAAATTCAGCACACAGTGCAAACAAAGTCTGCACTGTAGGGGATCACTTTTATACTGTGAATCTAGCCTCTAGCGAAAGCTTGTTCAGAGTACATTTTAAAAAGCATCTTTGGCGAGGAAAGTCATTGTAGGTACTTGCAGCCTCCAGCTGCAAGTACCTACAAGTAGAACCTTTGTTTAAAGCTGATTGAAAATTCACCTTCTAAACCAAACAGCAACTTTTAAGTTAATTAACTAAATAAAAGAAAGACTAGACTTTAGATAAAAATGAAGCCTTATCCTCCCTCAGTCACCAAACCCTCACCATAACACTCAAATGCACCAAATTCAGCACTCAGGATATGGATGATGGGAAAGGGTTGAGTCCCCAGCACTGATCCCTGTGGCACACTACTCGCCACACCCTCCCAACCAGTAAAAGACCCATTTAGGTCTAGTTTCTTCTTTGATACCTCATCCTACTGTGTGACTGCTGTTAGAGGGCCTGTACACCACTCCCACAAGTGACTTCTTGCGCGTATCATTCCTCCCCTTTATCCATGTCGCTTCTATATCCTGGTTTCTTGAACTTGGGTCATTCCCCTCTATTGTGCTAATGGTATCTTTAATTAATAGAACTGTCCCTTCATGTTTCCCAACTTCCTGTCCTTCCTAAAAGTTGCATACCTTTAATATTTAGGTCCCAATCTACGCCATCCTGTAATGGTTATTAGATCATATTTATTCACCTCCATTTGTATTTCATCTGTTTTGTTTCAAAAACGTGCATTCAGATGGAGCAAATTTTGTCCGATTATCTTCTGTAACCTCTCGCCTCATCTGTTGATTTACTCCACAGATTTGTATTCCCAGTACCTTCCTGCCACACTGTTTACCATTTCCCATATTAGTACCTTCCTCACCTCTTGTCTCTACTCTTTGATGTACCACATCTGCCCACATTTTAATCCCTTGCACCCACTATTTAGTTTAAAGCCCCCTTTACTTCCCTAATTATGTGGTGCGCAAGAACATTTGTTGTCAGCGAGTTGAAGAGGGTTCAATCTCTCGCATGCAGCAGAGGTGGAAACGATCTCAGTCTAGATCCCGCAGGCAGACAGAATCAAGGACTAGTCCCCAGGGAGCAAATATATGTTGTTCTGTGGTTAGAATTGGCTAATCTTACTAAAGATTTACTGCTCAAATGGCTCCCACTGATAAAAACATCCAGACAAGTATGCAAGATTGTTTACACACAAAAGTACTCTGCAAATTTGTTGCATTAAAATAATCTCCACCAGAGCTACTTCTGAAAAAGTGTTTTATTTGACTGATGTTTGTACGTTTTCTTTGTGGAGTCCTATTCCCAGCACCAATTTTCCAAATACTGGACATGTATGCTACATATGGTCAATAGTACCCGGGAATGGAATTCGGTCACACTCGTGCAGATAGGAGTTCCATGCATCACTGTTGCTACAAACTACAGACATTAAGCATGCAACCAAATATATGCACTAAGATTGGCTATTCTCACATTTAAGGTCACCCAACTTTGTCCTGCCTCAGCTTTTCTACTGTTGAACTCTAATCCTCCAGATTCAACTATTCTAATGCACTGACTGGCCTTCCATATCCGACACTCCAGAAATGAGGCTATCCGAAAATCTGCTGCCCATGTTGCGAATTGGGACAAGTCCCATTCATTCACCACCACAGTTCTTTCTTGCTGACCTATACTGGCTTCATGGTCTGGCAAAGCCTCAATTTGAAAATTCTGATCCTAGTTTTCAAATCCTTCCATTGCCTTGAAACTCTCCATCTCTAACATCCTCCAGGCCGCCAACCCTCTCAGATATTGGTGTTCTTCCAATTCTGGTCTTTTGAGAATCCCTGATTTTAATCTTGCCACCATTGGCAATTATGCCTTCGGCTGCCTAGTTTGAAGCTCTAGAGTTCCCTTCCTAAACACCTCTCATCCTTCTACATGACTTTCCTCGCCAAAGATGCTTTTTAAAATGTACTCTGAACAAGCTTTCGCTCATCTGCCCGAATAACTCCTCATTTGTCTTGGCGTTACATTTCATTTTATTATGCCTCCAAAGTGCACTGGTACATTTTATTACATTAAAGGTGCCGAGTACATTGCTACATATTTGTGTGTTTACCAAGAACCATTGGCCTCTATTACTGGAATACCATGACTAGGTACGTAGTACATCTTCTTGAACTGTAAAGAACACCCAATTATAGATGTTGTCCTCTCAACCACAAGTAGCACCTGAAGAGAACATTCTGAACTTTGTAATGCAAGAGATGATTATAAGCCTTCCATCGGAGGAGACAGATACTCAGTGACTTCACGTGATTTAAATGATCGGAACATGGCAACACACCGGTTTAAGTGTGCATTGTCCTGTGTATTTGAACCCGTACACAAGAATTTAGGCAAAATCAGCCCATTTGTGAAGTTCACCCCTTCACAATTTCATAACAAATTCAATCATGTACTTCCCACACGGACTCAAGAACTCTATATTTCAAATACCCATTTAAAAATCAAATTCTGAAACGGATTCCTTTTTAACCCTCAAACTCCTTCCCCCAAAATTATGCTGAATATTGCCAAGTGACAACCATGCCCTTTACACCCGCACTTTTCTATCAAACCTAGGATATACATCTCAACCTAAATCATGATGTTGAATCCTTGGTGAAATCAGAGTCAAATGACAAGTTTTAGTGCAAACCCCATTGGAATCCCAAGAGGAAAACCTTTTTATTTCCAACCTTGGGCCAGAATTTACTTCATAAACATTAGGCAGGTTCTCAAAGCTTCATCTAAGTGTCACTCTTGCAATTACTAGCTATTGGACCTCACTCAATGAATCACATCTTGCCTCTTGAATCACCCACATGCCTTATTAATTACTCAGTTTCAGTTACTAGGACTATGGAAAGGTTATGAAAAATTGCTTATTGAGAAAGCAACAAAATCTCAGCATCAATTTTCCTGTTGGTCCCTCCCAGTAACTAGTTTAAGGAAAGCAGAATACAGAGTTGAAATGTTTTGATATGTTGGTTTATACATGTTGCAATGATTTTAATTGAATTAGAGAGACAGTACTGGAGTAACACTGAGATTTGCTGTATTATCAAAGACTGCAATAACCTGCCTGGAGTGTAACTGATGGCATATAGCCAACTGCACTTGGTTGAAGATGGATTGGGCTTGAAGAATCTTCCATCATCCATATTTGCATAATTTACTACATTTTTAAAAAATGATTGGTTGTTTGCAGTGAATGAAGTACCCATTTTGGGAAAAGTGAGAGATGCCTGGAAGCCAAATAGTTACTTATTAATTCTGCTGTAAATTACAGGGCTGTTAATAAGTATAGACACACACTTTTAAATAGGTGTGAAGCATCAACAAGCTGCAGTAAACATCAAATAAATTAAAAGATATGAAATCAAAAAGCAATTCCTGGCAAAGAACACAGGAATCTAACTAATCGACAGACAGGTCTGCAATTTCAGCCTCCACGATATTTTCCCTTTTTGCAGCCATGACTCAATGTGTGCAATGACTACACTGGATATCAACCCCTCCCATACCTTCCATAAGGGACTATTCATCTGTGGAGGCTAGCCAAGGCCCATACTGGAGTCACCTCACATGCACTTTCCAGGAGGGGATAGTGAACAAAGTTGAGCAGAATCACTGGTCAATTTCCCCCTTCTCCCAACCCAACAGCATAGCATGGCAAAATAAAAATAACCTTTTAGTGTCACAAGTAGACTTGCATTACACTGCAATGAAATTATTGTGAAATCCAAGGCTAATCTGGTCCATCCAGCTCAAACTCACTGGCTGAGCTCCTGAGCAATTGCAGTCTGCCAATATAATGAGTGCAATTTCTTTTAATGTATAACACTTCTCCCAGAATTAATTACAATTTAAGTTGATTGACAAATAAGCACCCAAACAACTGAAAAAGTGAGCGGCTGATGCGTTTTTGCTGCCCATGGTTGTGGAAGGAACATTAGTCAGCGCACTGGGAGAGTTCCCCATTCTCTTCGAATAGTGCTCTAGATCTTTAACCCAACTGGGAGGCCTTGGTTCAATATTTCATCAGAAGACAGTTAGTCTACATGAGGTTGTTTTTATTGTGCCAAGATTTGATGCATGTAGATCTGCATTTGCGGATGCAATGCAAAAGGAGACACAGGCACAGAACAATGTGGTGCAAGTCGAAGAACTTCTTTCCATAACTCCTTCTCTTACCAATGCTGTCAACGCAGAAGCTTTTTTTTTTTTTTAATTCATGGGACGTGGGCCTGCATTTATTGCCCATCCCTAATTGCCCTTGGACTGAGTAGTTTGCTAGACCATTTCAGAGGGCACATTGCTGTTGATCTGGCATCACATGTCAGCCAGAGCAGATCAGGACAGCAGCGGTCCTTCCCGAAAGGGCATTAGTGAACCAGGTGAGTTTTTAAGACAATGGTTTTAGACTTTTAATTTCTTATTATTATGGAATTCAAATGCAGGTCCCCAGAGCATTAGTTGGGATCTCTGGATTACTTGTCCACCACTGCCTCCCCATGTCTTGGGGGCTTATTCTTATACTTCTTTCAGGAAAGTTACTTTGGTTGCGATTATTGCAAAATGCCACATGCAATCAGTGCAAATTTTCACACTGTGGTGGCATTTCATTCAATGGAGTCACAGTATTAACTAAGCAGGGAATTTTTGCCAAACACTATTTTGTAAAAGGAATGCCGCGTGCAACTTTTCTGAATGTCTATGCCTGTTGGAATTCACCTTTCTACAGCCCATTGTTTCGATGGCGCCCTCATGTTGGAAAACACAGATTTACCAAATGTTGTGCTTTTTGAAGAATAGCAAACTTTCTGTGCCAACAACAAACCATGGAAACCAAACGGTTTGTTCCAATGTTGACTGAGGGAGGAATGTTGGCAAAGACACAGGGAGAACTTCCTGACCCCAAAAGTTTCATGGAATTGTCAAAGGAGGCATAAAATCAAAATCCAGTTGGACAATTTGGGTGGATATGAAAGAATTTGCAGCACGATTCAAAGTGTCTCTCAATATTGTAAAAAAAAAAAATCATGAAATGGTTTTTCATCTCATGGTTTGTGGGATCCTGCTGTTTTCAGACTTTTGCTACATAAATGAGAGTTTGTCAACAGTTCCTTCAGTTTTTAATATCCTAATCAAATAGCTTGGCGATTGTATGTTGACAACAAGGTAAAGAAATTGGAAAAACGGTGTCTCTGGGCACATTTAGTAGAATTATACACTTCTAAAATCATACACCTCAAAATCTCCAATTAACAATCTCTGATCCAAGGAAAACAATTCCAGCTTCTCTAATCTCTACTTAACGGACGTCCCTCACTGTTATCATTCGGACAACAAACACCTTCATTTTGAAATTCTCATCTTCTCGGTCAAACTTTTTAAAATTCACTTATGAAATAAGGACAATCGTTTCAAGATCTGTATTAATTGCCCAACCCCATCTTCCTCCATAGACCGGTTTCTCTCTGCAGCCTCCTCCAGCCCCCACACCCTTGAAGAACTCTCCCTCCCTCCATATCTATTTGTGTATCCTTCACTTCCTGTATCCCAAGATGATAATTGTACCTTCAGCTGTCTCAGCCATAAGCTCTATAATTCCATCCCTACACTTGTGTCACTCGTTTCTAAAAATGCTGCTTAAAATCCACCTCTTTGGGCAGCACGGTGGTTAGCACTGCAGCCTCACGGCGCCGAGGTCCCAGATTCGATCCCAGCTCTGGGTCACTGTCCGTGTGGAATTTTCATTCTCCCCGTATTTGCGTGGGTTTCGCCCCCACAACCCAAAAGATGTGCAGGGTAGGTGGATTGGCCACGTTAAATTGACCCTTAATTGAAAAAAGAATGAATTGGGTATTCTAAACTTATTTTTTGAAAAAGCCACCTCTTTGCACAAGCTTTTAAATCAGCTTTCCCCTCTGCTTCTTTGAATAACAATTTGTATCTGTTTACATCCCTGTAAATTTGACACGTTGTGTGTGTTATGTCTTCAAAGTCTCTGACTAGGCTGGCACTGTTAGAGATGCCGTCTCTCTGCCCAGTATTAAACAGCTTCATCCACCCTCAGGAGGGATGTAAAATGTCCCAAGGTAGTATTTCAAAAAGCAGCATGGGAGTTCTCCCTAGCTTCTTACAGCCTATATTTAGCTTTCCACCAATAGATTATCTCGTCATTTATCTCATTACTGCTTGTGGGATTGGGCCATGCTCAAATTGGCTGTCAAAATGTTCAGTAAATATTCTTCAAAAATACTCCCTTGGTGACTTTGTAAAAGCCACTATAAAAATGTACGCTCCATTTCTATGACCTTTTCAGGCAATGCAATACAGAACTTCCCTTGCTAGTTCTTTGTCAATCACGTTAAATCTATGGAAACCTTAAAACAATTTCTAAACGGATCATTTTCAGGAGAACAATCCGAGTATTTGAATCAGAATCATAGAATTGTTATAATGCAGGAGTGCATTTGGTCCATCATGTCTGCACCAGCTCTCTGAATCAGCAATTCACATCATGCCATTCCTCTACCTTCGTCCCCGCAACCATGCACATTTTACCTTTCCAGATAACAGATCAATTCCCATTTGGACACGTCAACCACACTGCGTGAAAATGTTTTTTAAGCCACGATGGCTTCTTTTGCCAATCAAATCTCTGCTCTCGCTCTCCAGAAGAGCGACAGGAGTAGGCCATACAGCCGCTCGAGCCTGCTGCGTCATTCAATAGAATGATGGCTGATCAGACATCCCTCAACTTCACATTCCTGCCCTGGATTCCCTTACTGATCAAGGACATACCTATCTCAGCCTTAAATATACACAAGGACTCTGCCCCTACAGCTCACAGTGGCAAGGTGTTCCAAAGACTCAACCATCAGAAGAAACTCATACATAGAAAATAGAAGCTGGAAGAGGACATTCGAGCCTGCTCTGCCACTCATTATGATCATGGCTGATCATTAAGTTCAATACCTTGATCCTGCCTCTCTTCTCTCTCCCCCATATCCCTTTAGCCCCAAGAGCTATATCCAATTACTTACTGAAATCACACAACACTTTGGCCTCAACTACTTTCTGTGGGAGCGAATTCCACAGATTGACCACTCTCTGGGTGAAGAAATGTCCCCTCACCTCAGTCCTAAAAGATAGTCAGCATGGCTTTGTAAAGGGTAGGTCGTGCCTCACAAACCTTATCGAGTTCTTTGAGAAGGTGACTGAACAGGTAGACTAGGGTAGAGCAGTTGATGTGGTGTATATGGATTTCAGCAAAGCGTTTGATAAGGTTCCCCACGGTAGGCTATTGCAAAAAATACGGAGGCTGGAGATTGAGGGTGATTTAGAGATGTGGATCAGAGATTGGCTAGCTGAAAGAAGACAGAGGGTGGTGGTTGATGGGAAATGTGCAGAATGGAGTACAGTCACAAGTGGAGTACCACAAGGATCTGTTCTGGGGCCGTTGCTGTTTTCTGGGGCCGTTGCTGTTTGTCATTTTTATCAATGACCTAGAGGAAGGCGCAGAAGGGTGGGTGAGTAAATTTGCAGACGATACTAAAGTCGGTGGTGTTGTCGATAGTGTGGAAGGATGTAGCAGGTTACAGAGGGATATAGATAAGCTGCAGAGCTGGGCTGAGAGGTGGCAAATGGAGTTTAATGTAGAGAAGTGTGAGGTGATTCACTTTGGAAGGAATAACAGGAATGCGGAATATTTGGCTAATGGTAAAGTTCTTGAAAGTGTGGATGAGCAGAGGGATCTAGGTGTCCATGTACATAGATCCCTGAAAGTTGCCACCCAGGTTGATAGGGCTGTGAAGAAGGCCTATGGAGTGTTGGCCTTTATTGGTAGAGGGATTGAGTTCCGGATTCGGGAGGTCATGTTGCAGCTGTACAGAACTCTGGTACGGCCGCATTTGGAGTATTGCGTACAGTTCTGGTCACCGCATTATAGGAAGGCTGTGGAGGCTTTGGAGCGGGTGCAGAGGAGATTTACCAGGATGTTGCCTGGTATGGAGGGAAAATCTTATGAGGAAAGGCTGATGGACTTGAGGTTGTTTTCGTTGGAGAGAAGGTTAAGAGGAGACTTAATAGAGGCATACAAAATGATCAGGGGGTTGGATAGGGTGGACAGTGAGAGCCTTCTCCCGCGGATGGATATGGCTGGCACGAGGGGACATAACTTTAAACTGAGGGGTAATAGATATAGGTCAGAGGTAGGTTCTTTACGCAGAGAGTGGTGAGGCCGTGGAATGCCCTACCGGCAACAGTAGTGAACTCGCCAACATTGAGGGCATTTAAAAGTTTATTGGATAAACATATGGATGATAATGGCATAGTGTAGGTTAGATGGCTTTTGTTTCGGTGCAACATCGTGGGCCGAAGGGCCTGTACTGCGCTGTATCGTTCTATGTTACCCCTTATCCTCAAACCATGATCACGAGTTCTAGACTCCCAAACCATCAGGAACATTTACCTTGTTCAATCCTGTTAGAATTTTGTAAGTTTGTGAGACCCCCCTCTCACTCCTCTAAACTCCAATGAATAGAATCCTAACAGACTTAGTCCCCTATTCCAACAGGAATCAGCCTTCACTGCACTCCCTCCACAACAAGAACATCCTTCCTCAGAAAAGGACAGCAAAACTGCACACAATACTCCAGATGTGCCCTATACAATTGCAGTAAAACATTTCTATTCCTATACTCAAATCCTCTCACTATGAAGGCCAACATACCATTTGCCTTCTTTACTGCCTGCTGTACCTGCACGCTTACTTTCAGCAACTGGTGCACAAGGACACCAAGGTCTCGCTGACTATCCACCTCTCTCAATTTACATCCATTCAAATAATAATCTGCCTTCCTACTGTATCTGCCATGCATGTGCACACTCACTCAGCCAGTCCAAATCTCACTGAAGCATCTCTGCAACTTCCTCACCGCTCACCCTCCCACCCAACTTCGTATCGTCTAGAAATTTGGAGATAATACATTTAGTTTCCTCATCCAAATCATTAATATATAAATGTGAACAGTTGGGGTCTTAACACAGATCATCCTCCTCGTCGCAGTCTTAAATTGGTACCCCCTTATTGAGACTATACCTTCTGGTCCTAGACACACCCATGAGGCGAAACATCCTCTCAGCATTTACCCTGTCGAGCCCCTTATGTTTCAATGAAATCACCTTTCAATCTTCTAAACTGCAATGAGTAGAGTCCCAAACTATTTAACCTTCCCGTATAAGATAATCTCTCTACACCAGGGATCTTCTCAGTGAACCTTCTCTGAACCACCTCCAATGAAATAGTATCTTTCCTTAAATAAGGGGACCAAAACTGCTCAGTGCTCCAGTTGTGGTCTCACCAGTACCTTGTACAGTTGCAGCAAGACTTCCCAACTCTTGTACTCTAACTCCCTTGAAATAAAGACCAACATTCAATTAGCCTCCTGTACCCGTGTGCTAGCTTTCTGTGTTTCATGTACAAGTACCCCCATACCCCTTTGTATTGCAGCTTTCTGCAGTTTTTCTACATTTAAATAATGCTGTTCTTTTGTTCTCCTTTCCAAAATGAACTTCATATTTTCTCACACTATACTCCAATCGCCAACTTTTTGTCCACTTCTAACTGTTTTATCCCTTTCCTACTTGCCTGTCCACCTATTTTTATGTTGTCTGCAAATCTGGCGATCAGAAATTTGCTTCCTTCCAAGTCATTTTTTTATATATAGCCCCAACTTCTCCAAGCTACATAATTGAAGTTTCTCATTCTTGGAACCATTCTTGTAAGTCTCGCTGCACACCCTCCAATGGCCTCACATCTTTCCTAAAGTGTAGCACCCACACACATTACTCCAGCTAAAACTGAACTAGTATCTTGTAGGGTTCAACATAACCAACTTATTTTTGAACTCCATGCCCCTATTAAAGCAGCCTAGGGTACCGCAGACTTTATTAACCATCCTCTCAACACGTCCCATCAGCTTCAATGACTTGCACACATGTATATCCAGATCTGTGTTCCTGCATCCCCTTTAGAGTTGTATCCTTTATTTTACATTGTCCATGTATCTACATTCTTCCGACTAAAATTCATTACTTCACATTGAATTCCACCTGCCACTTATCTGCCCATTCCACATCTTGTATGTCCTTTTGAATTTTTGCACAATCTGCCTCACTCCTCAATGCTTCCACGTTTCGTATCACCACAAAATTTGAAACTGTGCCCTGTAACTAAGGTCTAGGTCAAGGGCAAAGGTCCCAACACTGGCCTTCAAGGGGCTTCACTATAAACCTCCCTCCAGTACTCAACTGTTTCTTGTCACTCAGCCAATTTTGTATCCATATTGTTATTGTCCATTGTATTCCATGAGCTATAAATTTGTTTGCAAAATGGGTTAGGAGAGTGGGCCAAAATGTGGCAGGTGGAGTTTAGCATGGATAAGTGTGAGGTCATGCGTTCTGGTCAGAAAAATGGGAAAGCAACTGATTATCTAAATGGGGAGAGACGTTGGGGTGCTCCGTTGCAGAGGGATCTGGGGGCCTCATTCATGAGTCAAGAAACTAGCATGCAGGTACAGCAGATAATAAAGAAACTGAATGGAATGTTGGCATTTATAGCTAAAGGTCCAGAGGGCAGCGAAATGTACATAGGGTCAGTTAAATAAAGGACAAAATAAACCTCTCTGTACAATAAAGTAAATTAGCATGGGCAAGATAAATGTATATATACACAACTGTTTGTAAATATGAGAGATGCCAATAAAAAGATTTTAATTTGTAGCTAAAGGAATAGAGTATAAAAGGTAAGGGTGTTGCGACTATAATGGTAGCACAGTGGTTAACACTGTTGCTTCACAGCGCCAGGGTCCCAGGTTCGATTTCCAGCTTGGGTCAGTGTGCGCAGAGTCTTCACATTCTCCCAGTGTCTGCAGGGTTTCCTCCGGGTGATCCGATTTCCTCCCACAAGTCCCGAAAGACGTGCTGTTAGATGATTTGGACATTCTGAATTCTCCCTCTGTGTACCCGAACAGGCGCCGGAATGTGGCGACTAGGGGATTTTCACAGTAACTTCATTGCAGTGTTAATGTAAGCCTACTTGTGACAATAATAAAGAATTATTATTATTAACAAGGCATTGGTGAGACTACACCTGGAGTATTGTACACTTTTTGGTCCCCTTATTTGAGGAAAGATGTAGTGGCATTGGCGGCAGTTCAGAGGAGGTTCACTAGGTAGATTCCAGAGATGAGGGGTTTGTCATATGAAAAGATATTGAACAGTTTAGGCCTGTACTCTCTAGAGTTTAGAAGAACAAGGGGAGATCAAATTGAGATATACAAGATGATAAACGGTATGATAAAATAGACGTGGAGCGGATGTTTCCTCTTGTGGGACATTCTAGGCTAAGAGAGAGAAAATTTAAAACAGAGTTGAGGAGAAACTACTTCTCCCAAAGGGTTATGAATCTGTGGAATGTGTGGTGGGTGCTGGGACAGTATAAATTTGAGGAGTTAAGACAGATTTTTAAGTGGCGATGGGTTATGGAGAATGGGCACGACGGTGGAGTTAAGGCCAGGATGAGATCAACCATGACTGAATGGCCTAATATTGCTCCTATATCTTATGAAGTTATGAACCAAGTCTGTTGCATAGCACTGTATCAAACCTTTGGAAGTCCATGAACACCTCATCAACAGCATTAACCTCAGAAAAAAAAAACTCCAGCAACTTAGTAAAACACTATTTTCCCTTATATCTGCACTGGCTTTCTTTAATTTACCGATATTTGTCCATTTCCAACCTACCAAGACAGGAGGCCATTCAGTCCATCATGCCAGTGTTGGCTCTTTGACAGACTATGCAATTACTCCCACTGTCCTTTTCCCATAACACTGCATTCTTCTTTACAAGTAACAATTCAATTTTGAAATTTACTGTTGAGCCTGTTTCCACCGCCCCTTCTGATATTTACATTCCAGTCCGGAACTTATATTTAAAAAATTCGCATCTCCCCTCTGCTTCATTCCTACTTACAATAAATTGGTTCCATCTCATAAGATTCTTCTGCCAATGGGAAGTTTTGTCCATATCCATCTTATTCAAATATTTGTGACTTTCAACACCACCATCACATCTCCCCTTAACCTTCTCTGCTCTTGAAGTACTGCAGCTTTTCCAGACCCCCATCCCTGGTACCATTCTGTTAACTAATGGCTCAATTTTAAAGTTCTCATCCTCAAACTGCTCCAAACTCTCACCCCTTCAATCTCTGTATGCTCCTCAAACTCTACAATGCTCTTGGAATTACCTCCCTAAACCGCATTTTTGCGTCAAAATGGGCGGCACGGTAGTGCAGTGGTTAACACTGTTGCTTTACAGCGCCAGGGACCAGAGTTCGATTCCCAGCTTGGGTCACCGCCTGTGCAGTCTGTAAGTTCTCCCCGTGTCTGCGTGGGTTTCCTCCGGAAGCTCCTGTTTCCTCCCACAAGTCCCAAAAGACAGGCTGTCAGGTAATTCAGACATTCTGAATTCTCCCTCTGTGTACCCGAACAGGTGCTGGAATGTGGCTCTTCATAGTAACTTCATTGCAGTGTTAATGTGAGCCTACTTGTGACAATAAAGATTATTATGAATATGGTGCCATCCTATTCTGGACAACACTTGCCCATCCTTCCTAGAACGCTGCCTTCCGAGTAGAATGGAGGCGGGGGGGGGGGGGGGGGGGGGGGGGGGAATGGAGGCGAGGGGGGGAATGGAGGCGAGGGGGGGGAATGGAGGCGAGGGGGGGGGAATGGAGGCGAGGGGGGGGGAATGGAGGCGAGGGGGGGGGAATGGAGGCGAGGGGGGGGGAATGGAGGCGAGGGGGGGGGAATGGAGGCGAGGGGGGGGAATGGAGGCGAGGGGGGGGAATGGAGGCGAGGGGGGGGAATGGAGGCGAGGGGGGGGAATGGAGGCGAGGGGGGGGAATGGAGGCGAGGGGGGGGGAATGGAGGCGAGGGGGGGGGAATGGAGGCGAGGGGGGGGGAATGGAGGCGAGGGGGGGGGAATGGAGGCGAGGGGGGGGAATGGAGGCGAGGGGGGGGAATGGAGGCGAGGGGGGGAATGGAGGCGAGGGGGGGAATGGAGGCGAGGGGGGGAATGGAGGCGAGGGGGGGAATGGAGGCGAGGGGGGGAATGGAGGCGAGGGGGGGAATGGAGGCGAGGGGGGGAATGGAGGCGAGGGGGGGAATGGAGGCGAGGGGGGGAATGGAGGCGAGGGGGGGAATGGAGGCGAGGGGGGGAATGGAGGCGAGGGGGGGAATGGAGGCGAGGGGGGGAATGGAGGCGAGGGGGGGAATGGAGGCGAGGGGGGGAATGGAGGCGAGGGGGGGAATGGAGGCGAGGGGGGGAATGGAGGCGAGGGGGGGAATGGAGGCGAGGGGGGGAATGGAGGCGAGGGGGGGAATGGAGGCGAGGGGGGGAATGGAGGCGAGGGGGGGAATGGAGGCGAGGGGGGGAATGGAGGCGAGGGGGGGAATGGAGGCGAGGGGGGGAATGGAGGCGAGGGGGGGAATGGAGGCGAGGGGGGGAATGGAGGCGAGGGGGGGAATGGAGGCGAGGGGGGGAATGGAGGCGAGGGGGGGAATGGAGGCGAGGGGGGGAATGGAGGCGAGGGGGGGGAATGGAGGCGAGGGGGGGGAATGGAGGCGAGGGGGGGGAATGGAGGCGAGGGGGGGGAATGGAGGCGAGGGGGGGGAATGGAGGCGAGGGGGGGGAATGGAGGCGAGGGGGGGGAATGGAGGCGAGGGGGGGGAATGGAGGCGAGGGGGGGGAATGGAGGCGAGGGGGGGGAATGGAGGCGAGGGGGGGGAATGGAGGCGAGGGGGGGAATGGAGGCGAGGGGGGGGAATGGAGGCGAGGGGGGGGAATGGAGGCGAGGGGGGGGAATGGAGGCGAGGGGGGGAATGGAGGCGAGGGGGGGGAATGGAGGCGAGGGGGGGAATGGAGGCGAGGGGGGGAATGGAGGCGAGGGGGGGGAATGGAGGCGAGGGGGGGAATGGAGGCGAGGAATGGAGGCGAGGGGGGGGAATGGAGGCGAGGGGGGGGAATGGAGGCGAGGGGGGGGAATGGAGGCGAGGGGGGGGAATGGAGGCGAGGGGGGGGAATGGAGGCGAGGGGGGGGAATGGAGGCGAGGGGGGGGAATGGAGGCGAGGGGGGGGAATGGAGGCGAGGGGGGGGAATGGAGGCGAGGGGGGGGAATGGAGGCGAGGGGGGGGAATGGAGGCGAGGGGGGGGAATGGAGGCGAGGGGGGGGAATGGAGGCGAGGGGGGAATGGAGGCGAGGGGGGGGAATGGAGGCGAGGGGGGGGAATGGAGGCGAGGGGGGGAATGGAGGCGAGGGGGGAATGGAGGGGGGGGGTGAGGTGGAGGTCGGGGGGGGGGTGGAGGTCCGGGGGGGGGGGGGGGGGTGGGGTGGAGGTCGGGGGGATGTGGGGTGTAGGTCAGGGGGGTGGGGTGGAGGTCGGGGGGGGTGGGGTGGAGGTCGGGGTCGGGGGGGTGGGGTGGAGGTCGGGGTCGGGGGGGTGGAGGTGGGGGGGGGGGTGGGGTGGAGGTCGGGGGGGGGTGGGGTGGAGGTCGGGGGGGGGTGGGGTGGAGGTCGGGGGGGGTGGGGTGGAGGTCGGGTGGGTGGGGTGGAGGTCGGGGGGGGTGGGGTGGAGGTCGGGGGGGGTGGGGTGGAGGTCGGGGGGGGGTGGGGTGGAGGTCGGGGGGGGTGGGGTGGAGGTCGGGGGGGGGTGGGGTGGGGGTCGGGGGGGGGGGTGGGGTGGAGGTCGGGGGGGGGTGGGGTGGAGGTCGGGGGGGGGGTGGGGTGGAGGTGGGGGGGTGGAGGTCGGGGGGGGTGGGGTGGAGGTCGGGGGGGGGGGTGGGGTGGAGGTCGGGGGGGGGGGTGGGGTGGAGGTCGGGGGGGGGGTGGGGTGGAGGTCGGGGGGGGGGTGGGGTGGAGGTCGGGGGGGGGGTGGGGTGGAGGTCGGGTGGGGGTGGAGGTCGGGGGGGGGTGGAGGTCGGGGGGGGGTGGAGGTCGGGGGGGGGTGGAGGTCGGGGGGGGGTGGAGGTCGGGGGGGGGTGGAGGTCGGGGGGGGGTGGAGGTCGGGGGGGGGTGGAGGTCGGGGGGGGGTGGAGGTCGGGGGGGGGGTGGAGGTCGGGGGGGGGGTGGAGGTCGGGGGGGGGTGGGGGTCGGGGGGGGGTGGGGTGGAGGTCGGGGGGGGGTGGGGTGGAGGTCGGGGGGGGGTGGGGTGGAGGTCGGGGGGGGGGTGGGGTGGAGGTCGGGGGGGGGGTGGGGTGGAGGTCGGGGGGGGGTGGGGTGGAGGTCGGGGGGGGGTGGGGTGGAGGTCGGGGGGGGGGGTGGGGTGGAGGTCGGGGGGGGGGGGGTGGGGTGGAGGTCGGGGGGGGGGTGGGGTGGAGGTCGGGGGGGGGGTGGGGTGGAGGTCGGGGGGGGGGGTGGGGTGGAGGTCGGGGGGGGGGGTGGGGTGGAGGTCGGGGGGGGGGGGGGTGGGGTGGAGGTCGGGGGGGGGGGGTGGGGTGGAGGTCGGGGGGGGGGGGTGGGGTGGAGGTCGGGGGGGGGGTGGGGTGGAGGTCCGGGGGGGGGGTGGGGTGGAGGTCGGGGGGGGGGGTGGGGTGGAGGTCGGGGGGGGGGTGGGGTGGAGGTCGGGGGGGGGGTGGGGTGGAGGTCGGGGGGGGGTGGGGTGGAGGTCGGGGGGGGGGTGGGGTGGAGGTCGGGGGGGGGGGTGGAGGTCGGGGGGGGGGGTGGAGGTCGGTGGGGGGGGGTGGAGGTCGGTGGGGGGGGGTGGAGGTCGGTGGGGGGGTGGAGGTCGGGGGGGGGGGGGTGGAGGAGGTCGGGGGGGGGGGTGGAGGAGGTCGGGGGGGGGGTGGAGGAGGTCGGGGGGGGGGTGGAGGAGGTCGGGGGGGGGGTGGAGGAGGTCGGGGGGGGGGGGTGGAGGAGGTCGGGGGGGGGTGAGGAGGTCGGGGGGGGGGGGTGAGGAGGTCGGGGGGGGGGTGAGGAGGTCGGGGGGGGGGGTGGAGGGGGGGGGGTCGGGGGGGGGGTGGAGGTGGGGGGGTGGAGGTGGGGGGAGGTGGGGGGGTGGAGGTGGGGGGAGGTCCGGGGGGGGGGGTGGTGTGGAGGTCGGGGGGGGGGGGTGGTGTGGAGGTCGGGGGGGGGGGGTGGTGTGGAGGTCGGGGGGGGGGGGTGGTGTGGAGGTCGGGGGGGGGGGGGTGGTGTGGAGGTCGGGGGGGGGGGTGGTGTGGAGGTCGGGGGGGGGGGTGTGGAGGTCGGGGGGGGGGGGGATGTGGAGGTCGGGGGGGGGGGGGGATGTGGAGGTCGGTGGGGGGGGTGGAGGTCGGGGGGAAGCCACCTTACCTCCAGAGCCAGGGCAGTCTTGTCGTAGGCGTTGGGGACCCGTTTCTGGAAGGCGCGGGCGTAGACGGGCCCGTTCTGCAGGTTGGGCAGCGAGCTGCTGACACTGGGCTGGGCGTAGGGGCCGAACTCCGGCTGGCCGGGCTGCTGCAAGACGGCCCCCGCCGCCTGCCCGCTCTCCGGGCTGCTGGCCGGGCCCAGCAGCGAGCCGGGCCGGCAAGGCTCCACATAGGGCACGGGGATCATGCCGCAGCGGCCCTCGCCGCTCTGCGCGTTCCACCACTGGTCCTCGGGCTTGTCCAGCACCCGCAGCACGTCGCCCTTGCGGAACGGCAGGTCCTCCTCGTCGTTGCCGGGGAAGTCGAAGAGGGCGCGGACGAAGTGGGCCTCGCCGGGCGGGGCGGCGCGGGGCCCCGGCGGCAGGAGCAGGCCGGGAGGGTGCGGCGTGGGCCGCTGCACCGGCTCCAGCAGCGTGGTGGTGTCCAGGTAGTGGATCTTGTAGAACTCCAGCAGGCCGGGCAGCTGCTCGAACTCCTGGTCGCCGATGCGGTAGCGGCCGGGCCCGGGCCCGGCGCCTTGCTGCTGCCGGCTGTTGATGATGTAGTGAGACACCTTGGAGTTCTCGCTGACGCTCAGCACGTAGTCTCCCGGGATGGTGCGGCTGTCCCGCACCAGGAAAGTGCCGTGCTTCTGGCCCAGCAGCAGCTGCACCGCCTGGTCCCGCCTCAAGGGCCCGAAGTACCAGCTCTCCTGCTTCTGGGCGTCGAAGTTAGCCGCCATCCCCTGCCCCGCCTCCAGCCCTCTCCCCGGGCCGGGGTCCGGCTCCCGCCCGCCGCTTCCTCCCCGCGGTAGGCCTCAGGCCTCCCCTCACTAAACAGTCAGAGCCTCCCGGCGCCGGCTTTACCTCAGGGGGGGGGGGGAAACCCGCGCGCGAGGGCGGCTCCTGCTCTTTGAAAACTAAAACTGTTGGAAAATACCGCTCCCGCCGCCCGCGCGCGCTCGCTCACTGCGCCCGGCCCTTTTAGACTATTTCTATCCGCCGGCAGAAAAGGAGAATTGCGATGAGGGGGGCGTTTGTTCCTAAAAGGGGCCGGCCCCCCTTTTCCGCGCACGCGCGCTCCTCCCTCCCGCCATCTCGGTGAGGTCGGGCCGCCCGCCATCTTGGTGAGGTCGGGCGGGCGGGCGGCGCGCTGGCGCCTTCGTCCCTTCCTCGTTTTGCGAAGAGCCGAGGACGACAACCGCAACAACAACAAGCCTTTGCCCTGATATTGCGCCTACAACCACGCCAGCCCCAAAGCGCTTCGAATGACACCCCGGGCACTTTCCGAGGGCCGGTGCAGACTCGATGGGCCGAATGGCCTCCTTCTGGACTGTAAATTCTATGAGGATTATCAAACAAAGAAAAGGCCAAAAGAGGCAGTTGAGGCATTGGTTCTAATTTTCCCAAATTCCCTGGACTGGGGGGGGGAGGTTCCTGAGGCAGTCTGACCAAAACAAGGTGGTCGGAACACATTTACCTTAAAATCAAAGTTAATCTTCTTTAAGATATAAAAATAACAAAGTTTGAAATACAGCGTGGACGGAAAAACGGGAGCAACTGGCTGAACATCGAAATAACAGTAACAGAAAACAATTAGAGCTAACCGCAGCTAAATATACACAGGTAACAACAACTAATGATGTCACAGCACTTACTGATGACATCAGCAATGGATTTAAATCAGAAGATGCATAATAATAACATTCCATAACACTTCTCCCCCCCAGCCTTGAATTTGAATCCCCCTTAGATACAGAAACACAAGGAAACTAATGCTTTAATTATGCATCAGTCTGTCAGGAGCTTCGCGACTATGCTGTGATCTGCGCAGTAACGCTGGTGATTCTGTCAACCGTGGTGATATTTGACTTAGTTTAACAGTTTGGGGCGGCACAGTGGTTAGCACTGTTGACTCCGAGCGCCCCATCACAATTTTGATTCTGACCAAGGGTGACAGTCGGGAAACTGCACGTTCTCCCCATGTCTGCATCCAGTCCATAGATGTGCAGGTTAGGTGAATTGGCCTTGCGAAATTGCCCATAAGTTAGGTGGGGTCACGGGGCTAGGAGTGGGTGATTGAGCCTAGGTAAGGTGCTCAATCGGAGCACGGGCCGGTGCAGACTTCATGGGCCGAATGGCCTCCTTCTGCACTATAGGGATTCTATTCTATTCTATGAGTTTGTGGGCACAGGAGTAGGTTGAGTATCTGTGCACGAGTGTCCCTCTCTTGCTCGGAAGCCCGGTTACAACAAAAATCACTTCTTGTTGAATTTCCACAGCAGCATTTCCCTCTATTGTGTTATCTGGAACCTTTGCTGTCTCTGAGTCATGGCGTCGATGAATACGATCTTGGTGCCATCTAACAATTCTTCCATTGCTCAATTTCGCCACCGAATCTCCTTGTGTCTGCGTGGGTTTTACCCCCACAACCCAAGATGTAGGTGGATTGGCCACATTAAATGACACCTTAATTGGGAAAAAAAAATTGAGTACTCTAAAAATGTTTTTAAAATTTGCCACCAAAGATACTGGACCACTTTGATTAAGAATAACTGTAGGTAGCCAATGCTGGTTACTGCCAAAATTCCTGGTATAAATGAGAGATGGACTTACAATGAAACATACAGTGTGGGGCCCTGGCCAGTGTGGTGGGGGTGGGGGGCAATATTGACAGGCGGTTGTGGGTGCCCCAAAATATTTAAGTCCGCAAGACAAGGAGGAGGTGCTAGCCAGTGGCCATCGAGGGGCAGCGGGGCAACTCTGGACCTCCAGCCAGGGTTGAGGAGGGTGGGTGCGCAACCAGACAAAAAGAACAGAGGCCAGATAGCTAGCAGCAGCAGCCAGGCAGCCTGCCAGGCGAACAGGCGGTCGTCGAGGCTCAAGGCTTGGTCATCTGAACGGGAGGTGAGCAGAGCAGCAGTCAAGAGGTTGAAGAAGGCCAGACAATCACCAGCATCATGTCGCGTGGAATCAACCAGCTGGAGCGGGGCGACTGGACCAGAGACTAGCCAAGTCAGAGCTGACAGTGAGAGTGCTGGGCAACAAGTGGACCAGGCAGCTAGGGAGAGAGAGAGCAGAGGCCAGCCAGGTAGCAGGGCTGAGACTGAGGGAGCTGGGCAGCAACTGGACGGGCAGCAATGCTGAGACTGGGTTTCTGTGCCTTGCATTGTGTGAGCTGAAGATGGGTGGGGTCATGAGGGCATCGTCATTATTGGGTGAACCACCGCCTCACCAGGGGCAGGGCATGCCGTCGGCCCCTGCAAAGAGGGAGAGTGCCAGGCCCCCAAAAATGCAAGTCTGCCTCAGATATAAACACAATCATTTGGGTAAAAACATCTCTCCTTAACATGGTAATCATGTCTCTCCTTCTGCTTTTCTTGTCTCCTTCCCACTTTTGCTTTGACATCTGATTGTAGCAGATCCAGATGGGACTTTGGTCTTTTACCCATCAATAATTCAGCTGGTGAGAGGGTTTCGTAGTTGTTTGTGGTGTGATACGATAATAAAATAAGAACTTTGAGAGCTTGGTCCCTAAAGTATCCTCTTCAATCCTTCCTTCAATGTCTGAACAGATCGCTCTCCCAAACTATAAGACATAGGAGCAGAATTAGGCCACTCGGCCCATCGCGTCTGCTCCGCCATTCAATCATGGATGAAACCGTTTGATGCTGAATGAAAAGGCGTGGTACATACATGGCGTATTCCATTCCTCTGCATAAACTCTTGGAACAACTCATTTGTAAATCATCAGAAACGAGAGAATTCGATAATCCATGAGTTGCAAAAACTTTGTGACGCTACTCTGTGGTACTGGGAGCTGTAATGTTGCTCATGATGTACACTTCCAACCACTTAGAATGTGCATCCACGATGACCCATGAACGACCTGCAAAATCCGTATGAGTTCTCGACCGAGGACGATCCAGCCACTCCTAAGGATGTAATGGGACTCGTGGGGCCATCTTCTGGATAGAGTGGCATGCAGAACAGGATTTTACTTTGTTCTCCAAATCCTGGTCCACATTAGGCCACCAAACATACGACCTGGCTAGACTCTTCATTTGAGAGGCACCTGGATGAGCCTCATTAATTTTATCCATTACTTGGACCAGAGGATGGAATGCCACTCTCACCCCCTACAATATGCAACCATCCTGCACAATTAACTTGTTTTTGCGCCTAACATCAGACTTCAACCCACCATCTTCTATGATCGATGGCCAACCCTGCATCAGATATATTTTCACTTGTGACAGAATAGGATCTCTGCTTAATTTCTTTAGCACTCACTGGAGATTGGGTAAGTCTCTCGAGTAAGAAAATCGTGTCGGGAGGACTCAATACCTGGGTTGGCAAATCCAGTAAAGGGAGATGACTTAACCTGTCTACATTAGCAATTACCTTCCCTGCCCTGTACACGATGCTGTACTGCTACGCTGACAGTGTCCTTGCCTGTCCTGTACACGATGCTGTACTGCTACGCTGACAGTGACCTTCCCTGCCCTGTACACGATGCTGTACTGCGACGCTGACAGTGTCCTTCCCTGTCCTGTACACGATGCTGTACTGCTACGCTGGCAGTGTCCTTGCCTGTCCTGTACACAATGCTGTACTGCTACGCTGACAGTGTCCTTCACTGTCCTGTACACGTTGCTGTACTGCTACGCTGACAGTGTCCTTCCCTGTCCTGTACACAATGCTGTACTGCTACGCTGACAGTGTCCTTCACTGTCCTGTACACGTTGCTGTACTGCTACGCTGACAGTGACCTTCCCTGCCCTGTACACGATGCTGTACTGCTACGCTGACAGTGTCCTTCCCTGTCCTGTACACGATGCTGTACTGCTACGCTGACAGTGTCCTCCCCTGTCCTGTACACGATGCTGTACTGCGACGCTGACAGTGTCCTTCCCTGTCCTGTACACAATGCTGTACTGCTACGCTGACAGTGACCTTCCCTGTCCTGTACACGATGCTGTACTGCTACGCTGACGGTGTCCTCCCCTGTCCTGTACACGATGCTGTACTGCGACGCTGACAGTGTCCTTCCCTGTCCTGCACACAATGCTGTACTGCTACGCTGACAGTGACCTTCCCTGCCCTGTACACAATGCTGTACTTCTACGCTGACAGTGTCCTTCCCTGTCCTGTACACGATGCTGTACTGCTACGCTGACAGTGTCCTCCCCTGTCCTGTACACGATGCTGTACTGCGACGCTGACAGTGTCCTTCCCTGTCCTGTACACAATGCTGTACTGCTACGCTGACAGTGACCTTCCCTGTCCTGTACACGATGCTGTACTGCTACGCTGACGGTGTCCTCCCCTGTCCTGTACACGATGCTGTACTGCGACGCTGACAGTGTCCTTCCCTGTCCTGCACACAATGCTGTACTGCTACGCTGACAGTGACCTTCCCTGCCCTGTACACAATGCTGTACTTCTACGCTGACAGTGTCCTTCCCTGTCCTGTACACGATGCTGTACTGCTACACTGACAGTGTCCTTCCCTGTCCTGTACAAGATGCTGTACTGCTACGCTGACAGTGTCCTTCCTTGTCCTGTACACGATGCTGTACTGCTACGCTGACAGTGTCCTCCCCTGTCCTGTACACGATGCTGTACTGCGTCGCTGACAGTGTCCTTCCCTGTCCTGTACACGATGCTGTACTGCTACACTGACAGTGTCCTTCCCTGTCCTGTACACGATGCTGTACTGCTACGCTGACAGTGTCCTTCCCTGTCCTGTGCACGATGCTGTAATGCTACGCTGACAGTGTCCTCCCCTGTCCTGTACACGATGCTGTACTGCTATGCTGACAGTGTCCTTCCCTGCCCTGTACACGATGCTGTACTGCTACACTGACAATGTCCTTCCCTGTCCTGTACACGATGCTGTACTGCTACGCTGACAGTGTCCTTCCCTGTCCTGTACACGATGCTGTAATGCTACGCTGACAGTGTCCTCCCCTGTCCTGTACACGATGCTGTAATGCTACGCTGACAGTGTCCTCCCCTGTCCTGTACACGATGCTGTACTGCTACGCTGACAGTGTCCTTCCCTGTCCTGCACACAATGCTGTAATGCTACGCTGACAGTGTCCTCCCCTGTCCTGTACACGTTGCTGTACTGCTACGCTGACAGTGTCCTTCCCTGTCCTGTACACGATGCTGTAATGCTACGCTGACAGTGTCCTCCCCTGTCCTGTACACGTTGCTGTACTGCTACGCTGACAGTGTCCTTGCCTCCCCTGTACACAATACTGTAATCCCATGCTGACAGTGTCCTTCTCAACCCTGTACACGATGCTGTACTGCCACGCTGGCAGTGTAAACACCAAGTGCTGTAATCTTGCTGATTCTATGGGAGGGATAGATTTCAACTCACTGAAAAGGCTCATCAAAGGCTTGTGGCCGGTACATATGGTGAACATATTGTGTCCTCCCAAACGGCCATAATGGTACTGATGGAATCTGTTTACTGCAAAAACAATAGTTCGACCTTCCTTGTCAACTGTGAATACCCCTTTTCAGCCTTTGCCAATGTCCTAGATGCAAAACCAATGGGTTTTACAAACCCGTCCTCCATTAAATGAGAAAGTGTCACCACCCACCGTTGGGCGGGGCATCGCACGACAGGATAAGTTCCCTGTCTGAGTCAAAGTGGACCAGCAGATTAACTGGTTACAGCAGTGCTGTCAGATCTTTGAAAACCCTTTTTTTATAAATTTAAAGTACCCAATTCATTTTTTCCCATTAAGGGGCAATTTAGTGTGGCCGATCCACCTATCCGTGCCCGGTGGGCACCGCATGGGTTGGGGTGCTTTATTGACCCCTTTAATTGCACTCTTACTGGGGCTGACCCGACTGAATTTCAAGAATTACTGTTGGGCGGCGAACATAGCAATGGACAGGAAGTGGGTAGTAGATGTTAGACGTGTAGCTGCTGTTGTATAAAGAGTCAAAGGTACTGCTCCTTTTACAAACACCTTTATTTCACTTTAACAGACTCTGCACAAAACTCTATCTTCACATCACCTGACACAAAGGCCACCTGAAGCCCCTTTACATATCAGTGTCAATTATTGGATACTTAACATAAATGAGACAACTAATTGGAATGTCTCTTAACCCATTACTTAACAGTAGAAAGGGGTCGGTGTGGAGGCGGCATCATGTAAGGGCACAAGTTTAAGGTCACTGGTATCGGCACCTCTGCCGTTCTCGCCGGCTCAGTACGCCACAAGCCCGATGGTAGTGGCGGCTTTGAGGGTGTGGGGACAGTGGCGGAAGCACATGGGAGTGGAGGGAGTGTCGGTAGGGGCACCAATTTGTGGCAATCACCGGTTTGCACCGGGGCGTGGGCGCTGGATGGGGGTTTCTGGAGGTGGCAGCGAGCTGGGATCAAGCGGTTTGGGGACCTGTTTATTGACGGCAGCTTTCCGTGCTTGGAGGACTTGGAGGAGGAGTTTGAGCTGCCTGGTGGGAATGGGTTCCGTTACCTGCAGGTGAGGGACTTTGCACGGCAGCAGGTTTTGATCTTTCTGCACCTACCGGCCCAGGGGATACAGGACAAGGTAGTGTTGAAAAGATCAAGCTCGACTTCCGGTGGCGCCCTCGAGGAAGCAGGTCACAGGTCGGATTGCTCCCGCCCGCGATGGGCAAACGGACCTTTTTCAACTGACTTTTTCGGGACCTGGCGACCTGAAACGGTGGAGGAGATGATAGGGAAGAGGCTTCCCCCCCGGGGTATGGACAGCTGGACCAGAAGTGGTCGAGTGGAGCGGCAAGGATCGAAGCGGAAGCAGCGGGGACCCCAGACCGGGCGGCGAAGCATGGCGGGCAGCAGGGAGCGGAGGCCCACTGGCCAAGGGAGCAACAGATGGAGTTCTTCAGGAATTGCTTCGCCGAACTGAAGAGGGACACGTTGGACCCGATGAGAGCGGTAATGGACCGAATGGTCGAGACACAGGTGGTCCAAGAGAAGGCGCTCAGGGAGGTCGAGGTGAAGCTCTCCAGCCAGGGGGGCACGGTAACGGAGCTGGAGCACGAGGTGGAGGAGCTGAACTCCCGCCAGAGGAGGATGCAGGAGCAGCTTGAGCTGGGGAATAGAGTCAGGAGGCAGAATTTTCTGGGAGGGATTGGATGTGGGTGCATACGTGACGGGTATGCTTGAGGCGCTGATGGCATCGGAGGCCTTTCCTCGAACCCTGAAGTTGGATGGGGCACAAGGAAGCCCAGGACGGGCGACCGACCGAGGGCCTTGGTGGTCCGCTTTCACCGGCTGGCTGACAGGGAACGTGTGCTGCAATGGGCCAAGGCAGAGAGGAGCAGCAGATGGGAGAACTGCGAGGTGCGCATTTACCAGGACTTGGGAGCGGAGCTGGCCAAGAGGCGTGCAGGATTCATCAAGGTAAAGGCAGCCCTCTACAAAAAGCAGGTGAGGTTTGGAATGCTGTAACCTGCGAAACTTTGGGTTACGTTTGAGGAACTCCACTACTACTTTGTGACACCAGAACAGGTTTGGGCTTTCGTTAAAGATAAGAAGCTGGACTTGAACTAACGGGCACTTAGTTTTTTCAGTGCTGTACAGTGGCTGCGGTCTGTTAACCTAACTTGCACTGACTAGGAGTGGACTTTTATTAAAAGAAGAAGCTGGACTTGAACTAAAGGACTCTGGGCTCTCAGAGCTGTTGTGTGGCGGCGGTTTGTTAAATTATCCTGTACTGTAATGTTTTATCCAAGATTGTTTTCAGCCTGGACAGAGAGCGGGGGCTGGAGGGCGCACTGCTTAGGGTGTTTTGGGGAGATTACAACAAGGGGGGGGAGAGAGGGGCCCTGCATTGGGGGCCCTGCACTTGGTACCTTTTGGCGGGAGATCGGGGCCTCTGATAGGGGGATGGGCTAGGGGCTGGTTAAGGGACTTGAAAGGGCTCGGGGAGATACAATCAGGTTAATGGGTCCTTGGTGTGTGGGGGGAGGGCCCGAGCGCTCGGGCGGGAGAGAGACCGGCGCCAAGGGCAGGGGTCAGCGTAGCTAGCGTAGGTCAGGGGGCACCAGGGAGAGTAGGAGGAGGGGCGGGCTAGGGCCAAGCGCAGGGCTGACCTGGCAGGTCAGGCCTCGAGGGGAGGGGGTGGGGGGCAGCTGAGAAGTAGAGCAGAGGAGACTTAAGTGGGCAAGGGGGGTGACCAGGGATCCCCAGGAGAGAAAGTCGCTTGCAGACTCTCAGGGAACAGTGCAGGAAACCGACAGCAGCAGCACCCGGGGGGGGGGGGGGTTTAGAGCCACGTTAGTTTAGTTGAACGCGTGTGGCATGGGCAGACAGAGCTGACCGGGGAAGTGTCTTGTTAACATGTTTATTCTTTCCCACTGTTCGTTTTCACTATGTTAAGGCTCTTTGCATGGGGCCTTTTTCTCTCTGTAAATGTTACAAATTTGTTTTAAATAAAAATTTAAAGGATTTAAATTTAGAGGATCGATGCTAGGGTTCGCCCGGAGGTCGACTTCTTTGGGGAAAATTAAGCTGTCAGCAGATACAAAGAGGGGGGTGGGGTTAAGGGAAAGAGGGAGGTAGGTGGGTTGGTTGAGGCGGGAGATACTTAGTGGGGAAGGGGGACTGGGGAACTGTATGTGTGAGCCACGTTGGGTGGGTGTTATTTACCTTGTTGTTTTTCCTCTTGAAAATTGTTGTTAAAAATTATAAATGCCTGAATAAAATATTTTCTAAAAAAATTGCTCAAACCTCCCCTTCCACAGGAGATAAGCCTCGTGCGGTGATTCTGTGATTTAGATACTCCAGGCTCAGAGCCTGAAAAATGCACTTGCAACGACTTCCAGTGGTAGTTATGAGGCACACACAAGGTGGCTCCCACTTGGAGTCATGGTTTTTGGCCCTTTTTGAGTGATGAATGTTTGCAGTTTTGGGAAGAAAGGTGAAGTAATTGAAGTTAATTTTTCCTCTGGTGTGGGATGTCTACAGGATACAACACGAGACAGAAATCAACTAAATACCCCTCACCATACTCCGAAAGCCCTTGTGGCAGAGTGGAAGATGAAATGGCGGAGCCCTCCCAATGGACAGGAAGTTGGTGAAATTCCTCACGGGTGGGAGGTGGGGGGGGACTCCAGAAGCAAAGACTGGCGATATTGGAGGACCTGTCCAAGGCGATTGAGGTGGTGGTGGCAACCCATTTGCGTGACTTTGGATAGGGTGGAGCACAGACCACAGTGACCAGATTGCACCTTTGGAGGCAGAAGTGACGTTGTTGGCAGAGGACCAATAGGTATTGAAGGTAGTCGAGTGGGAGAACTGGCCCAGGTGCCAGAACCTGAGGATTGTCAGGCTGCCTGAAGACATTGAAGGTACGAACATTATAGAGTATGTGACAAATATGTTTGGGATGTTGGTGGGGGAGGGGGTCCTTGTGAACCCTCCTGAGGTGGATTGGGCCCACCGGTCATTGCAACAGAAGCCCAGATCTGGGGCTGCACCGTGGGCAGTCACAGTCCACTTCCATAGCTATCTGGACAAGCCGTGGATTTTCAAATGGGCGAAGGACACCCAAGAGAGTAGATACGAGGCCACCCCATTCAAACCTATCAAAACATCAGAGCTGGTAAAACAATGAGCTGTTCAACAAGGCCAAGCGCTCTACAAAAGCAAGGTGCGATTCAGAGTGGTGTACTAGGCTCGGTGTGGGTCACATTCAAGGACAGAAACCATTATTTTAATACAATGGAGGAGGCAACTGATTTTTCTTTATTTTTAAAATAAATTTAGAATACCCAATTATTATTTTTTTCCAATTAAGGGGCAATTTAGCGTGGCCAATCCACCGTACCTCATTTTTGGGTTGTGAGGGTGAAACCCACGCAGACACGGGGAGAATGTTCAAACTCCACACGGACAGTGACCCAGAGCCGGGATTCGAACCCGGGTCTTCAGCGCCGTAGTCTCAGTGCTACCCACCATGTCGCCCTTAGGCAAATGATTTTGAGGAAAAATGGACTGGGAGAGATCTGATTGTGGTTGTTCGATGTTATGGCAAAGATTTGGCAAATGGAGTAACGTGGGAAAATGTGAAATTGCCCATTTTAGCAGGAAGAATAAAAAAGAGGCTTATTGTTTAAATGCTGAGAGAATTCAGAGCTTTGAGATGCAGAGGAATCTGGGTGTCCTTGTGCATGAATCACAAAAGGCTTGTATGCAGATACAGCAAGTGATTAGGAAAGCTAATAGAATGTTATTGATTATTGTGAGGGGAAATGAATACAAGAGAAGGGAGGTTATGTAGGACATTGGTAAAATCACATCTGAAGTACTGTGTACAGTATTTTTCGCCATATTTAAGGAATTATGGAAATTAATTGGAAACAGTTCAGAGAAGGTTTACTCGACGAATACATGGAATGTGTTGTGTAATAACTCGAGGGAACTCAGTGTGACAAGTAATGAACTAAAAGATTTATTGACAATGAACAACTAACTATATACAATAAAGGTTTTTAACAGCATAATTATATAGGTCCACCTGACCTCTGATAAAACGATAAAGAAAAGCAGTTAACACACAGGCAGACAAACAGCAATATTACAGAAGGTCACCGAGGAAAGACAGTCCATAACATAGTGTTATGGGCCAGGGTTTAGAGAACCCCGAAGTGTATCATGGAGTTCACCTGACCCACAACTTTTACTAGATTGTGGTTGGGGAGTACACGGCCCACTCTACAGGTGTGGTACAGCAGAAATGGAAAATTATTTCTTAAAGCAAACTCTAAAGTTAACCTTTTTGAAACATGCAGTGAACATCTTAGCAACCATCAATTCAAATACAACCCCCAAAGAATACAACACTAAGTAATTCATATCAACTTCCCAAACAACATCCAAAAGACAGAAGAAACACCTTTTAACAGAAGCACATCAGGTTAAAGTCACTACTGAAAACATTTATAATTCTGAATTCACCAAATGATCAAGAGATAGTCTTTTCATGGCAGAGAGATCAACAGTACTACTGCTTGGTCTGGCTTCAGCTCCAACACTGAAAACGAAACTAAAACGCACCCTGCAGCAAAAAGCCTAAAACAAAAGTAAAATGCTGACAGACAGCCCAGCTCCACCCACTCTCTGACATCATTGCAGTAGTAAACACCCATTTCTTAAAGGTACTCTCACTACAGATATTTATATACACAGCCATTTCTTAAAGGTACTCTCACATGACAACAGTCTGGAGACTTATGGACCCTTGAGTAACACCACAACTCTGTCAGGGATTCTTCCGACACAGGTTCCCTTGATGTAGCGAATGTGCTGACCACCTTTGGAGCGAAGCCTTTGCCGGCTCTGTCTCCTGCATCAGCCAGCAAAGTCAGAGGCTGCCTTGGCCCTACCGAAGGTGTATAAATCTTTGGTTCAGGGCCTGGTACATACGAGCTTGCTGCGGGACACACTTGCTGATCTCCTGAAGTTGGCTCTACTGTCTTGTGTGAATGGTTGACATGCCCTGCATCACAAATGAGACTGGCCCTGTTTTCTCACAACTCTCCCTGGCACCCAGGCAGGTCTGCAACCAAAACTCCTTGCCACAATGAGGTTGTCAGCATTAAACGAGCTGTCCCTTTTCTGAGAGTACTGATTCTCTTTCTGAGAGACTTCCCTAGCCACCACCCTCTCCGATAAATTTGGAAACACTAAATCTAAACGGATATGCAGGCACCGACCCATTTGCAATTCTGCAGGCGTGACCCTGGAGGTTGAATGAAGTGTGGTGTTGTAAGACAACAAAAAATCTGCCAATCATAAAGTCTGCTCCTTCATAGAGTCCTTGAATGTCTGCACGACTCTCTCTGTCAACCCATTCGAGGCAGGAAGGTAGGGGGCCGACTTAACACTATGAATACATTGAGACTTGACAAAGTCTGAAATTAGTCTGCCGTGAATGCCGTTCCGTGTCTGATACCAACACTTCAGGAAGACCATGGATTGAAAAGACCTGCGTGGATCTCATGAGCTGAACATCCAGCCATTTAGAATGGGCATCTACCAGGATTAGGAACATGTGCCCCAAAAAGGCCCCAGCAAAATCTATGTCAAGTCATGGCCATGGACTCCCAAGAGTGGCCTGTTCACTGGTGGTGGTAATTCTTGCTGGTTCTGACAATTCTCACACTGCCCAATGTCATGTGGGAGTACCTTTAAGAAATGGGTGTTTATAAATGGGTGTGTATATAAATATCTATAGTGAGAGTACCTTTAAGAAATGGGTGTTTATTACTGCAGTGATGTCAGAGAGTGGATGGAGCTGGGCTGTCTGTCAGCTTTTTACTTTCATTTTAGGCTGCTGCAGGGTGTGTTTTAGTTTCGTTTTCAGAGCTGGATAGCTGCAGTCACAGCCGGAAGGGGTATTAGTCTCTCTCTGTAATCTAAAAACTGTAAATCGATCCTTTGGTGATTTAAAACTAATAACTGCTCTCAGTAGTGACTTTAACCTGATGTGCTTCAGTTAAAAGTTATTTTTTTAAGTCTTATGGATGTCAAAAGGACAGCTTAAGGATTACGTAGTGTTGTATTCTTTGGGGGTTGTATTTGAATTAATGGTTGCCAAGATGTTCACTGTATGTTTTAAAAAGGTTAACTTGCGTTCATAGAATAAACATTGTTTTTGTTTTTTTTAAACATTTCCATTTCTGCTGTACCACACCTGTAGAGTGGGCCGTGTGCTCCCCATACCACAATCTATTAAAATTTGTGGGTCAGGTGAACTCCATGATACACTTTGGGATTCTCTAAACCCTGGCCCATAACACCAACTATTTGTCCAATTTCTCTGTAATGCCAGGCCACTGTACAATGCTTCTAGCCAACATTTTCATCCTGTCTGGCCAGGGTGGGCATCATGTAACTCCTGGAGCAGTGGCTGTTTCCCTGAGGGTGTTACGATGATACGGGCCCCCCCTCAATAACATCCCGTCTTTGTAGACAGGGTGTACAAAAAATGCAAAACCAATACTATCTCCTGCAGAACAGGCGGTTACCAAGACAGACACACACCGAGGAAGGGAAAGGGGTAAAATGATAGGGGATTAAAATATGGAAGATTCTTGTTGCTGATGTTGAAGTCTTTGTAGTCGGCTATCTTCTTAGGTTGTGGACTGTTGGAAACCACCACTTGAATTGGATCTTCTAGGATGTGCATTCAGTCCGAACTCACAATTATCAGCCTCACAGAGGAAAGTTTAGAGTTCTCCAATTATCAGATTTTAAAAGGCAGTTTTCAAACTAACACAGCCTGTCTGGTGCAGGTCTGGCTCTTCCTGCAGGTTTAGCTGGCTGTGGAGAGAGACAGAGAAAGACCTTTTTTCAGGACCTTAGAGAGGTCATCGGGAGAGAGACAGAAATGAGAAATGTGATTCTCCAAGCCCCTTAATCAAAAGGGTGAACATCACTCTACAAAATGGAGCCTGCCTGAGTTTGGAAGAATATTCCGGAACACCAGCACCAATCTTATCGAGAGCCAGTCAAGTCCTGGGAAATCAAAGTAGCCGATTGGCTGCCAGCCAAGTCCATCAAAACATGTCATCACTGTGCCAGACCAAATATTACTGGTACCGATGGTGTCCTGATGTCAGACTAAAGAGCACCTCTGCCAGGGGGTTTCAGGAACCGTCCAGATACGATAATTATAACAGCCAAGATAACAGAAAATAAAGGGAATACACAAGGGAAATCAGGTTTAAATAGGAACGTCCTTCCCCGCTCACCAGCAAAACTGCCACGGCAAACAGGGCCCCAACCCAACCAACTCTGACCAGGATTATCCAGGGACAGAGTGCAAGAGATATATCCCAAAAAAGATCATTATGGAATATGCATTAGGATAAAATAAAGGATGAATAGGCGAGTGGAGCCAGAGCTGGTGTAAACGCAGATGCTCCCTTGTTGACATCATGTGACCCCTTCCCCAGGACCAGTGTTTCAAAGTAAGGGTTGCCCATTTAAGACAGAATGGTTATGGCACAGGAGGCCAGTCGGCACATCAGGTGTACCGTGGCTCTCCAAATAAGCATTATGTCTTTGTGCCATTAATCAGCCCATTCTATTCAAATAACCATCTAATGCCCTCTTGAACCTGCCTCCACCACACTACCAGAAAGTGCATCCCAGACTCAAACCACTCAGTGAGTGAAAAGGATTTTAAATATATAAATTTAGAGTACCCAATTCTTTTTTTCCCAATTAAGGGGTAATTTAGTGTGGCCAATCCACCTACCCTGCACATTTTTGGGTTGAGGGGGTGAAACCCACGCAAACAGGAGGAAAATGTGCAAACTTCACACTGACAGTGACCCAGAGCCGGGATCGAACCTGGGACCTCAGCACCGTGAGGCAAAAATGCTAACCACTGCGCCGCCCTGAAATAGATAGATTCTTGATAAACAGGGTTGAAAGGTTATAGGGGATCGGTAGGAATGTGGATTTGAGGTTGCAATCAGATCAATCATGATCTTATTGAATGCCAATACTACTGCTCCTAGTTGATACGTTTGTAATAAATATCAAACTAGGAAAGTTTTTGTAAACATCCATCTAGTTCACGAATGCTCTGGAGGGAAGGACATCTGCTGTTTACCTGGTCTGTCCTACAAGAATACAAGAAATGGCCCTTCGAACCTCAATTACTGCTGTTGGGTTTCAAATCCACTTTACCACCTGCTCCCCATATCCCTTAATTCTCCAACAGACCAGAAATCTGTCTTTCCCAGTCCTGAATATAATCAACAATGGAGTGTCCACAATCCTCTGGGTTAGAGAATTCCAAAGCAATCACCCCCAACACCTTATCCCTCCCCACAGCACCTTACCTTGCAGTTGCGGGAGGTGTAACCCCTGCCCCTTTATCTCCTCCCTTCTCACCATCCAAGGACCCAAAAACTCCTTCCAGGTGAAGCAGCGCCTTGCATGACCTCTAACTTACTCTACTGTATTTGCTGATCGCTATGTGATCGCCTCCACAGTGGAGAGACTAAATGCAGACTGGATGACCGCTTTGCTGAACATTTTCACTCAGTCCACCAGTACGTCCCCGATCTTCCTGTCACTTGCCATTTCAACCCTCCAACAGTATAAAATCCATCAAATTTCTACCTCTCTTCAGCTCTGAAATAGTGGGCGGAATTCCTGGTGACCGTCGGGTCATGAGGTGCTCGTTGATGCTGACAGGATTATCCTAGGATTCTCTGGGAAGCTAGGGAGGAGATTGCTGAGCCTTTGGCTTTGATCTTTAAGTCATCTTTGTCTACAGGAATAGTGCCAGAAGACTGGAGGATAGCAAATGTCCCCTAGTTTAACAAGGGGAGTAGAGACAACTCCGGTAACTATAGACCAGTGAGCCTTACTTCTGTTGTGGGCAAAGTCTTGGAAAGGTTTATAAGAGATAGGATATATAATCATCTGGAAAGGAATAATTTGATTAGAGATAGTCAACACGGTTTTGTGAAGGGGAGATTGTGCCTCACAAACCTTATTGAGTTCTTTGAGAAGGTGACCAAACAGGTGGATGATGGTAAAGCAGTTGATGTGGTGTATATGGATTTCAGTAAAGCGTTTGATAATGTTCCCCTCGGTAGGCTACTGCATAAAATACAGAGGCATGGGATTCAGGGTGATTTAGCAGTTTGGATCAGAAATTGGCTAGCTGGAAGAAGACAAAGGGTGGTGGTTGATGGGAAATGTTCAGACTGGAGTTCAGTTACTAGTGGTGTACCACAAGGATCTGTTTTGGGGCCACTGCTGTTTGTCATTTTTATAAATGACCTAGAGGAGGGCGTAGAAGGATGGGTGAGTAAATTTGCAGATGACACTAAAGTCGGTGGAGTTGTGGACAGTGCAGAAGGATGTTACAAGTTACAGAGAGACATAGATAAGGTGGAGCGCATGGCTGAGAGGTGGCAAATGGAGTTTAATGCAGAAAAGTGTGAGGTGATTCATTTTGGAAGGAATAACAGGAAGACAGAGTACTGGGCTAATGGTAAGATTCTTGGTAGTGTGGATGAGCAGAGAGATCTCGGTGTCCATGTACATAGATCCCTGAAAGTTGCCACCCAGGTTGAGAGGGTTGTTAAGAAGGCGTACGGTGTGTTAGCTTTTATTGGTAGAGGGATTGAGTTTTGGAGCCATGAGGTCATGTTGCAGCTGTACAAAACTCTGGTGCGGCCGCATTTGGAGTATTGCGTGCAATTCTGGTCGCCGCATCATAGGAAGGATGTGGAAGCATTGGAAAGGGTGCAGAGGAGATTTACCAGAATGTTGGAAGGAAGATCTTATGAGGGTAGGCTGAGGGACTTGAGGCTGTTTTCGTTAGAGAGAAGATGGTTAAGAGGTGACTTAATTGAGGCATACAAGATGATCAGAGGATTAGATAGGGTGGACAGTGAGAGCCTTTTTCCTCGGATGGTGATGTCTAGCACGAGGGGACATAGCTTTAAATTGAGGGGAGATAGATATAGGACATATGTCAGAGGTAGGTTCTTTATTCAGAGAGTAGTAAGGGCGTGGAATGCCCTGCCTGCAACAGTAGTGGACTCGCCAACACTAAGGGCATTCAAATGGTCATTGGATAGACATATGGACGATAAGGGAATAGTGTAGATGGGCTTGAGAGTGGTTTCACAGGTCGGCGCAACATTGAGGGCCGAAGGGCTTGTACTGCGCTGTAATGTTCTATGTTCTATGTAGGGAGATCCAAGAGTCGGTTAACGAGTTTGTTCTTGATGGCGAGACCAATTCCATGTGTCATCGACTAATCCTCGGGTTTTCTTCTCCAGAATAAGGTGTAACCACCGCCATCGTTCCCTCAGCTGCCATTCACCTGTTCTTTGGGTCTTTTGCAGGGTAGTGACGTCAATGTTGAAGTGCCTGTGTTCATGGGCAACAGGGGCAGTTCTCCGTTCCAGTTGATTGTTTTGCTCATTTGGGTTGTGGGGGTGAGACCCACGCAGACACGGGGAGAATGTGCAAACTCCACACGGACAGTGATCCAGAACCAGGATTGAACCTGGTACAAAAGGTGAAGTCACACGGGATCAGAGGTGAGCTGGCAAGATGGATACAGAACTGGCTAGGTCATAGAAGGCAGAGAGTAGCAATGGAAGGGTGCTTTTCTGATTGGAGGGCTGTGACTAGTGGTGTTCTGCAGTGTAGCTATCTAAGATGGCCACCTGCAAAGGACCATGGGAATTATGGCCAACCCAGGACTCAGACAGATACAGAGCCTATGTGTATCTGAAACACAGGTAACCAGGCCTGATCGAAACCCCCGTTATTTTGGATTTCAATGGCCCATTTTCCCAGGACAATAGAACTCCAATCAAGCAACCGATACAGCCACAGACTGATCGGCGCCACTCCCTTTACTTAGAAAGCCCAACTGCCAAGGACAATGACCGCTAAGGACCCGCCCAGCTATCAAGGCTCCCGCCCCTTTATTGGCCGAAATCGAAGACAGTGATCAGAGCCCTGTCGAACTATTGGGTCCAAGGTTAAGGACCGCCCCAAAAAGCGCAAAATCCCAGAGGGATTAAAAGAGGACACAGCCATGTGTTCTGTCTCTTTTGGATCTGGCCTGGGCCACCCAATTGCAGCAGGAACAGCCAGCCAAGTTCAAGACCAACGATCGCTACCTGACGGATGAGCCCAGCAGAGACAGAGCCACTTTCTTCGAACCAGCCAAGTGAAATCCAGATAAAGGCCTTATCCATTTGCACAGTGCCGGTCGCCCTGAAGTTAAGTATAGGTTATTGTAGCTGATAGGTGTAGTTTAACTCATAGTAGATATTGTGTTTGCATGTCGAGGTAACTCTTGTGTATGTAAATAACCATCTTTTGAACTAACTAACTGGTTGTGTGGTCATTTGATCGATACAAGGGAAGGCCTGTGGTTCACCAACATTATTATTAATAGAGCAACAGTATTGGCAACGCTGTTGGGACCGAAACAGTCAACAGCAGGGATCAGTGCTGGGACCTTTGCTGTTCGTGGTATATATAAATGATTTGGAGGAAAATGTAACTGGTCTGATTAGTAAGTTGGCGGACGACACAAAGGTTGGTGGAATTGCGGATAGTGATGAGGACTGTCAGAGGATACAGCAGGATTTAGATTGTTTGGTGACTTGGGCGGAGAGATGGCAGATGGAGTTTAATCCGGACAAATGTGAGGTAATGCATTTTGAAAGGTCTAATACACGTAGGGAATATACAGTGAATGGTAGAACCTTCAAGAGTATTGACAGTCAGATCTAGGTGTACAGGTCCACAGGTCACTGAAAGGGGCAACACAGGTGGAGAAGGGAGTCAAGAAGGCATAAGGCATGCTTGCCTTCATTGGCCGAGGCATTGAGTATAAAAATTGGCAAGTCATGTTGCAGCTGTATAGAACCTTAGTTAGGCCACACTTGGAGTATAGTGTTCAATTCTGGTCACCACACTACCAGAAGGATGTGGAGGCTTTGGGCTTTGGAGAGGGTGCAGAAGAGATTTACCAGGATGTTGCTGGTATGGAGGGCATTAGCTATGAGGAGACATTGAATAAACTTGGTTTGTTCTCACTGGAACGAAGGAAGTTGAGGGGCGACCGGATAGAGGTCTGCAAAATTATGAGGGGCATAGACAGAGTGGATAGTCAGAGACTTTTTCCCAGGGTAGAGGGGTCAATTACTAGGGGGCATAGGTTTAAGGTGCGAGGGGCAAGATTTAGAGGAGATGTACGAGGCAAGTTTTTTTACACAGAGGGTAGTGGGTGCCTGGAACTCGCTACCGGAGGAGGTGGTGGAAGCAGGGACGATAGTGACATTTAAGGGGCATCTTGACAAATACGTGAATAGGATGGGAATAGAGGGATACGGACCCTGGAAGTGTAGAAGATTTTAGTTTAGGCGGGCAACATGGTTGGCACAGGCTTGGAGGGCTGAAGGGCCTGTTCCTGTGCTGTACTTTTCTTTGTTCTTTGTTTGTTCTTTGAACCTGGGACCTCAGTGCCGTGAGGTAGCAATACTAACCACTGCACCACCATGCTGCCCGCACAATTTACTTTCCTACCTATATTTACGTCATTTGCAAATTTAACAACCATACTTTCAGTCTCTTCATCTAAATCATTTTATAAATTGTAAAAAGTTGAGGTCCCAGCCCTGATCCCTGTGGCACACCACTCGTCATATCCTGCCAACCAGAAAAATACCAATTTCCTGTTAGCGAGCGAATCTTCTATCCATGCCAATATGTTGCACTCTGCACTTATGTTGCACAGTAACAATAGCAGGGAGTTTACCCAGTGTCCTGGGACAGCATGGTAACACAGTGGTTAGAATTGTTGCTTCACAGTGCCAGGGTCCCAGATTTGATTCCCGGCTTGAGTCACTATCTGTGCAGAGTTTGCACGTTCTCCCCGTGTCTATGCGGGTTTCCTCCGGGTGCTCCGATTTCCTCCCACAAGTCCCGAAAGACATGCTTGTTAGGTAATTTGGACATTCTGAATTCTCCCTCCGTTTACCCGAATAGGAGCCGGAGTGTGGCAACTAGGGGATTTTCACAGTAACTTCATTGCAGTGTTAATGTAAGCCTACTTGTGATACTAATAAAGATTATTATTTATTCCTCAATCAACATTACATAAAAATATATTATCTAGTCATTGTCACACGCTGATTGTGGGACAACAGAACTAAACGACAGCAACTTACGTTTATATACTTCCAAAATAAGTATTGGCCAGGGCCCCAGGGAGTAAGTCCTTTTTTGAACTGGGAGGACAGATGTGGATTTGATTTAACATTTCATTCAAAGGTGTCTTACATTATCCTGAAGATTACCTTTCTATAAGTATTCCATTCTCAGGATGGTAGTTTTTACTCTTTGATCAGAAATTTTAAAGTTGTCAAAATCATAGAATTAGCTTCAGCAGAGAGCGGTACGGCGGCACAGTGGTTAGCACTGCTGCCTCACGGCGAGGTCCCGGGTTCGATCCCGGCCCCGGGTCACTGTCTGTGTGGAGTTTGCACATTCTCCCTGTGTCTGCGTTGGTCTCACCCCCACAACCCAAAGATGTGCAGGCTAGGTGGATTGGCCACACTAAATTGCCCCTTAATTGGAAAAAAATGAATTGGGCACTTTCAATTTATATAAAAAAGAATTAGCTGCAGCTGCTGTTAATGGGACAGCATGCTGATGTAGTACATTATTCTGGCCACTTGATGGGACTGTAATGTAACTGTGAGATCAAAGAGGTGGGTGGAGACCCGTGTGGAGTATCAGCACTGGCTACAACCAGAATGAGCCAAGTGGCCTATTTACAAAATAGTTTGTAATTCTGTGTAATAATTAAGAAGGAAACAAAGTGTTTACGAGAGGTTAGGGGTGAAGTTTCATCCTGCGGACAAGAATCAATCATATCTTGTCAGAATCATTCTCCCCTTTCATTTAAACAGCATCATATCCAATATCGGGAACTGTTTTCAGAAACATCAGGTATACATTCCATGTCACTGATCAACTGCAGTCAGTAACAATGGCATATAAATTTTTATAACAGTAACATAAACAATGACATCAACATGGTAAAATAAACATTTCCTCCCCCAGCCCAATCTTCACACACCTCAACCATATAACAACAATCCCCCCCCCGGAATACTGCATCTGCTGACATTTGAATTTTCCCCGAGAAAGTTGACGAATGGCTGTCACCTCCGGGAGAACCCTAACATTGACCCTCTTAAGGCAAACTTTATTTTCTCAAGACTGAGAAACCCAGCCATGTCACTAACCCAGGTTTCTACACTCGGGGGCTTCATGTCCCTCCACATTAATAAGATTCGTCTCCGGGCTACCAGGGAGACAAAGGCCAGGGCGATGGCCTCTTTCGCCCTCTGAACTCCCGGATCTTCCGACACTCCAAAGATCGCTACCTCCGGACTCGGCACCATCCGTGTTTTTAGCACCGTGGACATTGCCTTAGCAAAACCCCGCCAAAACCCTCTGAGCTTCGGGCATGCCCAAAATATGTGGACATGATTTGCTGGGCTTCCCGCGCACCTCGCACACCTATCCTCTACCCTGAAAAACCTGCTCATCCTAGCCGCTGTCATGTGTGCCCGGTGGACTCCCATAAATTGTATCAGGCTAAGCCTGGCGCATGATGAGGAGGTATTAACCCTGCTTAGGGCATCTGCCCATAGACCCGCCTCTATCTCTCCTCCTAGCTCGTCCTCCCACTTGCCCTTAAGCTCCTCCACCGGAGTTTCCTCCGCCTCCGAAAGCTCCTGGTAAATATCCAATACCTTCCCCTCTCCCACCCAGGTACTGGAAACTACTCTATCCCGTATCCCCCCGTGGCGGCAGCAGCGGAAAGGCCGGCACCTGTTTTCTCAGGAAGTCGCGCACCTGCAAATACCTAAAACCAATCCCTGCTGGCAATTTAAATTTATCCTCCAAAGCTTTCAAGCTGGGAAAGCTCCCGTCTATAAATAGATCCCCCATCCATCAAATTCCTGCCCTCTGCCAACTCCGGAACCTGCCATCTAGCCTACCCGGTACAAACCTGTGGTTGTTATAAATCGGGGTCCAAATTGATGCTCCCACCACTCTCTTATATCTCCTCCACTGCCCCCAGATCCTCAGAGCCGCCACTACCACCGGACTTGTGGAGTATCGGGCCGGCGAGAACGGCAGAGGTGCCGTTACCAACGCTCCCAAACTGGTGGCTTTACATGACACCGCCTCCGTCTGCTCCCATGCCGACCCCTCCATCCGCTCCCATGCAGACCCCTCCCCCACTACCCACTTCCTGATCATGGCTATATTAGCCGCCCAGTAGTAATTGCAGAAGTTCGGCAGCACCAACCCACCTTCCCCCCGACTGCGCTCCAGCAACACTTTCTTCACTCGCAGGGTTTTATTCGCCCACACAAAGCCCAAAATAATCTTATTCACCCGCTTGAAAAAGGCCTTAGGAATTAAGAGGGGTGGCACTGAAAGACAATCAGAAATCTGGGGAGGACCGTCATTTTCACGGTCTGTACCCTCCCCGCCAGTGATAGCGGGAGCATGTCCCATCTCTTAAAGTCCCCTTCCATTTGTTCTACCAACCGGGATAGGTTTAACTTGTGCAGAACCTCCCATTTCCGGGCCACCTGGATTCCTAGATATCGAAAGCTCTTCCTTACCATTCTAAGCGGCAGCTCTCCCAGTCTGTCACCCCCTTGTTGATCAAGGATCTATCCACCTCTGCCTTAAAAATATTCAAAGATTCTGGTTCCACTACCCTTTGAGGAAGAGAGTTCCAGAAATTCACAACCATCTGAGAGAAAGAAATTCTCCTCATCTCTTTCTTAAATGGCCAACCCCTTATATTTAAGCAGTGACCCCTAGTTCTAGATTCTCCCACAAGGGGAAACATCCTCTCCACATCCCCCTGTCAAAACCCCTCAGGATCTTAAAGGCTTTGATCAAGTCATCAGTTACTCTTGATACAAACGTAACCATTCAAACCTTTTCACATAAGATACTCCTCCCATTCCTGGAATTTGTCCAGTAAATCTTCTCTGAACTTGCTTCTAATGCATATACATGTACTGTACGTGTACTGTCCACAGTACTCCAGATGTGGTCTCACCAATGTCCTGTACAACTGAATTATAACCTCCCTACTTTTGTCATCAATTCCCAAACAGACAGAACCCAATCCCCTCCCCATTTCCTATCTCCATCCCCACCTATTGTCCCTCCCCTTTCCCAGCCCATTGTCACCTACCGTCCCTCCCCTGTACTCACCACCCTCCCCAGTGGCTCCACTCATGGCCCCTCCCTGCTCCACCGCCCTCCGGCTCCCCTCGCCACCCCTTGCTCACCGAAAGCTTCTCCTCCACTCCTCAAACCCCTCTCCTCTTTCTCCCGTGTCACACCCCTTCAGTTAAAATCCCATTGTTTTCAGTTAATTGGCACGTTGGGGTAATATCCAGAAGCAAAGAGGGACAGAATTAAACAGAAATGAGAATCCTGCTGCTGATCAGTGTAGCACATTAATCCAGCAGGAGTGCTCAGTGTGGGAGGAGTGGATAAATAGTTCTGTTTTTCCATTTTGATTTAATTTGAAAGCACTCTGGGCTGGATTCTCCTTTTGAAAGTCTAAGTATTGACGCCATCGGAGAATCCTTAGACGATCACATCAGAAAGATCGGCGCCAAACCCGCACCGATTCTGCTACCGGTGAGGGGCTAGCCCCAGCGCCGCGTGGAACATTACTGAAACCCACGCAAAGTGGTGCGGGAATCACCGGGTCCATGATAGACACTCGCAGGGCTGACAAGCTGCAGCCGCGTTTAAACAATACACCCCCCCCCCCCCCCACACACACACACAGACTGATCGGGGTCAAAAAGATGGGTCAGGTTGTGCTGGAGCACCCATACAGCTGCTGGGTCAGCTGGAGCCAGAGGGAACCCAGGGGGTGCCCCGGGCTGCACACCTATATGACTCAGGGCACCAGGTATAAAGCAGGCCGTCGGCAGCATGCGCAGCTGCATGGCTGACCTGCTAGCTGCAGTAATGGTGTTGCGTACCCGTCCACCCTGACCCCACAGTCCACCTCCTGGCCACTCCCCCCAGCCCTGGGCAGAAGCCCCCCCGGCCAGCGCACGGCTGTCTGCGAAGTCTGGCGGTGCTGGACACTGTCCGTACGCCCTCTCTCTCTCTCTCTCTCTCAGCAGCCATCACACCAGGTTCACGATTGTTGAGAGCACACGTGGACCACGGCGTCAGGAACTCGGCCCATCGGAGGCGGAACATCGCGGGTGGACCAACTAATGATATGCAAATGGTGTTTCAGCCACGCGAGTCGCATTGACACTGTTTTTGAGGAGGCGGAGCATCGCGATTCGCATCAACCCGGTGCCTGCTGCGATTTCGGCATCGGGAGCTATTCTCTGCCCAATCGCACGCCCCGATTTCGTCATTGGCTATCGGCGAATCCCACCTTCTTTATTTCACAGTGCCATGAATGTAAATAAATATTTTAATATGAGAGGAAGCTTAAACTGACACAGAGCCCTGCTCCAGCTGCAATTGTCAGTAACTTAATTCTCTTTCCCAGTTGTCTGAAAGATTGACAATTATTCATCTTCAAAACGGTGTCCTTCCGAATCTCTGTGGCCTGATTGGAGGTTTCTCTAAACTACAGCTTATCTAAACCTCTGCTGGCCATGTCCTAGCTCAAATCCCATTCCTACATCAACCCTGGGCTTACATTTGTGGGCAGCACGGTAGCATGGTGGTTAGCACAATTGCTTCACAGCGCCAGGGTCCCGGGTTCGATTCCCCGCTGGGTCACTGTCTGTGCGGAGTCTGCACTTTCCCCCCGTGTCTGCGTAGGTTTCCTCTGGGTGCTCCGGTTTCCTCCCACAGTGCAGGTTAGGTGGATTAGCCATGATAAATTGCCCTTAGTGTCCAAAATTGCCCTTAGTGTTGGTTGTGGGGATAGGGTGGAGGTGTGGGCTTGGGTAGGGTGCTCTTTCAAAGAGCCAGTGTAGACTCAATGGGCCTTCTGCACTGTAAATTCTATGATATTCTATGATACGTTGGCCTGTGGTCTGGCAATATCTTGATTTTGAAATTCTCACCATTGTTTTCAAATCCCTCCATGGCCTCGCCCCTCCCTATCTCGGTAATCCTCTCCAGCACCACATCCTCAGAGATATCTGTGCTCCTCCAGTTCTGGCCGCCTGCACATCCCCAACTTCAATTGCTCCATGTTTGGCCAACGCGTGACTCCAGAACCACTGCAATGTGGGTGCTGGCCTCGGAAATGGTCCAGCAAGAAACTCAGTTCAAGGGCTATTCGGGATGAGCAACAAAGGCCGGCCTTGCCAGTGACACCCATATCCGTGAAAGAATAAAAAAAATAGCAGGACTATCTGTATTTAATTCCAAAGGGCTGACTCTTGTGGACAGGGGAGCATTCCAGGATAAGAGTCCTCATTGGAGTCCTCAACCAACACCACTGACCCACATTATCTGGTCAATGTCACATTGCTGTTGGTGGAATCTTGCTGTGTGCAATTAGGTTGCTGCCTTTGCTACATCACATCAGCGATGGCACTTCAGAAACACTTGATTGGCTGTGAAGCGCTGAGGCTGTGGTCAGGAGCGGCGCTATATCATGGCAGGTCTCTCAGGGTAAACCAGGCTGGAGAGTGTGGGCTGTGTGTGTGTTCTGTAATCCCTGGCTATTCCTGTCCATGTAAGGAGTTAAACAGACACAAACCCCGCCCCAGCACAAGAAGATTGATTTGTTTTGTTGTGGCGGGTGGCTGGTCAGTCGGCTGGGAGGAGGGTGAGTGCAGGGTGAGGGAGTGAGTGCAGGCTGAGGGAGTGCAGGTCCTGTGTGGACCGCCCCAGCCATTCCAACCAGCAGAGGCTTGGCTCCAGCTGCACATTGCTTTGTGTGTGTGCAGTTCCCGGGACCCGGAGCTGCAGCTTTCTGTTTGTTTCACTGGTCTCCTTTCCAGTATTTTTGTGCATCCGATTTATAATCGATGTTATTTATCTCGCCGGAGATTTTTGTATCCCCCCGCCCCCGCCACCCTAATCGATATTCGGGCCGGAATGTCTTTTAAAACAACCACAATCCACAAACTTGAATCCTCATCAACAATTTGCTGAATCAGTTGCTTTGACTTGTTTCTGTAACCGATTGGAATCGATACTGATCGAGATGTGAAGCACCGAAGTCATGGTGCCAACCTCTGCTGCTCTGCAATTGGGAGGAATCCCGAGCCTGGGCTGATGTTCCTGTCCGAAATTCCCAATGAGGAGGAGTTGCCGGGGACGGCAATGCTGATCTGAAGTTTGCTCCGGACTCTGCGGCTGCACCTTCGCTGGCAATTCGGCCATGGGAGGCAGGCAGAGCAAGGGGAGGTCCCCGTCAGGGCCGGCACTCAGTCCCCAGCAGAGCTGCCGGAGAAAGTCCCCTGGCCGGGAGAGGGGGGAGATGCTGCCCAGCTTTGTGCTCAGGTCCGGGGACAGGAGCTCCCGGAGCTCAGTGCCTGCCCCCTACCAGCGGAGGATCGGCATGATCCAGGACATGGTGACCCTCAGCAAACAGGGGAGGCAACAGGAGGCAACTAACCTACTGAGGAGCCTCAGACAGGTGAGTGCAGTGTCCCTGTGTCTCTGTCCCTGTGTCTCTGTGTCCCTGTCCCCTGTGTCTCTGTCCGTCTCCCTCCCTCACTCGCTCAGCCCTCACACTCCCTCACCTGTCCTTCCCACACTCGCTTGCTCACCCCTCACTCGCTCATCCACCCCTCATTCACTCACTCACCCGGCCCTCACTCACCCACCTTGGTTTAGCACACTGGGCTAAATCACTTGCTTTTAAAGCAGGCCAGCAGCACGGTTCAATTCCCGTAACAGCCTCCCCGAACAGGCGCCGGACTGTGGCGACTAGGGGCTTTTCACAGTAACTTCATTTGAAGCCTACTTGTGACAAGTGATTTTCATTTCATTTCACTCAGCCACCCGCCACTCACCCACCTGCCACTCACCACCCACCTCTCACTTACTCACACCCTCACTCACCTTCACCCCCTCCCTCCCTCACTCATCCACTCACCCAACCCCCCCCCCCCCCATCTCCCTCCCTCGCCCACCTCTCACTTTCGCCCTCCCAACTGCATACACAGCCCATCCTCCCACCCACCCTAGCCACTAATAGCTCCCAATTCAGCAGAAACTGATATGTTTGATAAACACAGGAGGGAAAAAGGAATAGAAGGATATGGGGATAGGATGAGTGGAGACTCGTGCGGACCAGCAGAGACCAGTTGGGCTGAATGGCCTGTTTCTGTGCTGTACCTTCTGAGTAACATTATGTCACAAAATTGAGACTTATGGGATCGGAGGGTCGGTGTTAGTTTGGAGCAAATTGGATTCAGGACATGGAATAGCAAGTTGTGGTGAAAGGTTATTTTTCAGATCGTGTTTTCCCCAGGGGTCAGTACGAAGACCACCACTTTTTCAAATTATATACAAATGACTTGAATATTGGAATATAGAGTAAAAATTCAAAATTTGTTGATGATGCCAAACTGGGAAGAGTGGTGCACAGTCTTGATGCAGACCATCTACTGAGGCCCGGGCAGTGAGGTCAGCCATGTAGCGGTAATGTTACTGAGCGAGTAATCCAGAGGCCTGGATTAATGTCCCAGATACACAAGTTCAAATCTGACCATGGCAGCTGGGAGATTGTAAATTCAATCAGTTACTACATCTGGGATAAAGTGCTAATTCCATTAATAATGATCATGGAGCTACCGGATTATTGTTAAAACCCTCTGGTTCACCAATGACCTTCTCTCTGTAGGGGAGAATGTCCACCGTCCGAGTGCTGACGCACAGCAATGTGGTTGAGTCTTCACTGTCCTCTGTAATGGCCTATCAGGACATGCAATTTTTCAAAAAGGTGGCCACCAGCACATTCTCAAGTGATGGACAGTAAATGCTGGCCTTGCCAGAGACATTCGCATCACTTTTTAAAATAAATTTAGAGTACCCAATTTTTTTTCCAATTAAGGGGCAGTTTAGCGTGGCCAATCCACCTACCCTGCACATCTTTTTGGGTTGTGGGGGCGAAACCCACGTAGACACGGGGAGAATGTGCAAACTCCACACGGACAATGACCCGGGGCCGGGATCAAACCCGGCGCCGTGAGGCAGCAGTGCTAACCCACTGCGCCACCAGGCTGCCCGGCACTCCCATCGCAGGAACACATTTAAAACATTAGAACAGGTAGATAAGTGAAAGATGGAATTTAATACACAGGATTGTGAGATGACAGAAGGGGTAAGATTCATAGAATTTACAGTGCAGAAGGAGGCCATTCAGCCCATCGAGTCTGCACCGGTTCTTGGAAAGAGCACCCTACCCAAGGTCAACACCTCCACCCTATTCCCATAACCCAGTAACCCCACCCAACACTAAGGGCAATTTTGGAGACTAAGGGCAATTTACCATGGCCAATCCACCTAACCTGCACATCTTTGGACTGTGGGAGGAAACCGGAGCACCCGGAGGAAACCCACGCACACACGGTGAGGATGTGTAGACTCCGCACAGACAGTGACCCAAGCCGGAATCGAACCTGGAACCCTGGAGCTGTGAAGCAATTGTGCTATCCACAATGCTACCGTGCTGCCCTTAAGGAGAGGTAAGGAGAGGATATCAAGACTAAATATGGCGGGATGGAGGGACTTGGGGTGCTTTTGCATGAATCTTTGAAGGTGGTAGGACATATTGAGTGAGTGCAATTAGCAAAGTGTATGGGAGCTTGAGCTACACAAATAGTGGCATTGAGTACATAAACCAGGAGGTTATCTTGAACCTTTATAGAACTCTGGTTAAGCCACCATTAGAGTATTGGCTCCAGTTCTGATCACCGCATTTCAGGATGGATGTGCGAATCCTTGAGAGGTGCACAGCAGATTTACTAGAATGCTTCCAGGGCTGGGTGGGGGCTTCATGTGGAAAAGTTAGGTTTGAGAAGCTAGGATCATTCTCCTTGGAGCAAAGGAGGTAGAGGGGAAATTTGATAAAGGTGTACCAGATGATAACAGATTTAGATTTTGGACAAAGGACTATTTCCATTAGCTGACGGTACAAGGACGAGGTGGACCACAGGCATAAGGTTTTAAGCAAAAGATGTGGGGGGTGGTGAAGAATAACTTTTGTTATGACCTGGAACACATTCTGCGGGATTCTCCCTCAGCGGGATCCTCCGCTTCACCGGCAGCGCACCCGTGCCCACGGGTTTCCCAACGGCGTGAGGTGGCCACAGTGACCCCATTGGCCAGCTGGCGGGACGGAGAATCCTACTGCCGGCAGGAGCGCGCCGTGCCAGAAACCGGGGCTGGCAGGACGGAGAATCCCGCTGCCGGTGGGAGCGCGCCGTGCCAGAAACCGGGGCTGACAGGACGGAGAATCCCACTGCCAGCAGGAGCGCGCCGTGCCAGAAACCGGGGCTGGCGGGACGGAGATTCCCGCTGCTGGAGGGAGCGCGCCGTGCCAGAAACCGGGGCTGGCGGGACGGAGAATCCCGCTGCCTGGGGGAGCGCGCCGTGCCAGAAACCGGGGCTGGCGGGACGGAGAATCCCGCTGCCTGGGGGAGCGCGCCGTGCCAGAAACCGGGGCTGGCGGGATGGAGATTCCCGCTGCCGGAGGGAGCGCGCCGCGCCAGAAACCGGGGCTGGCGGGATGGAGATTCCCGCTGCCGGAGGGAGCGCGCCGTGCCAGAAACCAGGGCATGCAGGACGGAGAATCCCGCTGCCGGTGGGAGCGCGCCGTGCCAGAAACCAGGGCTGGCGGGACGGAGAATCCCGCTGCCTGGGGGAGCGCGCCGTGCCAGAAACCGGGGCTGGTAGGGACGGAGATTCCCGCTGCCGGAGGGAGCGCGCCGTGCCAGAAACCGGGGCTGGCGGGACGGAGAATCCCGCTGCCTGGGGGAGCGCGCCGTGCCAGAAACCGGGGCTGGCGGGATGGAGAATCCCGCTGCTGGAGGGAGCGCGCCGTGCCAGAAACCGGGGCTGGCGGGACGGAGAATCCCGCTGCCTGGGGGAGCGCGCCGTGCCAGAAACCGGGGCTGGCGGGACGGAGAATCCCGCTGCTGGAGGGAGCGCGCCGTGCCAGAAACCGGTGCTGGCGGGATGGAGAATCCCGCTGCTGGAGGGAGCGCGCCGTGCCAGAAACCGGGGCTGGCGGGTCGGAGAATCCCGCTGCCTGGGGGAGCGCGCCGTGCCAGAAACCGGGGCTGGCGGGACGGAGAATCCCGCTGCCTGGGGGAGGGCGCCGTGCCAGAAACCGGGGCTGGCGGGACGGAGATTCCCGCTGCTGGAGGGAGCGCGCCGGGGCGTGCAGGACGGAGAATCCCGCTGCCGGTGGGAGCTGCCGTGCCAGAAACCAGGGCTGACAGGACGGAGAATCCCGCTGCCTGGGAGAGCGCGCCGTGCCAGAAACCGGGGCTGGCGGGACGGAGAATCCCGCTGCTGGAGGGAGCGCGCCGTGCCAGAAACCGGGGCTGGCGGGACGGAGAATCCCGCTGCCTGGGGGAGCGCGCCGTGCCAGAAACCGGGGCTGGCGGGACGGAGATTCCCGCTGCTGGAGGGAGCGCGCCGGGGCGTGCAGGGCGGAGAATCCCGCTGCCGGTGGGAGCTGCCGTGCCAGAAACCAGGGCTGGCGGGACGGAGAATCCCGCTGCCTGGGAGAGCGCGCCGTGCCAGAAACCGGGGCTGGCGGGACGGAGAATCCCGCTGCCTGGGGGAGCGCGCCGTGCCAGAAACCGGGGCTGGCGGGATGGAGAATCCCGCTGCCTGGGTGAGCGCGCCATGCCAGAAACTGGGGCGTGCAGGATGGAGAATCCCGCTGCCGGTGGGAGCGCGCCGTGCCAGAAACCGGGGCATGCAGGACGGAGAATCCCGCTGCCGGTGGAAGCGCGCCGTGCCAGAAACCAGGGCTGGCGGGACGGAGAATCCCGCTGCCTGGGGGAGCGCGCCGTGCCAGAAACCGGGGCTGGCGGGACGGAGATTCCCGCTGCCGGAGGGAGCGCGCTGTGCCAGAAACCGGGGCTGGCGGGACGGAGAATCCCGCTGCCTGGGGGAGCGCGCCGTGCCAGAAACCGGGGCTGGCGGGATGGAGAATCCCGCTGCTGGAGGGAGTGCGCCGTGCCAGAAACCGGGGCTGGCGGGACGGAGAATCCCGCTGCCTGGGGGAGCGCGCCGTGCCAGAAACCGGGGCTGGCGGGACGGAGAATCCCGCTGCCGACAGGAGCGCGCCGTGCCAGAAACCGGGGCTGGCGGGATGGAGATTCCCGCTGCCGGAGGGAGCGCGCCGTGCCAGAAACCAGGGCATGCAGGACGGAGAATCCCGCTGCCGGTGGGAGCGCGCCGTGCCAGAAACCGGGGCATGCAGGACGGAGAAACCCACTGCCGGTGGGAGCGCGCCGTGCCAGAAACCAGGGCTGGCGGGACGGAGAATCCCGCTGCCTGGGGGAGCGCGCCGTGCCAGAAACCGGGGCTGGCGGGACGGAGAATCCCGCTGCCGGTGGGAGCGCGCCGTGCCAGAAACCAGGGCTGGCGGGACGGAGAATCCCGCTGCCTGGGGGAGCGCGCCGTGCCAGAAACCGGGGCTGGCGGGACGGAGATTCCCGCTGCCGGAGGGAGCGCGCCGTGCCAGAAACCGGGGCTGGCGGGACGGAGAATCCCGCTGCCTGGGGGAGCGCGCCGTGCCAGAAACCGGGGCTGGCGGGACGGAGATTCCCGCTGCCGGAGGGAGCGCGCCGGGGCGTGCAGGACGGAGAATCCCGCTGCCGGTGGGAGCTGCCGTGCCAGAAACCAGGGCTGGCGGGACGGAGAATCCCGCTGCCTGGGAGAGCGCGCCGTGCCAGAAACCGGGGCTGGCGAGACGGAGAATCCCGCTGCCTGGGGGAGCGCGCCGTGCCAGAAACCGGGGCTGGCGGGACGGAGAATCCCGCTGCCTGGGGGAGCGCGCCGTGCCAGAAACCGGGGCTGGCGGGATGGAGAATCCCGCTGCCGGAGGGAGCGCGCCGTGCCAGAAACCGGGGCTGGCGGGACGGAGATTCCCGCTGCTGGAGGGAGCACGCCGGGGCGTGCAGGACGGAGAATCCCGCTGCCGGTGGGAGCTGCCGTGCCAGAAACCAGGGCTGGCGGGACGGAGAATCCCGCTGCCTGGGGGAGCGCGCCGTGCCAGAAACCGGGGCTGGCGGGACGGAGAATCCCGCTGCCTGGGGGAGCGCGCCGTGCCAGAAACCGGGGCTGGCGGGACGGAGAATCCCGCTGCCTGGGGGAGCGCGCCGTGCCAGAAACCGGGGCTGGCGGGATGGAGATTCCCGCTGCCGGAGGGAGCGCGCCGCGCCAGAAACCGGGGCTGGCGGGATGGAGATTCCCGCCCATTGTCTACGAGGGTGGTGGAAGCGGAAACAATCAATGAACTCAGAAGGAAATTGAATAGGCACTTGACGGAAATAAACTGGCAGCAAGACTGCGATGGAAATGTCAGAGCAGAATGTGCTGCGTTGTGACCCCTGTACCCATGCTGAGGTAGCTGATTTTGGTGTGAACTTGCAGTGTTTGTTTATAGGTGCCAACATGGCCAGTTACCGTGGGAGGAAATAAATCAGCAATGTCCAGAAAAGCAGGATATTCCTCAGGGATAACAACAGGAGCAACAAACAGCTTCCCTCCTGAGCGCACAACCTTCCGTGGTACGGTCCAGTGGGTGCTGAATGTTCCCATTGTCCTGGTGCCGGCCTCCAATGTGAATTTCAGTGGGTTAGTTTATGGCATGAAGCAGGAGCAAATATTTCACAGCTGTTTCATCCCCAGTTGAAGCCAGGTTCCAGCAGAGGCTGGATGGAGAATAGGAGAGGGGACTGAGAATAGAACAAATCAACTGAATGAAACATTCATCTTTCACCTCTGGACCTTGGCTTTTCCATTCAGTCCCACTTTGAAGGATGGAAACATTTCTCTGTTTCATGCTAGGGCTGATGAAGATGCACATTGTTGGAGACACGGCTTTACTCTGTATGTGTGGCTAATCCCCTACCATACCTGTCCTGGGAGTGTTTGATGGGGACAGTGTAGGGGGAGCTTTACTCTGTATCTAACCCCGTGCTGTACCTGTCCTGGGAGTGTTTGATGGGGACAGTGTAGAGGGAGCTTTACTCTGTATCTAACCCCGTGCTGTACCTGTCCTGGGAGTGTTTGATGGGGGCGGCGTAGAGGGAGCTTTACTCTATATCTAACCCTGTGCTGTACCTGTCCTGGGAGTGTTTGATGGGGACAGTGTAGAGGGAGCTTTACTCTGTATCTAACCCTGTGCTGTACCTGTCCTGGGAGTGTTTGATGGGGGCGGCGTAGAGGGAGCTTCACCCTGTATCTAACCCTGTGCTGTACATGTCCTGGGAGTGTTTGATGGGGACAGTGTAGAGGGAGCTTTACTCTGTATCTAACCCCGTGCTGTTCCTGTCCTGGGAGTGTTTGATGGGGACAGTGTAGAGGGAGCTTCACTCTGTATCTAACCCTGTGCTGTACCTGTCCTGGGAATGTTTGCTGGGGGCAGTGTAGAGGGAGCTTTACTCTGTATCTAACCCTGTGCTGTATCTGTCCTCGATGTGTTAAGGTGTTAGTCAGCTCGTGTTTTTTTGTAAGAAAGACATCTCCCTGAACTTTCATCTTGTGTTGCCCTGATTTTGCAGGTTCTTGGTCCGAGTCTCAATCGTATTAACACATATGGCCTCCCACTGCCTGAATGAGACATTAACCCACGTGACTTTGCACGTGTAGTTTATGGACATGTTGGAAGGAGGTTGTGGTGTAATGGTATTGTCACTTGACTAGTAATCCAGAGATCCAGGGTAATGCTCTGGGGACCTGGGATCGAATCCCACCATGGCAGATGATGGAATTTTTAAAAACTCAATAAAGTATCTGGAATTAAAGGTTTGATGGCCGTGAACACATTGTTGGTTGTTGTAAAAACCCACCTAGTTCACTAATGTCCTTTAGGGAGGGAAATCTGCCGTCCTTACCTGGTCTGGCCTACATGTGACTCCAGGTTCACAGCAATGAGGTTGATTTGGCCTAGCCACTCAATTGTGTTTGATTGCCACAAATAGAAGAAAAAGGAATGAAACCGGGCGGACCACCGAGAATCAAACTAGGAAGCGAAAATGACAACGGCAAACATGGGAAACCTCCTGCTGATTACCACATACCGCCCACATTCTGCACTGTATGTCCTATGTACCACCACAGACCGAGCTGGCCAGGTCCTAAAGCACATAGCTGAAAATTGGACTGCGGCAGGTCGTGAGAGATCTAACAAGAGGGAAAATGTACTTGACCTCAACCTCACCAACCAGTCTGCCGCAGATGCCCCGAGACATGTCAGTATTGGTAAGAATGACCACACAACAGTCCTTGTAGAGGTGAAGTCCCATCTTCACATTGAGGGTACTGTTATATTCTCTAAGTGCTGCAAGGAGAAAAGGTATGGTGTTGAAATTGATATATATTATATTTTATATTCTGTGGCAGTAATGCTATTAAAACCCCTGGTTTAAAATACTACAAGCAGTGTGTTTACTAAAGCTGTAATTGAGAAGCCATATAAGGTGAAGTAGTCATTCATTTCAACCAATTACTTGGTCACACATAAAGGGCTAATGGAATAACGATTTGATTGCTGGAGATTCCCCAGAATGTAGATAATTTGAGGGATTGTGTTTAGTCCTACCTAAGCAGGTCATGGAACTTGGTGGGGTGCCGATAATGTAATTAATGCGAGAAGCCAGGTCTGACTGTAGTTTTGCTGTGTGTCATAGGATTTTAAGCTGAACAACAGTTTTGCCAAATGCTGTTTGGTCTATGAGAAGTGTACTCGATCTGTTCTTGAAAGGAACTCTCTCCAAAAGTCTCTACACAACTAAGCAAGTAACCTGTGTGTTAACTTTATTCATAAGTGGCATTTGAACTGTATTGGGTTGCTTAATTGGCATCAGTGGCAGGTGTAGGTAGTGGGCAGGATTCTCAGTTGCCCGACGCCGATATCGTAATCGGCGATCGGGCGGAGAATCCCTTCTGATGACCAAATTGGGGGTGGCGCCAGTTTGACGGCAGTTCTCAAATCTCCACCCCCTCCGAAATGGCATTATCGTGCCGCACACCGTTGAAACAGCATTGGCGCGTCATCGGAAGGCCCTCCAATGATGCTCTGCCCCGATGGGCCGAGTTCCCGACCGCGCGGTTGACGTATGGTCTGAGCGGTCGGGAACCCGGCGTGGCAACCGGGGACTGTGTCCAGCGCCGACACACTCGGCTGGGAGCTGTGCTGCTGGCCTGAAGGGCTTCCGCGAGGGCTGGGGACTGCTGGGGGGTGGCCTGTGGGGTCGTATTTTGCAGGTCAGGTCCACGCGCGGCCGGCGCCATGCCAGTGCGACCGCTGCAGGTCATCGCCATTCGCATGCCCGGCCAGGGACCCGGCCATTCTCTGGACGTTTTTGGCACGGGAGCCGCTGCTGCTATCCCCTCACCGGTGCCGGAATCGATGAGGATTCGCCGTTGATTTTGGTGTCATAAAACGCCCGCAAATTCTCCATTTCAGCCGGCACTTAGCCACTGAAACAGAGGATCCAGCTCAGCATGTTCAAGTTTCTTCCTTTTATTTAAAAACTGTTTAACTGTTAATTGTAAAGCTATTTCTTTGATCTTAATGTAATTAATTCTGTGTTTAAATTTAAAGATTTTGAAAATAAAGTTAGTGTACCCAATTCATTTTTTCCAATTAAGGGACAATTTAGCGTGGCCAATCCACCTACCCTGCACATCTTTGGGTTGTGGGGGTGAGACCCCCGCAGACACGGGGAGAATGTGCAAACTCCACGGACAGTGACCCTGGCCCGGGATCGAACCCGGGTCCTCGGCGCTGTGAGGCAGCAGCACTAACGACTACGTCACCAAACTTTTATGTTAGATTTGTATCAAACCTTGGTCGGACCACATTTGGGAATACTCTGCACTACTTCTAGCTTCCACATTGTAAAATGGATGTAGGGGCACAGAGACGGTGCAGAAATGGGATTTACAAAGATAATAACAAGATTGAGAGGTTATAACTATCAGGAATGATTAGACAGACTGGGGCTCTTTATTTAGACATAGGAAAAATTGAATTCACAGCCAGGCTATTAACACAAGTTTTTTTTTCAACATAAAAGATACCTATTGGTCAGGGTAATCGCTCCTGGGGTGAAGTATCCTTTCCTCGTCCAGGATCCTAACAAATGTTGGGTTTCGGTCCAGGGTCATAACATCATAAATGAATAATAAAAAATGCTCAGGGAAGGAACAATTCTGCTGCCTGCAGGAGATCATGTTGTCATTGGTGGGATATTACACTGCCACATTTATATTGGAGCGTCGTCTTTGAGGGCAGGGAACTCTGAATATATCTCTGTCCCAATGGTGTTTGCTATTTAAACAACAAAATGGAAAAATCCTGGATTTGAGAATATTTGGTTGTGTTTATGGCCTTTGTACTTGCTCCAGGATTCCATGTGGAGCAGCAGATGGAAAAGTCTGGAATCTTTCGCCTTTCCTGAATCCATTCCCACCACGAGACCCTAGCAGCACCTTATCAACTCTGTACGACTATTTAAACAATTGTGTTAATAGCCTGGCTGTAAATTCCATTTTCCCCATGTCTAAATAAAGAGCCCCAGTCTGTCTAATCATTCCTGATAGTTATAACCTCTCAATCTTGTTATTATCCTTGTAAATCCAATTTCTGCACCTTCTCTGTGCTAGAAGCTAGAACTGTGCAGAGTATTCCCAAATGTGGTCCAACCAAGGTTTGAGACAAATCTAACATCAAACTTTTCAAAGCTGCTTTTCAATTCTATCTATCTGGAAATTAACCCAAGAACTTTGCTCTTGAAGCATGAAGCCAGACTCCTGCACATGGGTTTTACTCTTCCATTGTGACAATAATATGCTGAGCTATGTACACCACTTACTTCAGGCACCTTCCTAATCACCCTTGGCAGGAGTTTAGGACTAAGTAATGGAATCTATTTGTCCTAAATGTTGTCTTTGTCTGCAAACTTCAGCTCCTGTTAAGCTGATTTGATTCCTTCCTGAGAAAGAATAAAGTGTCTGTCGGTGACCTGAAACTGCGATCCTTGTGTGGCCTTGCACTGCTCGCCTCGATGAGCTCTCATAGAATCATACAATAGAACCTACAGTGCAGAAGAAGACCATTTGGCCCATCGATGCTGCACCAACACTTCGAACGGCCACACTACCTAGGTCCAATCCCCGTCCTTTTCCTGCAACCCCACCCTAAGAGGCAATTTGGGGTTGGAATCGAACCCGGATCCCTGGCGCTCTCAGGCAGCAGTGCTAACCACTGTGCCACCGTGCCACCCCATCTAACGGAGCTATTTGTTGAAAAGTTACAAGCCAATTGGTGAGATCAAAACTAAGACAGAGAGTCTTCCCTTGCACAATTTATTGACAGTACAGAGTCAACACTCTTCCAGCTCGTGCCCCAGCTATTTCCATTTCTAGGTGTACAAATACCCATCACTTGTTTAACACCATTAAACCTTAACACTATAATTACCAATGATTTTGACACTATTGCCACAAGAATTGTGCTTCACCCATTATAGGAAATGCTTGTTGTGAATAGAAGCTGAAATTTAAGCTTTCTCTTCTGCCCTTTACTTTCCTTTCTCTCTCTCAGGTTCTTCCCTCCTGACAATAATAGACTCATTGCTTCCTTCTCAAGAAGGAACTGGGTAATACATACCAACCTTGCCAGGGACTGCCCACATTCTGAGAACAAATGTAACTGAACCATGGTCCAGCCACTCACCAGTATCGTTCCCCTGTGCCCAGTCGTCATGCGTGCACTTAGTTATTGGCTGTTGGCCAGCTGTTCCACTACTGGGGCATCACCGCTGTCCATTCTTGGGCTACACTTGTATTCTTGGCTAGAGCCTATGGTAGCAGACAGCACTCAGCATGCTATCTGTCATATTTATTTTCCTCTCTAAACAGGGGCCCCTGTGGTACTGCCCCTACCTGAGCCCAGCCTTTTGACACTCCATTTCCTGTTTCTTCAAACGAATGAGTCCTTGTTTAATCAACAGTGTTAAGATTCTCGAGCCTAATTGTGCAAGATTCTATAACTGTACCATAAATGAACATCTCCTGTACAGCACCTTGCCACACCACAAACTATTTCACATAAACTGTCTTGCATTGAAGTTCAGTGAAAGCTTTATATCGCAGCCGCACAGCAGGATCCCAAAAACAGCAGGCAGACCAGTTAAGAGTGAAACAAGCCAATTACTCTAAATTTCAATGGTGTGTGTTGAGGAATGCTGCACAGTTGAAAATCCCTGCTTTTCGTCCAACTGAAGTGACAGGTTTTGCATCTGTTCTGAAGGGTTGCCCCTCTGACAGTGTATGACCCTCTTACATAGGGGCTGGTTTAGCACACTGGGCTAAATCGCTGGCTTTTAAAGCAGACCAAGGCAGGCCAGCAGCACGGTTCATTTCCCGTACCAGCCTCCCCGAACAGGCGCCGGAATGTGGCCACGAGGGGCTTTTCACAGGAACTTCATTTGAAGCCTACTTGTGACAATAAGCAATTTTCATTTCATTTCATTTCAGTGCAGCACTCCCTCAGTACTGACCCTCTGACAGTGCGGCACTCCCTCAGTACTGACCCTTTGACAGTGCAGCACTCCCTCAGTACTGACCCTCTGACAGTGCAGCACTCCCTCAGTACTGACCCTCTGACAGTGCAGCACTCCCTCAGTACTGACCCACTGACAGTGCAGCACTCCCTCAGTACTGACCCTCTGACAGTGCAGCACTCCCTCAGTACTGACCCACTGACAGTGCAGCACTCCCTCAGTACTGACCCTCTGACAGTGCAGCACTCCCTCAGTACTGACCCTCTAACAGTGCAGCACTCCCTCAGTACTGACCCTCTGACAGTGCAGCACTCCCTCAGTACTGACCCTCTGACAGTGCAGCGCTCCCTCAGTATTGACCCTCTGACAGTGCGGCGCTCCCTCAGTACTGACCCTCTGACAATGCGGCGCTCCCTCAGTACTGACCCTCTGACAGTGCGGCACTCCCTCTGTACTGACCCTCTGACAGTGCAGCACTCCCTCAGTACTGACCCTCCAAGTGCCCTCTCCCAGAGGGCAGTATGAAGCAGTGGAAAGATTCTCGGGATGCTTGACTGTCTCAGAGGCTTCACCGTGAATGCTCCTTCTATAGCTGTGACTATCTTCGTGAAATCGAAAGAGAAAATAAGAGGGATTATGTGAGCTCCCAGAGTACTCATGATGTGGGCTGTGGGCACCTTTACATAACACATCCCAACCCATCGGATACCATTTAGGAATTTTGAGACAGAGCTCCAATCGTCAGGGGTGGGATTCTCCGCAATCGGTGCGATGTCCGCCGACCGGCGCCAAAAACGGCGCGAATCAGTCCAGCATCGCGCAGCCCCAAAGGTGCAGAGTCCTCCACATCTTGAGGGGCCGAGCCCTAACCTTGAGGGGCTAGGCCCGCGCCGGACTGATTTCCGCCCCGCCATCTGGCGGGAAACGCCTTTGGTGCCCCACCAGCTGGCGCGAAACTGACTTTGCCGGGCGGCGCATGCGCGGGAGCGTCAGTGGTCGCTCGCAGCATCCCCGCGCATGCGCAGTGGAGGGGGTCTCTTCCGCCTCCGCCATAGTGGAGACCATGGCGAAGGCGGAAGGAAAAGAGTGCCCCCACGGCACAGGCCCACCCGTGGGGGCACCCCCCGGGGCCAGATCACCCCCCCCCCCCCCCCGAGGACCCCAGAGCCCGCCCGCGCCGCCTTGTCCTGCCAGTAAGAGAGGTGGTTTGATTCTCGTCGGCGGGACAGGCATTTCAGCAGCGGGACTTCGGCCCATCACGGGCCGGAGAATCGCCGGGGAGGGGGGGGGGGGGGGGGGGCCGCCAAGCGGCGTGGCGCGATTCCCACCCCCGCCGAATATCCGGTGCCAGAGAATTCGGCAACCGGCGGGGGCGGGATTCACGCCAGACCCCGGCGATTCTCCGACCCGGCAGGGGGGGTTGGAGAATCCCGCCCCAGTTGTTTCAAGCGTCTGAACCATCGGCCTCTTGGTGCAGGTGTGGAAATGTTCACGGTTATCTCGTGGCATTAATAGCGCTGTCATATATGTGGCAATGTAAAAACAATTCAGCAAATCTTTGTCTTGAAATAAATAGTAATAATAAATTGTGAAACTGTTTAGTGTTGGATGGATTCACTGCAGAGCTGTTGAGTGACTGGGGACACTGAACCCTGAGCTCCCTTGATCACAACTGTAGGATTATTGCTGAACCATTAATGCTACATTAAATCAGCCTGATAGAGTCTCAGAGTACATTGCCATATTAGAACAAAGAGCAAAGAAATGTACAGCACAGGAACAGGCCTTTCGGCCCTCCAAGCCCGTGCCGACCATGCTGCCCGACTAAACTACAATCTTCTACACTTCCTGGGTCCGTATCCTTCTATTCCCATCCTATTCATATATTTGTCAAGATGCCCCTTAAATGTCCCTATCGTCCCTGCTTCCACCACCTCCTCCGGTAGCGAGTTCCAGGCACCCACTACCCTCTGCGTAAAAAACTTGCCTCGTACATCTACTCTAAACCTTGCCCCTCTCACCTTAAACCTATGCCCCCTAGTAATTGACCCCTCTACCCTGGGGAAAAACCTCTGACTATCCACTCTGTCTATGCCCCTCATAATTTTGTATACCTCTATCAGGTCTCCCCTCAACCTCCTTCGTTCCAGTGAGAACAAACCGAGTTTATTCAACCGCTGCTCATAGCTAATGCCCTCCATACCAGGCAACATTCTAGTAAATCTTTTCTGCACCCTCTCTAAAGCCTCCACATCCTTCTGGTAGTGTGGCAACCAGAATTGAACACTATACTCCAAGTGTGGCCTAACTAAGGTTCTATACAGCTGCAACATGACTTGCCAATTCTTATACTCAATGCCCCGGCCAATGAAGGCAAGCATGCTGTATGCCTTCTTGACTACCTTCTCCACCTGTGTTGCCCCTTTCAATGACCTGTGGACCTGTACTCCTAGATCTCTTTGACTTTCAATACTCTTGAGGGTTCTACCATTCACTGTATATTCCCTACCTGCATTAGACCTTCCAAAATGCATTACCTCACATTTGTCCGGATTAAACTCCACCTGCCATCTCTCCGCCCAAGTCTCCAGACAATCTAAATCCTGCTGTATCCTACGACAGTCCTCATCGCTATCCGCAATTCCACCAACCTTTGTGTCGTCTGCAAACTTACTAATCAGACCAGTTACATTTTCCTCCAAATCATTTATATATACTACAAAGAGCAAAGGTCCCAGCACTGATGCCTGTGGAACACCACTGGTCACAGCCCTCCAATTAGAAAAGCATCCCTCCATTGCTACTCTCTGCCTTCTATGGCCTAGCCAGTTCTGTATCCACCTTGCCAGCTCACCCCTGATCCCGTGTGACTTCACCTTTTGTAATAGTCTACCATGAGGGACCTTGTCAAAGGCCTTACTGAAGTCCATATAGACAACATCTACTGCCCTACCTGCATCAATCATCTTAGTGACCTCCTCGAAAAACTCTATCAAGTTAGTGAGACACGACCTCCCCTTCACAAAACCGTGCTGCCTCTCACTAATACATCCATTTGCTTCCAAATGGGAGTAGATCCTGTCTCGAAGAATTCTCTCCAGTAATTTCCCTACCACTGAAGTAAGGCTCACCGGCCTGTAGTTCCCGGGATTATCCTTGCTACCCTTCTTAAACAGAGGAACAACATTGGCTATTCTCCAGTCCTCCGGGACATCCCCTGAAGACAGCGAGGATCCAAAGATTTCTGTCAAGGCCTCAGCAATTTCCTCTCCAGCCTCCTTCAGTATTCTGGGGTAGATCCCATCAGGCCCTGGGGACTTATCTACCTTAATATTTTCTAAGACACCCAACACCTCGTCTTTTTGGATCACAATGTGACCCAGGCTATCTACACCCCCTTCTCTAGACTCAACATCTACCAATTCCTTCTCTTTGGTGAATACTGAGGCAAAGTATTCATTCAGTACCTCGCCCATTTCCTCTGGCTCCACACATAGATTCCCTTGCCTATCCTTCAGTGGGCCAACCCTTTCCCTGGCTACCCTCTTGCTTTTTATGTACGTGTAAAAAGCCTTGGGATTTTCCTTAACCCTATTTGCCAATGACTTTTCGTGACCCCTTCTAGCCCTCCTGACTCCTTGCTCAAGTTCCTTCCTACTTTCCTTATATTCCACGCAGGCTTCGTCTGTTCCCAGCCTTTTAGCCCTGACAAATTCCTCCTTTTTCTTTTTGACGAGGCCTACAATATCACTCGTCATCCAAGGTTCCCGAAAATTGCCGTATTTATCTTTCTTCCTCACAGGAACATGCCGGTCCTGTATTCCTTTCAACTGCCACTTGAAAGCCTCCCACATGTCAGATGTTGATTTGCCCTCAAACATCCGCCCCCAATCTATGTTCTTCAGTTCCCGCCTAATATTGTTATAATTAGCCTTCCCCCAATTTAGCACATTCATCCTCGGACCACTCTTATCCTTGTCCACCAGTACTTTAAAACTTACTGAATTGTGGTCACTGTTACCGAAATGCTCCCCTACTGAAACATCTACCACCTGGCCGGGCTCATTCCCCAATACCAGGTCCAGTACCGCCCCTTCCCTAGTTGGACTGTCTACATATTGTTTTAAGAAGCCCTCCTGGATGCTCCTTACAAACTCCGCCCCGTCTAAGCCCCTGGCATTAAGTGAGTCCCAGTCAATATTGGGGAAGTTGAAGTCTCCCATCACCACAACCCTGTTGTTTTTACTCTTTTCCAAAATCTGTCTACCTATCTGCTCCTCTATCTCCCGCTGGCTGTTGGGAGGCCTGTAGTATACCCCCAACATTGTGACTGCACCCTTCTTATTCCTGATCTCTATCCATATAGCCTCACTGCCCTCTGAGGTGTCCTCTCGCAGTACAGCTGTGATATTCTCCCGAACAAGTAGCGCAACTCCACCTCCCCTTTTACATCCCCCTCTATCCCGCCTGAAACATCTAAATCCTGGAATGTTTAGCTGCCAATCCTGCCCTTCCCTCAACCAGGTCTCTGTAATGGCAACAACATCATAGTTCCAAGTACTAATCCAAGCTCTAAGTTCATCTGCCTTACCCGTAATGCTCCTTGCATTAAAACATATGCACTTCAGGCCACCAGACCCGCTGTGTTCAGCAACTTCTCCCTGTCTGCTCTGCCTCAGAGCCACACTGTCCCTATTCCCTAGTTCTCCCTCAATGCTCTCACCTTCTGACCTATTGCTCCCGTGCCCACCCCCCTGCCATACTAGTTTAAACCCTCCCGTGTGACACTAGCAAACCTCGCGGCCAGGATATTTATGCCTCTCCGGTTTAGATGCAACCCGTCCTTCTTATACGGGTCACACCTGCCCCGGAAGAGCTCCCAGTGGTCCAGATAATGGAAACCCTCCCTCCTACACCAGCTGTTTAGCCACGTGTTTAGCTGCTCTATCTTCCTATTTCTAGCCTCAATAACACAATAGCCTCAGAATAACACAAATATTATTCTGTGTTTATCTGAAAGCAAAGGGACCACGTGACTAATTCCAAGCACTTGGCTGGATTGAATGCAGCTCTCGCACTTCTGCAGTCTCACAAATAATCACAAGACCTCATTCCTGTTGCTGATAAATGTTTCACATCACTCACCCCCCAGGTATCACATATTTTCTCATCAGCATTATTATATCCACTGGTTCTGTTTACCACAAGATGTGCACAATAATTCTCTATAATATACACAGGGACTGCTGTTCTCTATAATATACACAGGGACTGCTGTTCTCTATAATATACACAGGGACTGCTGTTCTCTATAATATACACAGGGACTGCTGTTCTCTATAATATACACAGGGACTGCTGTTCTCTATAATATACACAGGGACTGCTGTTCTCTATAATATACACAGGGACTGCTGTTCTCTATAATATACACAGGGACTGCTGTTCTCTATAATATACACAGGGACTGCTGTTCTCTATAATATACACAGGGACTGCTGTTCTCTATAATATACACAGGGACTGCTGTTCTCTATAATATACACAGGGACTGCTGTTCTCTATAATATACACAGGGACTGCTGTTCTCTATAATATACACAGGGACTGCTGTTCTCTATAATATACACAGGGACTGCTGTTCTCTATAATATACACAGGGACTGCTGTTCTCTATAATATACACAGGGACTGCTGTTCTCTATAATATACACAGGGACTGCTGTTCTCTATAATATACACAGGGACTGCTGTTCTCTATAATATACACAGGGACTGCTGTTCTCTATAATATACACAGGGACTGCTGTTCTCTATAATATACACAGGGACTGCTGTTCTCTATAATATACACAGGGACTGCTGTTCTCTATAATATACACAGGGACTGCTGTTCTCTATAATATACACAGGGACTGCTGTTCTCTATAATATACACAGGGACTGCTGTTCTCTATAATATACACAGGGACTGCTGTTCTCTATAATATACACAGGGACTGCTGTTCTCTATAATATACACAGGGACTGCTGTTCTCTATAATATACACAGGGACTGCTGTTCTCTATAATATACACAGGGACTGCTGTTCTCTATAATATACACAGGGACTGCTGTTCTCTATAATATACACAGGGACTGCTGTTCTCTATAATATACACAGGGACTGCTGTTCTCTATAATATACACAGGGACTGCTGTTCTCTATAATATACACAGGGACTGCTGTTCTCTATAATATACACAGGGACTGCTGTTCTCTATAATATACACAGGGACTGCTGTTCTCTATAATATACACAGGGACTGCTGTTCTCTATAATATACACAGGGACTGCTGTTCTCTATAATATACACAGGGACTGCTGTTCTCTATAATATACACAGGGACTGCTGTTCTCTATAATATACACAGGGACTGCTGTTCTCTATAATATACACAGGGACTGCTGTTCTCTATAATATACACAGGGACTGCTGTTCTCTATAATATACACAGGGACTGCTGTTCTCTATAATATACACAGGGACTGCTGTTCTCTATAATATACACAGGGACTGCTGTTCTCTATAATATACACAGGGACTGCTGTTCTCTATAATATACACAGGGACTGCTGTTCTCTATAATATACACAGGGACTGCTGTTCTCTATAATATACACAGGGACTGCTGTTCTCTATAATATACACAGGGACTGCTGTTCTCTATAATATACACAGGGACTGCTGTTCTCTATAATATACACAGGGACTGCTGTTCTCTATAATATACACAGGGACTGCTGTTCTCTATAATATACACAGGGACTGCTGTTCTCTATAATATACACAGGGACTGCTGTTCTCTATAATATACACAGGGACTGCTGTTCTCTATAATATACACAGGGACTGCTGTTCTCTATAATATACACAGGGACTGCTGTTCTCTATAATATACACAGGGACTGCTGTTCTCTATAATATACACAGGGACTGCTGTTCTCTATAATATACACAGGGACTGCTGTTCTCTATAATATACACAGGGACTGCTGTTCTCTATAATATACACAGGGACTGCTGTTCTCTATAATATACACAGGGACTGCTGTTCTCTATAATATACACAGGGACTGCTGTTCTCTATAATATACACAGGGACTGCTGTTCTCTATAATATACACAGGGACTGCTGTTCTCTATAATATACACAGGGACTGCTGTTCTCTATAATATACACAGGGACTGTTATTCTCTATAATATACACAGGGACTGTTGTTCTCTATAATATACACAGGGACTGTTGTTCTCTATAATATACACAGGGACTGTTGTTCTCTATAATATACACAGAGGCTGTTATTCTCTATAATATACACACAGACTGTCATTCTCTATAATATACACAGAGGCTGTTATTCTCTATAATATACACAGGGACTGTTATTCTCTATAATATACACAGGGGCTGTTATTCTCTATAATATACACAGGGACTGTTATTCTCTATAATATACACAGGGGCTGTTATTCTCTATAATATACACAGAGACTGTTATTTTCCATAATATACACAGAGGCTGTTATTCTCTATAATATACACAGAGGCTGTTATTCTCTATAATATACACAGGGGCTGTTATTCTCTATAATATACACAGGGACTGTTATTCTCTATAATATACACAGGGACTGTTATTCTCTATAATATACACAGAGACTGTTATTCTCTATAATATACACAGAGACTGTTATTCTCAATAACATACACAGAGACTGTTATTCTCTATAATACGAAGTCTTACAACACCAGGTTAAAGTCCAACAGGCTTGTTTCGATGTCACTAGCTTTCGGAGCGCTGCTCCTTCCTCGGGTGAATGAAGAGGTATGTCCCAGAAACATATATATAGACAAATTCAAAGATGCCAAACAATGCTTGGAATGCGACCATTAGCAGGTGATTAAATCTTTACAGATCCAGAGATGGGGTAACCCCAGGTTAAAGAGGTGTGAATTGTGTCAAGCCAGGACAGTTGGTAGGATTTCGCAGGCCAGATGGTGGGGGATGAATGTAATGCGACATGAATCCCAGGTCCCGGTTCAGGCTGCACTCATGTGTGCAGAACCTGGCTATAAGTTTCTGCTCGGCGATGCTCGCCTTGGAGAACGCTTACCCGGAGATCAGAGGCTGAATGCCCTTGACTGCTGAAGTGTTCCCCGACTGGAAGGGAACATTCCTGCCTGGTGATTGTCGCGCGATGTCCGTTCATTCGTTGTCGCAGCGTCTGCATGGTCTCGCCAATGTACCACACTTCAGGACATCCTTTCCTGCAGCGTATGAGGTAGACAACGTTGGCTGAGTCGCACGAGTATGTACCGCGTACCTGGTGGGTGGTGTTCTCACGTGTAATAGTGGTATCCATGTTGATGATCTGGCACGTCTTGCAGAGATTACCATGACAGGGTTGTGTGGTGTCGTGGTCACTGTTCTGAAGACTGGGTAGTTTGCTGCAAACAATGGTTTGTTTGAGGTTGCGCGGTTGTTTGAAGGCAAGTAGTGGGGCTGTGGGGATGACCTTGGCAAGATGTTCATCGTCATCAATGACGTGTTGAAGGCTGTGAAGAAGATGACGTCGTTTCTCCGCTCCGGGGAAGTACTGGACGACGAAGGGTATTCTGTCGGTTGTGTCCCATGTTTGTCTTCTGAGGAGGTCGGTGCGGTTTTTCGCTGTGGCGCGTTGGAACTGTCGATCGATGAGTCAAGTGCCATCCTATATATATTCTCTATAATATACACAGAGACTGTTATTCTCTATAATATACACAGAGACTGTTATTCTCTATAATATACACAGAGACTGTTATTCTCTATAATATACACAGAGACTGTTATTCTCTATAATATACACAGGGACTGTTATTGTCTATAATATACACAGGTGCTATTATTCTCTATAAAATACACAGGGCCCGCTATTTGCAATAATGTGTACAATACCATATTTGCCGGTACTATACCCAGGGGTTATTACCAATAGAATAGACACAGGATGTTTAATGTAAATTGGGATATGTGTGTGTTATGTAACTCATGAACTTCCAATGTTTTAGTATAAGTCTCGGATTCGGTATTTTTTTGTTTGTTGCCACTATATATTGATGAACTGATAGGGCTGGAATTAACCCTCGCAGCTGCTGGGTCAGGGCTAATGTAAGTCTGGATGTTGGTACTATAGCAACAAATCACCCCATCGTTCAGCTTGCTTGCTCCTGACATTATACGTGCTCCATCCCAGCGGGATCCAGCTGTGATCCGCTCCAGGATATTTGCGTATTAATAGAATGCTGCTCACAGTTTCTGCAGTGTCACCAATGCCCTCTCTGGTCACTTTCTGTGCATCACCGTCCTTGTGTTACTGAACAGATCTCCAGGTCACATTGACTGTTAGTAATGAGCAAAATTACAGGAGACAGCCGTTCCCCAGAGTTTGTTCAGGGACAGATTGTGAGGCTCCACCTAATGTTGCAATAAAACGATTGTCCTTATTTGTCTCGATTGCAATTTATTTTATAACCTGACCAAACTATTGCACAGGAAAGACAGTGGGCGAGATTCTCAGGTCCCCAGCTGTGTGTTTCTCGGACGCGCACCGTTCGCTGGCGGTGGGATTCTATCTTCCTGCCGCTTGTCAATGGGATTTCCCATTGTAACCACCCCACGCCAACGGGACAGCCCCTGGCAAGCAGGAGTGCGCTGCCGGCGGAAATAGTGAATCACAACGAGCGTAGAATTCCGGCCAGTCTCTTCCAACATATCTCCAAGTAAACGTTTTAGTCTTTTTATAAATTTCTGTAACCTTCCTGTTTCTCAGGGTTTAAAAAATTTTTTTTTAGAGTACCAAATTTTTTTTTCCCAATTAAGGGGCAATTTAGCGTGGCCAATCCACCTAACCTGCGCATCTTTGGGTTGTGGGGGTGAAACCCTCGCAGACCATGGGGAGAATGTGCGAACTCCACACGGACAGTGACCCAGGGCCAGGATTCGAACCCGGGTCCTCAGCACCGCAGTCCCTGTGCTAACCACGGCGCCACATGCCGTCCTCTCATTTTTTAAAAACATGATTTTATTCCAAAGTGTCAGCTATTCCTCGGTACTCCTCTCCCCTTAAAGAATCATAGAATCATAGAATCATAGAAGTTTACAGCATGGAAACAGGCCCTTCGGCCCAACCAGTCCATGCCGCCCAGTTTTTTACCATTAAGCTAGTCCCAGTTGCCCGCACTTGGCCCATAACCCTCTATACCCATCTTACCCATGTAACCATCTAAATGCTTTTTGAAAGACACAATTGTACCCGCTTCTACTACTACCTCTGGCAGCCCATTCCAGACACTCACTACCCTCTGAGTGAAGAAATTGCCCTTCTGAATCTCTCCCCTCTCACCTTAAACCAATGCCCTCTAGTTTTAGACTCCCCTACCTTTGGGAAAAGATGTTGACTATCTACCTTATCTATGCCCCTCATTATTTTATAGACCTCTATAAGATCACCCCTAAGCCTCCTACGCTCCAGGGAAAAAAGTCCCAGTCTATCCAGCCTCTCCTTATAACTCAAACCATCAAGTCCCGGCAACATCCTAGTAAATCTTTTCTGCACTCTTTCTAGTTTAATAATATCCTTTCTATAATAGGGTGACCAGAACTGCACACAGTATTCCAAGTGTGGCCGTACCAATGTCTTGTACAACTTCAACAAGACGTCCCAACTCCTATATTCAATGTTCTGACCAATGAAACCAAGCATGCCGAATGCCTTCTTCACCACCCTGTCCACCTGCGACTCCACCTTCAAGGAGCTATGAACCTGTACTCCTAGATCTCTTTGTTCTATAACTCTCCCCAACGCCATACCATTAACTGAGTAGGTCCTGGCCTGATTCGATCTGCCAAAATGCATCACCTCACATTTATCTAAATTAAACTCCATCTGCCATTCGTCGGCCCACTGGCCTAATTGATCAAGATCCCGTTGCAATCCTAGATAACCTTCTTCACTATCCACTGTGCCACCAATCTTGGTGTCATCTGCAAACTTACTAACCATGCCTCCTAAATTCTCATCCAAATCATTAATATAAATCACAAATAACAGTGGACCCAGCACCGATCCCTGAGGCACACCACTGGTCACAGGCCTCCAGTTTGAAAAACAACCCTCTACAACCACCCTCTGCCTTCTGTCGTCCAGCCAATTTTGAATCCAATTGGCAACCTCACCCTGGATCCCGTGAGCTTTAACCTTCTGCAACAACCTACCATGCGGTACCTTGTCAAAGGCTTTGCTAAAGTCCATGTAGACAACGTCTACTGCACTGCCCTCATCTACCTTCTTGGTCACTCCCTCAAAAAACTCAATCAAATTTGTGAGACATGATTTTCCACGCACAAAGCCATGCTGACTGCCCCGAATCAGTCCTTGCCTCTCTAAATGCTTGTAGATCCTGTCTCTCAGAATACCTTCTAGCAACTTACCTACTACAGACGTTAGGCTCACCGGTCTGTAGTTCCCAGGCTTTTCCCTGCTGCCCTTCTTAAACAAGGGCACAACATTCGCCACTCTCCAATCTTCAGGCACCTCACCTGTGGCTGCCGATGATTCAAATATCTCGGTTAGGGGACCCGCAATTTCCTCCCTAGCCTCCCACAACATCCTGGGATACATTTCATCAGGTCCCGGGGATTTATCTACCTTGATGCGCTTTAAGACTTCCAGCACCTCCTCGTCTGTAATATGCACACTTCTCAAGACATCACTATTTATTTCCCTTAGTTTCCTAACATCCATGCCTTTCTCCACCGTGAATACCGATGAGAAATATTCATTCAGGATCTCACCCAACTCTTGTGGCTCTGCACATAGATGCCCTTGTTGATCCTTAAGAGGCCCTACTCTGTCCCTAGTTACTCTTTTCCCCTTTATGTATCTGTAGAATCTCTTTGGATTCTCCCTTGCATTATTTGCCAAAGCAATTTCATGTCCCCTTTTTGCCCTCCTGATTTCCCTCTTAACTCTATTTCGACAATCTCTATACTCTTCAAGGGATCTACTTGATCCCAGTTGCTTATGTACGTCATATGCCTCCTTCTTCTTTTTGACCAGAGTCTCAATATCTCGAGTCATCCAGGGTTCCCTACTTCTACCAGCCTTGCCCTTCACTCTAAAGGGAATGTGCTTACCCTGCACCCTGGTTAACACATTTTTAAAAGCCTCCCATTTACCAGCCGTCCCTTTGTCTGCCAATAGTCTCCCCCAATCTACCTCTGCAAGTTCCTGTCTGATACCATCAAAATTGGCCTTGCCCCAATTAAGAATTTTAACTCTTGGGCCAGACCTATCATTCTCCATAGCTATCTTAAAACTAATGGAATTATGGTCACTTGTCCCAAAGTGATCCCTCACTAGCACTTCTGTCACTTGCCCTTCCTTATTTCCCAAGACGAGGTCAAGTTTTGCCCCCTCTCTAGTCGGTCCATCCACATACTGAATGAGAAATTCCTCCTGAATACACTCAACAAATTTCCCTCCATCCAAGCCCCTAATGCTATGGCTGTCCCAGTCAATGTTGGGAAAGTTAAAGTCCCCTACTACTACCACCCTATTATTCTTGCAGCTATCTGTAATCTCCTTACATATTTGCTCCTCAATTTCCCGCTGACTATTTGGGGGCCTGTAGTACAGTCCTACCAAGGTGATCTCTCCCTTCTTATTTTTCAGTTCCACCCATATAGACTCAGTGGGCGAACCCTCGGATATATCCCCTCTAAGTACTGCTGTGATGTTCTCCCTAATCAAAAATGCCACTCCCCCTCCTCTCTTACCTCCTGTTCTATCCTTTCTGTACCCCGGAACATTGAGCTGCCAGTCCTGCCCCTCCCTTAGCCATGTTTCAGTCATAGCTATAATATCCCAGTCCCATGTGCCCATCCATGCCCTGAGTTCATCCGCTTTGCCCGTCAGGCCCCTTGCATTGAAATAAATGCAGTTTAATGTAGACCTTCCTTGCTCTCTGCCCTGCTTTCTCTGGTCATGCTTTACACACTCTCCCTTCCTGCCTTTTGTTTCTGTCCCCACTGACTTCCTACATCGGTTCCCATCCCCCTGGCACATTAGTTTAAACCCTCCCCAACTGCACTAGCAAACACCCCCCCGAGAACATTGGTTCCGGTCCCACCCAGATGCAGACCGTCCGATTTGTACAGGTCCCACCTCCCCCAGAATCGGTCCCAATGTCCCAGGAATTTGAAACCCTCCCTCTTGCACCATCTCTCAAGCCACGTATTCATCCTAGCTATCCTGTCATTCCTACTCTGACTATCACGTGGCACTGGTAGCAATCCTGAGATTACTACCTTGGAGGTCCTACTTTTTAGTTTAACTCCTAACTCCCTAAATTCAGCTTGTAGGACCTCATCCCGTTTTTTACCTATGTCGTTGGTGCCTATATGCACCACGACAGCTGGCTGTTCACCCTCCCCCTCCAGAATGCCCTGCAGCCGCTCCGAGACATCCTTGATCCTTGCACCAGGGAGGCAACATACCAACCTGGATTCTCGTTTGCGTCCGCAGAAACGCCTGTCTATTCCCCTTACAATTGAATCCCCTATCACTATAGCTCTGCCACTCTTTTTCCCGCCCTTCTGTGCAGCAGAGCCAGCCACGGTGCCATGAACCTGGCTGCTGCCACCTTCCCCTGGTGAGCCATCTCCCCCAACAGTTTCCAAAACGGTAAATCTGTTTTGGAGGGAGATGACCGCAGGGGATCCCTGCACTGCCTTCCTACTCTTCCTCTGTCTGTTGGTCACCCTTTCCCTATCTGCCTCAGTAATTTTAATCTGCGGTGTGACCAACTCACTGAATGTGCTATCCACAACTTACTCAGCATCGCGGATGCTCCAAAGTGAGTCCATCCGCAGCTCCAGAGCCGTCAAGCGGTCTAACAGGAGCTGCAGTTGGACACACTTCTTGCAGATGAAGGAGTCAGGGACACCAGAAGGGTCCCTGACTTGCCACATCTCACAAGAGGAGCATGACACGGGTCTGAGCTCTCCTGCCATGACTTAAACCTGAAGTTAAATTTGAACTACACTACACAGCTAAGAGAAAGTCAAAGAGAGAGAAATCACTTACCAGTTACAAGCCAATCACTTACCTGCTGGCTGTGATGCAATTGCTGCAGAGACTCCCTCACAGGTCTGCTTCTCTGCACCTCCTTCAGGTGAGCACCAAATTCCCTTAACTAGTTAATTAATTTACTTAATTAATTTGATTTTTTTTTTTTTTTGTCACTCCCCTCTTACCCGAACTCAGCCTTACCCAAACTCAGATACACTCTGTTTGCCTTCAGCACTCTGTTTCTATAGGCACTTCAGCCACACCCTTTGTATCCTTCCTGATTTACAGTCAGCCAATAGGCCTGCTCCCAAAACTGATCTCTCTCCCGAACAGCTGACTTGCAAGGTAAGGAAGTGGTTAATCAGTACTTACCTCACCCACGGCGCGCCCTTTTAAACTGTCCCCTCTGCCTCGCAGCTCCCGCGCTTTTTGAAACTCCCGCTCTGTTTCCAAGGTCCTGGCTCCCTCTCTCTCCCGAACAGCTGACCTGCAAGGTAAGGAAGTGGTTAAGCAGTACTTACCTCACCCACGGCGCGCCCTTTTAAACTGTCCCCTCTGCCTCGCAGCTCCCGCGCTTTTTGAAACTCCCGCTCTGTTTCCAAGGTCCTGGCTCCCTCTCTCTCCCGAACAGCTGACCTGCAAGGTAAGGAAGTGGTTAAGCAGTACTTACCTCACCCACGGCGCGCCCTTTTAAACTGTCCCCTCTGCCTCGCAGCTCCCGCGCTTTTTGAAACTCCCGCTCTGTTTCCAAGGTCCTGGCTCCCTCTCTCTCCCGAACAGCTGACCTGCAAGGTAAGGAAGTGGTTAAGCAGTACTTACCTCACCCACGGCGCGCCCTTTTAAACTGTCCCCTCTGCCTCGCAGCTCCCGCGCTTTTTGAAACTCCCGCTCTGTTTCCAAGGTCCTGGCTCCCTCTCTCTCCCGAACAGCTGACCTGCAAGGTAAGGAAGTGGTTAAGCAGTACTTACCTCACCCACGGCGCGCCCTTTTAAACTGTCCCCTCTGCCTCGCAGCTCCCGCGCTTTTTGAAACTCCCGCTCTGTTTCCAAGGTCCTGGCTCCCTCTCTCTCCCGAACAGCTGACCTGCAAGGTAAGGAAGTGGTTAAGCAGTACTTACCTCACCCACGGCGCGCCCTTTTAAACTGTCCCCTCTGCCTCGCAGCTCCCGCGCTTTTTGAAACTCCCGCTCTGTTTCCAAGGTCCTGGCTCCCTCTCTCTCCCGAACAGCTGACCTGCAAGGTAAGGAAGTGGTTAATCAGTACTTACCTCACCCACAGCGCGCCCTTTTAAACTGTCCCCTCTGCCTCGCAGCTCCCGCGCTTTTTGAAACTCCCGCTCTGTTTCCAAGGTCCTGGCTCCCTCTCTCTCCCGAACAGCTGACCTGCAAGGTAAGGAAGTGGTTAAGCAGTACTTACCTCACCCACGGCGCGCCCTTTTAAACTGTCCCCTCTGCCTCGCAGCTCCCGCGCTTTTTGAAACTCCCGCGCTGTTTCCAAGGTCCTGGCTCCCTCTCTCTCCCGAACAGTTGACCTGCAAGGTAAGGAAGTGGTTAAGCAGTACTTACCTCACCCACGGCGCGCCCTTTTAAACCGTCCCCTCTGCCTCGCAGCTCCCGCGCTTTTTGAAACTCCCGCGCTGTTTCCAAGGTCCTGGCTCCCTCTCTCTCCCGAACAGCTGACCTGCAAGGTAAGGAAGTGGTTAAGCAGTCAAATACAAAGATTGTAGATTCAAGCCCCACTCCCGAGTCTTGAACCCGTAATCCAAGCTGGCATTGTCAGTGTTGGTTCTGAGAGGAGCTGCTTTCCAGATGAAATGAAAAATGAATGAAATAAAAATCACTTATTGTCACAAGTAGGCTTCAAATGAAGTTACTGTGAAAAGCTCCTCGTCGCCATATTCTGGCGCCTGTTCGGGGAGGCTGGTACGGGAATTGAACCGTGCTGCTGGCCTGCCTTGGTCTGCTTTCAAAGCCAGCGATTTAGCCCTGCGCTAAACCAGCCCTTAGATGAGACATTAACTGAATCGTGGCCTTTTATCTGGGTTAGATGTAAAAGATCCCACGGCCATGATTGGAGATGAGGAGGTGTCCTGACCAATATGTATCCTTCAACCAACATAACAAAGAAAGAATGATCTGGTCATTGACACATTGCTGCTTGAGGGATCTTGCTCTGCACAAACTGGCTACTTGATCTCCTATATTATAGCAGCAATTACACGTCATTGGCTGTAAAGCTCTTTGAGACCTGCTGAGGTTATGAAATACAAGTTTTCCTGATCACCAAAGCATTTGTCATGTGAGTGTCCCTTTAAGAAAGGTTTTTGTCTCATCACATGGATTCAGTGATGTAATTGTGTGGGTGGAGCTGGGCTGTGGCTGTGTGAGGTTTTTGATTTCGCTTTCATTTTGATTTGACTGCTGTGGACTACAGACAGAGAAAATACGTGTTTTGGCCTGTCTCTCTCTCTTTTCATTTTAAAGAGTTGTTTCAGGAAAAAAACATTGAGTATAGCTACCTGCTTTAGTAACTTAAAACATATAGTTTGCTTTCCGGAAAGGCTTACACCTGCTGGTGAGACGGGGTCAGAATCTCAGGAAAAGCCAGTCTTATTCAAGTGAGAATGCAGAGTGCTGGGCCACGCCCTTTAAAAGGGGTTTTAGTTAATGGGATTTTGAATTGGAACAGTTAAGGGGGAATTCATTAAGTGTTATACATAGATAACTGTAACTGTGGGGTATCTTTATGTTTTTAATTGATAGAAATTCTTGCTGTGTGTTTCTACAAATGTTAACTAAGTTCTTAGAGTAAAGCTTATTTTGATTAAAGTGTCTGGGAAGACTGTTGAATCACACCTGACAGGTAGGCTCTTGTGCTCATCCTAGTCAAATTCAACAAAAAGGGTTATAGGTCAGGTGAACTCCAGAATACACTGGAGTTTTTAAACCCTGACCCATAACACAATGAAAAAGATGTTAATTGTTAAGTGTTACATGTCCTGTCAAACCCCCTTTGTCACATTTGATCATAGTCAAATGTATTATAATTGGCACCAATGTATTCTGGCAGAACCATCGCATCATTGCCCTGGTGCACTTGGCTGCCAGTCCTGGGCCTGTCGAGGTTCCTCTGTCTTGAGTTTCACAGACAGCAAACAGCAAAACAAATGGTCAAGAACTGAACATTCCAGTGAATTTTACAGCACTTCCTCTGTCTAATTCACTCATCAGTTTGTGCGGGTGACTTTTCTCTCCACTCTCCCTGTCTCACTCTGTCTTTCCATTCCGCTCACTGATAAATAATCCTCTCCTGTTTCTACAGCTGTTATCCTATTAAACAAAACCATCCAATCTGTTAGTCTCTGGGGGAATATACATCCGTCCTCTGCACACTGACGTCACACAGATAGGCCTGAAGTTATGGCTCCTGTCACGGGTTTTACAGTTGATTTCAGAAAAGCTCATGTTTGCATCTTGACTCTCAGACTCAAACCTTCAGCTGGAATATTTACCAAGGGCGCTGTCAGACACGGGCTAGATGCTGACTCCCCAACTGCGCGCAGTGGGTACCAGTGAATATTTTAGGAGCAGGAGGTGGCCCCTCAATCCCTTGTAGCCAATCTGTCACTCAGGCCATGGTGATCTGCTCCTCAGCTCTATTTATGTGCCTACATTTGCTCTACATTCCTTAATACGCTTACCCAACGGAAATCTATCCATCCTCGTCTTGAACATGTTAATTGACGCCAAGCACCCCCAAGCCTTTTCGGTGAGAGGGCTCCAGATTTCCACCGCCCTTTGCTTGAAGGAGTGCTTCACCCCTGAACAGCACAAATGTTATTTTAACGTTGTCTCCTTGTTGTAGGCCCCTTGGCACCAGAGAAATTTGTTTCTCCTTATTTACCCCGTCACATTCCTTTATCATCTTAATTACCCCAATTGAATCACCCCTTTAATCTTCAAAACTTGAGGGAATACAAAGCTAGTTTATGTAACATGGCCTCATATAAATGTAACCCTTTTAGGGTTATCATTTTGGTGAATCTGCGTTGCACCCCCAACAAAATCAATCCATCCTTCCTGAGGCCCAGAACCCAGAACATAATGTCACCCCCCCCACCCCCCCAACCACCACACCCCATCCCCCTGCAGCGGAGAACATGGGAAATTCAGAGGTGGAGTCTGCACTCCCAAGAACTAATGCTCCGCGTAATGAGGGCCTGTGTGTAATGTTATCACTTCCGACAGTTTAGCAGCTGTGGTATTTATGCATCTCCTGTGATTTCCTCTTGGTGCACCATTTCTGAACTGGGGAATAAAACTACAACCTGCGCTGAGGGATTATCAGCAGGTAAATCTGAAGAGGGGTTCATTGGGGCTTCCACTGCTACCCCCCCCCCTAGTTTTCTCTGCCCCAGTATTTCCAGCACTTCCTCCTCACCATCGCGCCCCCCCCCCCCCCCCCCCCCACTTGAAGGCATTGCCTCTTCCTGTAATAAAATTCAACAGAGAACCTTCTGAAACTTCACTCAAATGTCTATTCTTCATGTCGGAAGAGTCTGCCACCAGTTCTTCAACTCTAGGTGGCATCACATTCTTCATCTGCCATCCAAATCATATTGCAGCAAGGGTGACTTGGTACTGATCAGGAGCATGAACCGTGCCTGATTCCCTCCCACTTCCTAGCCTTTGGGGGGGAGAAGAGTTGGGGGGTGGGGGGGGGGGAGTTGGGTGGGGGGGAGAGTTGGGGGGGGGAGGGGGGGAGAAGAGTTGGGGGGGAGAAGAGTTGGGGGGGAAGAGTTGGGGGGGAGAAGAGTTGGGGGGGGAGAGGGAGGGGGGGAAGAGTTGGGGGGAGAGTTGGGGGGGAGGGGGGGAGAAGAGTTGGGGGGGAAGAGTTGGGGGGGGGGGAGTGGGGGGGACGGGGGACCTTGCTGGGATCAGAGGGATAAGGAGCCTTCCCATGAGCATGTGTACAGCAAAGAGGGAACATTGGAGATCCATGTGACTGCTGCTTGCCTCTCCATCACAGCCCACTCAGTAGCAGCAAGAGAAGAGATTGGGGCAGCTTTACCACTCCTCACAGAGTCTCTGCTGGTACATATGCTGCTGCACTTAAAGGGCTGCATCACTTTAGCAAGAGTGACAGAAGCAGCAGCTTGGTGGGCGGGTGCTTTAGCATCACACAGTGACTTATAGTCTATCAAATACTTTTGAAGAGTAGCCGCTATTGCAAAGTAAGAAGCACAGAATCAATTTACACACAGCAACATCCCAGAAACAGCAATGTGATAATCATATGATTATTTGATTCAGAGATAATGATTGAGGGATAATTAATGTCCGAGGACACTGGGAGACCTGCCTTGCTCGTCTTCTAATAGCGGCCATGGAACTTTAACGTCCACCTGAGAGAACAGAAGCGATTTAGTCTCAACCCAAAGACAGGACCTCTGATAGTGCAGAACTCCCTCAGTACTGACCCTCTGACAATGCAGCGCTCCCTCAGTACTGACCCTCTGACAGTGCAGCATTCCCTCAGTACTGACCCTCTGACAGTGCAGCACTCCCTCAGTACTGACCCTCTGATAGTGCAGCACTCCCTCAGTACTGACCCTCTGACAATGCAGCGCTCCCTCAGTACTGACCCTCTGACAGTGCAGCTCTCCCTCAGTACTGCCCCTCTGACAGTGCAGCACTCCCTCAGTACTGACTCTCTGACAGTGCAACACTCCATCAGTAGGCTTTAAGAGTTGTTCTAAAGGAGTCGAGGATGTGGTTATGAGCTTTAGGGAGGGAATTCCAGACATTCAGCCCAAGCAGCTGAGCACAGCTGCCAATTGTAGAATTATTAAAATTGAGGATATGCAGGAGTCTGAAACTGGAGGAGCACCGAGGTCTTGCAGGATGGTTGAGCTGGAGGAGATTACCCAATGTCATTAAAAACATCTGGCTATTGGGAACAGGCAGCGGGGGCGGGGGGAGGGGGGCGGCGGCGGCGGGGGGGGGGGGGGGGGGGCCTGAGTTACTCTTGCAGAGAGCCAGCAGCGACAAGATGGGCCAAATGGGCTTTTTCTATGCTGTAACTCTAGGAATTTATGATTGCAGTTGATGGGAACTTGCTTTGTGTAAATTGACTGCTCTATTTCCTATATTACACCAGCGACTACACTTCCAAGGTAATAAATTGGTTGTAAAGCACATTGGATGTCCTGAGATGGTGAAAATTGCTATAGAAATGCAAGGCCTTTCTCATTGTTGATTTTTCTGCTCTTGCTGCAGGATTTAGGGATGGAATCAACCTCACTGGATGATGTCTTGTGCAGATATGCCAGCTTTCGCAATCTAGTGGATCCCATCACTCACGATCTGATCATCAGTCTAGCCCGATATATCCATTGCCCCAAACCGGTAAGAAATACTCTGTGTTTCCAGTCTCAGGGTCCAGGCACTCCTGCTGTCAGTAATGTCTGACCTGAATCAACTGACCTCCTCAGGGGGCCGTGACAGTACAGAGTCAGTGCCTGTGCAATCGTCCTGTCGATGCTCAGCAAATATGAGAGTGGGTCAGTTAAACCTAGAAAGAGTCCAAAAAGGGGGGAAAAGGTGTCCAACAGTGGGCAGCACAGTGGTTAGCACTGTTGCTTCACAGCTCCAGGGTCCCAGGTTTGACTCCCGGCTTGGGTCACTGTCTGTGCGGAGTCTGCACGCCCCCCCGTGTGTTTCCTCCGGGTGCTCCGATTTCCTCCCACAAGTCCCGAAAGACGTGCTGTTAGGTGAATTGGACATTCTGAATTCTCCCTCAGTGTAAGGGCACTGTGTTAAGGGCAGCACGGTAGCATAGCGGTTAGCGCAATTGCTTCACAGCTCCAGGGTCCCAGGTTCGATTCCCGGCTGGGTCACTGTCTGTGCGGAGTCTGCACGTTCTCCCCGTGTGTGCGTGGGTTTCCTCCAGGTGCTCCGGTTTCCTCCTACAGTCCAAAGATGTGCAGGTTAGGTGGATTGGCCATGCTAAATTGCCCTTGGTGTCCAAAATTGCCCTTAGTGTTGGTTGAATGGAGTTACTGGGTTATGGGGATAGGGTGGTGTGGGCTTGGGTAGGGTGCTCTTTCCAAGAGCCGGTGCAGACTCGATGGGCCGAATGGCCTCCTTCTGCACTGTAAATTCTATGAAATCTATGTACCCGAACAGGCGCCGGAGTGTGGCTACTAGGGGATTTTCACAGTAACTTCAGTGCGGAGTTAATGTAAGCCTACTTGTGACAATAAAGGTTATTATTATTACATCTAGGACTATCCAGTGGCTGCAGTGGAGACATAGGGCATCCAGTTCCCCGCTCACCCCCCCTCTCTTAAAAACTGGAGCATCAACCCATTCAGTGACAGTAGAAAGTATGTCTCACTCTATCTGTTATTCGCTCTCTGTTTCTGTCTTTCTTTTTGTTTGATCATTTCTGACTCTTAATAGTCTCTCTCTTTCTCTCTCTTTTTAGTCTGAAGCTCCGTCTTTCTCACTGATGATTCTCTCTCTCTGTCTCTCTGTTCATTTGTCTCTCACCAGCGCCTGTTGCCATCCCTAGTTGCCCAGGAGAAAGTGGTCCGATGGTGCTGTTAGGAAGGGAGTTGCAGGATTTTCACCCAGTGACAGTGAAGGGACGGCGATGTAGCATTACTCTGGGTCTCTGGTTAACTAGTCCAGGGATAATACCACTACGCCACCACCTCCCCCAAGGAGACTTGATCAGTTGCTTTAACACCAAAATCACTGCCTGATGTTGGTTCATTCGGAGCTCTGCCAGATTACCTTTCTCTGGGACATGTCGTTAACCCATAAACCTACCCAATGTTCCTGTGCGCAATCTTGTTTAAGAAGCTTTTATTTGGGCAGCACGGTGGTGCAGTGGGTTAGCCCTGCTGCCTCACGGCGCCCAGGTCCCAGATTCGATCCCGGCTCTGGGTCACTGTCTGTGTGGAGTTTGCACATTCTCCCCGTGTCTGCGTGGGTCTCACCCCCAAACCCAAAGATGTGCAGAGTAGGTGGATTGACCACGCTAAATTGCCCCTTAATTGGAAAAAATGAATTGGGTACTCTAAATTTTTTTAAAAAGAAACTTCTATTTAATTATTTTCGCCTATTGCCGTTGAAATGAGTTCCTGATTTAATTAGCTTCGCTGTGTAGTTCAGATTTATCAGCCTGTCCGTGCAACTTGTCAGTATTTTGATCAGTTTTCCTGGCTGTTGATCTCCAAATCTCAGAGTATTGAAGAGCACAATAGTGGAAACATTTGCCTCCCTATCCTTCTGCCCACTTTTGGATTTGCCCCTCACTGTTCTTGGGACCCAGTTTACGGCCTTCCTTGGCAAACAGGGCGATGGGGGAGGGGAGATTGTCTAGCCAAGGGTCAGTGTCAATGATTAATTATTTTAGTTGAAGTACTACCTTGGAGTGAGTCCCCCAAAGTGTGTATTCGTCCCTAGAGGGGTCAGTGGGTATCAGCCTGTCCTTTGCCTCTGAGGCAGTAGATTTTGGGATTGCGGGGTTAAATACCCTCAGTTCCCAGTGTAATACTGAGGGAGTGCCGCACGGTCAGAGGGTCAGTACTGAGGGAATGTTGCACTGTCGGAGGGTCAGTACTGAGGGAGTGCCGCACGGTCAGAGGGTCAGTACTGAGGGAGTGCCGCACTGTCAGAGCGTCAGTACTGAGGGAGTACTGCACTGTCAGAGGGTCAGTACTGAGGGAGTGCCGCACTGTCAGAGGGTCAGTACTGAGGGAGTGCCGCACTGTCAGAGGGTCAGTACTGAGGGAGTGCCGCACTGTCAGAGGGTCAGTACTGAGGGAGTGCTGCACTGTCAGAGGGTCAGTACTGAGGGAGTGCTGCACTGTCAGAGGGTCAGTACTGAGGGAGTGCCGCACTGTCAGAGGTTCAGTACTGAGGGAGTGCTGCACTGTCAGAGGGTCAGTACTGAGGGAGTGCCGCACTGTCAGAGGGTCAGTACTGAGGGAGTGCCGCACTCTCAGAGGGTCAGTACTGAGGGAGTGCCGCACTGTCAGAGGGTCAGTACTGAGGGAGTGCTGCACTGTCAGAGCGTCAGTACTGATGAAGTGCTGCACTGTCAGAGGGTCAGCACTGAGGGAGTGCTGCACTGTCAGAGGGTCAGTACTGAGGGTGTGCTGCACTGCCAGAGGGTCACTGCTGAGGGTGTGCTGCACTGTTCGAGGGTCAGCACTGAGGGAGTGCTGCACTGTCAGGGGGTCAGTAATGAGGGAGTGCTGCACTGTCAGTACTGAGGGAGTGCTTCACTGTCAGAGGGTCAGTAGTGAGGGAGTCTGTACTGTCAGAGGGTCAGTACTGAGGGAGTGCTCCACTGTCAGAGGGTCAGTACTGAGGGAGTGCTCCACTGTCAGAGGGTCAGTATTGAGGGAGTGCTGCACTGTCAGAGGGTCAGTACTGAGGGAGTGCTGCACTGTCAGAGGGTCAGTACTGAGGTAGTCCTGCATTGTCAGAAGGTCAGTACTGATGGAGTGCTGCACTGTCAGAGGGTCAGTAACTAGAATGTCTGACACTAGGGGCGAGATTCTCCGACCCCCCGCCAGGTTGGAGAATCGCTGGGGGCTGGTGTGAATCCCGCCCCCGCCGGTTGCCGAAGTCTCCGGCACCGGAAATTGGGCGGGGGCTGGAAGCGCGCTGCGCCGGTTGGCGGGCCCCCCCGCGCGATTCTCCGGCCCGGATGGGCCGAAGTCCCACCGCTAAAGTGCCTGTCCCGCCGGCGTAAATTAAACCTCCTACCTTACCGGCGGGACAAGGCGGCGCGGGCGGGCTCCGGGGTCCTGGGGGGGGGCGCGGGGTGATCTGGCCCAGGGGGGTGCCCCCATGGTAGCCTGTCCCGCGATCGGGGCCCACCGTTCCGCGGGCGGGCCTGTGTCGTGGGGGCACTCTTTCCCTTCCGCCTCCGCCACGGTCTCCACCATGGCGGAGGCAGGAGAGACTCCCTCCACTGCGCATGCGCGGGAAGCTGTCAGCGGCCGTTAACGCTCCCGCGCATGCGCCGCCCGGAGATGTAATTTCCGCGCCAGTTGGCGGGGCACCAAAGGCCTTTTCCGCCAGCTGGCGGGGCAGAAATTCGTCCGGCGCCGACCTAGCCCCTCAATGTTGGGGCTCGGCCCCCAAAGATGCCCGTCTGATTTGCGCCGTTTTGGGCGCCAGTCGGCGGACATCGCACCGTTTCCGGAGAATTTCGGCCCTGCTTACCAAAGTGATTCTTCTACGGAGATGCTTGAGTCTAGGGTACGCTCCCTTGACAGTTAAACGAGGCCTTACACGGTCATTACGAAGGCTTCACTTCAGAGATATGGGGCAGGATTCTCCGTCGGTGGGATCCTCTGTTTGGCCGGCAGCGCACTCCCGCCCGGAGGAAACCCACGCAGACACGGGGAGAACGTGCAGACTCCGCACAGACAGTGACCCAAGCCGGGAATCGAACCTGGGACCCTGGTGCTGTGAAGCAACAGTGCTAACCACTGTGCTCCCGTTTTGCCCATAATTTGGGTGGTATTGTTTCCCCAGTTCTACATTACCCCTTACTAACCCAAACATTCTTTTTTTAAAAAAATTGAGTACCGAATTCATTTTTTCCAATTAATGAGCAATTTAGTGTTTCCAATCCACCTAGCCTGCACATCTTTGGGCTGTGGGGGTGAAACCCACGCAGACACGGGGAGAATGTGCAAACTCCACACGGACAGTGACCCAGAGCCGGGATCGAACCTGGGACCTCGGCGCCGTGAGGCAGCAGGGCTAACCCACTGCATCACCGTGCTGCCCTCTAACCCGAACATTCTTATACTTCAAGGACCCCAGAACAATTATTCGGAGATGTGATTGAACTCTGCAGAATACAGCTTCTTAAGAAATATTAAAATCACCTCACTGAATGAAATCTCCCCATGATCGTGCTGTTTGCTGGAATCTACATGTGATGACGTTGATGCTTGGTGTATTTGGAACGGTCTGTGGCTTTACTCAGAGCCCAAGAGGCCAGTGATGGGGTAAAGTGCTGCACTTCAACTACTCAATCTTTGGCCAATAGCCAGGAGTGTAATAAAATGATACATGTGAAAACTCCCAGTACAGCACTTGAAAAAGAGAACTGGAGAGTGAGAGAGCTGGACTTCTGGAGTGGGAGACTGGGAGCCAGACCTTTGGGGGGTTGGGGGGTGGGGGGGGGGAGCAAGCACAGGCACAAAGGGCCAAATGGCCTCCTTCTGTATCATTCAGTGAGAAGCAGACAGATAAAGAGAGTGGCAGGGCCGCACGGTGGCGCAGTGGTTAGCACTGCTGCCTCACGGCACCGAGGACCCGGATTCAATCCCGGCCCCGGGTCACTGTCCGAACGGAGTTTGCACATTCTCCCCGTGTCTGCGTGGGTCTCACCCCCACAACCCAAAGATGTGCAGGTGGATTAGCCACGCTAAATTGCCCCTTAATTGGAAACATTTTAAAAAAGACAAAGACAGGGACACGTGGAAAGAGAGAGATAAAGACAGACGGTAATGAGAGCAGCTTTTTATGGTGCAACCCCATTAAAATCCGTTTCTTCTCTTTCCTCATTCCCACATTTCCCACAAGAGCACTGGGGCTGTTCCTTTCAGTGATGAATGACAAGCTGCTCACCCAAGGAATGCAGCTCGATTGACACTGAATCTCAGCCTCCTCTGATTCCCCTTATATCCCCCCCACACGCACAGGCATACGGACACACGCACACACTTACACAGGCACGCACACACTTATACAGACATACACACAGGCATGCATGCACAGGCACGCACTTATGCAGACACACACAGTCCTTATTTTACGTCCCATAAATAAACCACCAAATTTTACACTTGGTGAGCAGATTGATAATGAGTGCGACCCTCCTTAGGCCCCAATTAGCGAACCTCCCCCCCTTCCTGTGAGTAATCTCCTGGAACGTGCAGACTCTGGGCCTCCTTTCCCACAGCCCTGGGGGAGTCCGAGAAACAGACCTATCCTCCGAATTAACCATTAACACACATTCCTGAACAGTTACATCAGGGGTTGTGGAATGCATGAAAACTCCAGCTGGCTGCAAACACAAATCATAGTATTTGATCACCTCGCTTCCACTGCTCCCTAACTTTGTGTTGGTGAGTGTATCCAGCTGGGCATACTCGGGCTGTCTGACACAGTTAACCACATCATCCTCCTCCACTGCCTCACCATTAGGGTGAGACTGCTATCACCAACTTCTGTTCTTTTCTATCTAATCGTAACTAGAGAGTTGCCATCAATGGGCTCTTTTCCCGCTCCCACACCATTCCCTCTGGTGTTGCCCAAGGATCTATACTTGACCCCTTCCTATTCCTCACTACCTGCTGTTCCAGAGTCTTTGAGTCATTTACAACACAGGAGGAGGTCATTATGCTCATTGAGTCCATGCTGGCTCTCCATGGAGCAATCCAATCAGTACTATCCCCCCGCTCTGTCCTCATAGCTCTCAACTGTCCATCCAATTGTCTTTTGAAACCATTTATCATCTCCACTTCCAGCAGCTTGGGAGATGGAGGGCTCCAGGTCATTACCACTCACTGGGTAAAATCGTTCTTCCTCACATTTCCCAGGCATCTCTTATTTACCCAAAATCTTAAATCTCTATTTGGGACCAAACCAGAGTCTTATAAACGTCCAGCAGAACTTTCCTGCTTTTGTACTCAATCCTCTATTTTTAAAAAATTCCAATTAAGGGGCAATTTAGCGTGGCTAATGCACTTACCCTGTGGGGGTGAGACCCACGCAGATACGGGGAGAATTTGCAAATTCCACACGGACAGTGACCCGGGGCCGGGATCGAACCTCTGGGTCCTCGGTGCTGTGAGGCAGCAGTGCTAACCATTGTGCCACCATGCTGCCCCCTGTTTGCCACTCCTACGAGTTTGGTATCATCAGTAAATTTTGAAATTTTACTCAGTATTCCAAGACCCAAGTCATTCGTGTATCTCTGTAAAGAGCAGTGGTGTTCGCACTGACTCTTGTGCTCATCACCATCTACCATTCTCCAGCCTGAAAGACAACCATTTATTACGACTTGCTGTTATTAGTCATCAGGCAACTTCATAAAAATCCAAGTTGACATTGACGCTCCTATTCCATGAACATTAATTTTGTTAACGAGCTATTTTTGGTTAACGTCAGCGACATAATCTGGAAACTGAGGCGACCATCAATTCACACGAGGCGATTAGTAGAAGTGAACAGTGGTTTTAATAAGCTAGATCTGTGCCTGCCTGCGACTGCTCTGTACTGAATGCCGCCTACAGGCTGTAGGTTTATATACCACCCCCGAGGGGGCGGAGCCACAGGCGGAGTCCACAGGGGCATCAACATAGTACAGTACAATACAGTGGTGAATTGCAGTAGCAATACATTCACCACACAAACACAGTGTCCGTTTGCACTTTTACACTGACCCCACTCAGCTCTTCCTAACCACCATCTCAAGGGCAGCACGGTGGCGTAAGTGGTTAGCATGGTTGCCTTATGGCGCCGAGGTCCCAGGTTCGATCCCGGCCCTGGGTCACTGTCCGTGTGGAATTTGCACATTCGCCCCGTGTTTGCGTGGGTTTCACCCCCACAACCCAAAGATGTGCAGGGTAGGTGGATTGGCCACGCTAAATTGCCCCTTAATTGGAAAAACAAATTGCGTACCGTAAATTTTTTTTTTTTAAAACACCATCTCGCTTGACCGCTCCACTGCTCTAAATTGGCAGACTACTTATCCAATATCCAACACTGGATAACTGGGAATTTCCTCCAGCAGCTTTACGCTGCCTCCTCCCTAACCTCTGGAATGACCTCTGTAAACCTCTGCCTGTCTATCTCTCTCTCTCCTTAAAGGTGCTGCTTAAAACCCAACTCATTGGCCAAGCTTTTGGTCACCTGTCCTTGATTGTTTTCTGTTCTCGGGATGGGTTTCGCTGGCGAGGTCAGCATTTACTGCCCATCTCAAATCTCCTTGACAAGGTGGGGGTGAACTGCCTTCTCAAATTGCTGCAGTTTCGGGGCGGCAGTGCCGTAGTGGTATTGTTGCTGACCCAGTGGCCAAGGGTAACGCTCGGGGTATCCGAGTTCGAATCCCGCCACTGCAGATGGTGAAATTCAAATTCAATAAAACTCTGGACTCAAAAGTCTAACGATGACCATGAAACCATTGTCGATTGTCGTAAAAACCCATCTTTTTAAGGGAAGGAAATCTGCTGTCCTTTCAGCAGTCTTAACTGCCCTTTGAAAATGCACAAATCACTCAGTCAAGGGCAATTAGGGATGGGCAATAAATGGTGGGCCAGACACTAATGCCCACATCCCCGAATGAATTTTTTTTAAAAAGCCCATGAGGTATAGGTACACCCACAGTGATGTTAGGGAGAGGTTCCAGGATTTTAACGCAGTGACAGTGAAGGGACAGCAATATATTTTCAATTCAGGATAGTGTGTGGGGTATTTGACTGTGGTGGTGTTCCCAGGAATTTGCTGCCCTTGTCCTGGGTATCATGGCTTTGTAAGGCGCTATCAAAGGAGCCTTAGTGAGTTGCTGCAGTGCATCTTGTAGATGGTACACACGGCTGCTACTTTCGTTGGTGGTAGAGGGAGTGAATGTTTAAGGGGATGAATACAGGGCCAGTCAAAGCGGGGCTACTTTGTCCTGTACTGAGTCACTGTTTATTCAGTATGGTAAGGGTTAATTACATTTGCCAATGTTGTATAAAGTGGTCAGCAATTACAGGCAGAGTGTTGTCAGAGAGAGAGGGAAGATTGAGATCTGAAGAATGTTGTCCAAATGTCTGTTTAGACTCAAGCTGAAGGAAGGCAGGACAACTCCCTGCAATCAGTGTGAGAATCAGAGGGCATCTTACACCGTTATCAGCAAGGTTTCTTAGATAAAGTAGAAAAGGTTCAGGTCTGTGAATGTGATCTCTGAGACTTCCCAAGGTGAAAATCCAGAAAACTGATAAACTATGGATGCATTTGCCAAGAGCTGGTTTAGCAAAGGCTGCACAGTTAAACTCCCAACAGAGCGACTTGGGAAATTAGCATTGAGCTTTAGCAACAGGGCTGTTCTGAGATCCAAAACTGCCGCAAGGTATTGCTGCAGCTTAATAAAACCCTGCTTAGACCACACTTGGAATATTGTGTCCAGTTCTGGTCGCCTCATTAGAGGAAGGATGTGGATGCTTTGGAGAGGATGCAGAGGAGATTTACCAGGATGCTGCCTGGAATGGAGAGCATGTCTTATGAAGAAAGGTTGAGGGAGCTAGGGCTTTTCTCACTGGAGCGAAGAAGGCAGAGAGGTGACTTGATAGAGGTGTACAAGGTGATGAGAGGCATGGATAGAGTGGATAGCCAGAGACTTTCCCCCAGGGTGGAAATGGCTGTCACGAGGGGACATAATTTTAAGGTGATTGGAGGAAGGTATAGGGGAGATGTCAGAGGTTGGTTCTTTACACAGAGAGTGGTGGGTGTGTGGAATGCACTGCCAGCAGAGGTGGTGGAGTCAGAGTCATTAGGGACTTCTTATTTTTTGTGCTTTTTTAAAATATAATTTTAGTGTACCCAATTCATTTTTTCCAATTAAGGGGCAATTTAGCGTGGCCAATCCACCTACCCTGCACATCTTTGGGTTGTTGGGGCGAAACCCACGCAAACACGGGGCGAATGTGGGCAGCACGGTAGCGTAGTAGTTAGCACAATTGCTTCACAGCTCCAGGGTCCAAGGTTCGATTCCCGGCTTGGGTCACTGTCTGTGCGGAGTCTGCACGTTCTCCCCGTGTCTGCGTGGGTTTCCTCCGGGTGCTCCAGTTTCCTCCCACAGTCCAAAGATGTGCAGGTTAGGTGGATTGGCCATGCTAAATTGCCCTTAGTGTCGAAAATTGCCCTTAGTGTTGGGTGGGGTTACTGGGTTATGGGGATAGGGTGGAGGTGTGGACTTGGGTAGGGTGCTCTTTCCAAGAGCCGGTGCAGACTCGATGGGCCGAATGGCCTCCTTCTGCACTGTAAATTATCTGGGGAAAAAAAATTATATGGATGTGCAAACTCCACAAGGACAGTGACCCAGAGCCGGGATCGAACCTGGGACCTCAGCGCCGTGGGGCAGCAATGCCAACCACTATGCCACCATGCTGCCCTGTCATCAGGGACATTCAAGCAACTCTTGGACAGGCACATGGACAGCAGTAAATTGAAGGGGTGTAGGTTAGGTTGATCTTATATTAGGATAATGGTCGGCATAACATCGTGGGCCGAAGGGCCTGTACTGTGCTGTACTGTTCTATGTTCTATGTTGATGTTATTATGTCATTGTGATAAGATGGGGCTCTCTTTGGCCTGAGTTACGAGCCAGGGCAACCGCAGTCTTCTCCGTTTAATTCACACTCAGTTCCATGTAACTGATCCAGCGTCGTGAGTTATTTTATATTTTCAGGTCACCCACAGACGAGGGACTGAAGTTACTTGGAGAAGCTGAGTTCTCCAATTTAAAGGAAGATTTAATAGAGGTGTTCAGAATTCTGAGGGGTTTTGATAAATTGAATAGGGAGCAACCGTCTCCAGTGACAGGAGGTTCAGGGACCAACTAACAGAGAATTAAGATAGATGTCAAAAGGATCAGAGGTTAGATGAGGGGCGTTTCTTTTCATAGAGCTAGTTGTAATGATCTGGAATGCAGTGTCGCCAAGCTGGGGATTAGCATTATTTGGGGTATCGGACGAGCCGGGAGTGCAGGAGGCGAAAGAGGCCGGTATTCTGGCATTTGCGTCCCTGGTAGCCCGGCGGAGGATTTTGCTACTATGGAAAGATGCGAAGCCCCCGAGCGTGGAAGCCTGAATCAGCGACATGGCAGGGTTCATCAAGCTGGAGAGGATAAAGTTTGCCTTGCGAGGGTCTGTGCAGGGGCTCCTCAGGCGGTGGCAACCGTTCCTCGACTAGCTCGCGGAGCATTAGGAGGTGGTCAGCAGCAGCCCAGGGGCAGGGGGGTTCTTTTGGGGTGGCGTTTGGGTGAAGGTGGTTTTTTCCCTATTTGTGTTTTTTACTGTTATATGGGGGGTTACTGTATATGGGGGAAATCCAATGTATAATTTCTGCTTGTTGTGTTCTTGATTTTTTCTTCTTGTTGGGGGGTGGGGGGGGTTGTTGAAAATTTGTTGGAAACATTTGAATAAATATATATATATTTTAAAATGGAATGCAGTGTCACGGAGCAGGCTGATGTTATCTGCGAGGGTATCCCAACTTGGAACACCGGTCGTTGGGGGGGTGTAGTTTTGTTTTGCTTTGGTGTGAGGGAACAAGTGAGACCCCAGTGGGAATAAACCGCCCAGTCATCGAGTAACAATGATTAAAGATTATTTATTGAAGTAAAGTAAAGACAAATACACACAGACAGGACTACTCGACTCTCGTTTTCTCTGTGGGTAATAATTAATGCAGGCGACAGGAGTCCCGCCCTCCCCCTGGAGATCCGTTCCCACCGTCACCTCCCACCGGGAAGGCCTGCAGAATTAAGTGCCTCTCAGGACATTGGATCACCAGCCAGCGCCCTCCTGCCCGATTAAGTGCCCCCAACTCTAAACACATCTCAGGGGAGGGCATTAAGTTTCACCCAATGTCCTGAGAATGGCCAGTGGCTGATGAACCCCTGGATCAAGGACCTCAGGATGGAGATCCCAATGCTCCCCGCCACCCCCCCCCCCCCCCCCCCCCCCCCCCAAACGAAAGCTGTTGGCCAATCAGAGGCCGACAGCTCTTCATTGCTTGGCAGCAGTGGACCAATCAGAGACCCTGGATCTAGGTCCTGGGTAAGAGACGCCTTGATGGATGTCGTGCTGTGAGTGTCACAGGAGGGGAGGGGTGGCGGGGGGAGGGGGGGTGGGTGAGCACAAACGTGCCCCTCATCAAGACAGGACCCTCAATTGGACATTGAAAGTAAGTCTTACTGCTCCGGTTGTAATTGAGGCGGGAAGGCGGTGGGATCCCCACCCAGTATCCTCCTGCCCGATTAAATACCCTAAACTCTGAATACCTCTCAGGAGAGGGCATCACGTCCCCCGAGTGTCCACCCTTACATAATTTTAAACACTTCTCCCAGGTCACCCCCTCTGTCTTCTGTTTTCTACAGAGAAGAGCACAATCCCCCTCAAATTTTCCTAACAGCAGTAATTTCTCAGTCCTGATATTATCCTCGTAAATCTGTTTTTTGCACCTTCTCCAGAACTTTTTACAGCCGAGTTAATTCAGATGTATTAACATAAGTGACCTCAATGTACCAACCTGTCTGGTGTTTGGCGCTAATTTTGACAGCAGCTATGATGGAAGGTGCCAAGCTGTGAAAGAGTCGAGGATTTTGTAATCTTGTAACAATTCTCTGGTGTTAATCTCAGCAATGGAGCTTACACTCCCCCTTGCACACCCACATTGCACCGGGGGAAGAAGCACTCGCAGTTTCACAGTCCTTCAGGATGCCAGCACATGTCAAATCATTGATCATATCCTAGAACTTCCTGTCATCAGTCATTTTGTTATGGTAACAAAAGACTCACAAATGTTCACCTCCCTCTTTCACAGATCAAGAATGTAGAACTTTCATTGCCAGCCGGTTTAACTCAACCAACTGGTTTGTGATGCAGAGTGAGGCTGACGGCTGAGGTTGTTCAAACTTGCCCCTCTCCTGATCCTCCGGTTAAATCGAGTCGAAGCCTGGCCTCCCTTCAGCACAGTGCGACTGTACCAGGGCCATGAGGGATCTCCCACAGACCTCATATCAATGTTCTTTCCCTCTGTGTGAGGCAATGAGAACAAGGATATTCAACTGTGGAGGGGATGAAAGCTGAAAGCACGGCTCCCTCACAGCGCCAGGGACCCGGGTTCAATTCCAACCTTGGATGACTCTGTGGAGTTTGAACTTTTCTCCGGGTGTTCCAGTTTCCTCACACGCGAACCTTGCCTGATTTTCCCTCTGATTAAAATCCATCGATTATCTAATGCCTCCAATTACATAGAAAGCTTGCAGTGCAAAAGGAGGCCATTCAGCCCATCGTGACTGCACCGACTCTCCAAAAGAGCACTCTACCATTCCCCACCTTACCCCCGTAACCCTGTGCATTGATTACGGCCAATCCACCTAACTTGCATTTCTTTGGACCGTGTGAGGAAACTGGAACCCCGGAGAAAAGTTCAAACTCCACACAGAGTCATCCAAGGTTGGAATTGAACCTGGGTCCCTGGCGCTGTGAGGAAGCCGTGCTAACCACTGTGCCACCGTGCCCATGTGAGGCACAGTGCTAACCAAGTTGCCACCCAGGTTGATAGGGTTGTTAAGAAGGCGTATGGTGTGTTGGCTTTCATTAACAGGGGGATTGAGTTTAAGAGCCGCGAGATTTTGTTGCAGCTTTATAAAACCCTGGTTACACCACACTTGGAATATTGGGCGGGATTCTCCACCCCACGCCGAAGTGGCCGCGCCGTCGAGGTTCACGACGGCGCGGAACGGCCCCGGTCCCGACCGATTCAGGCCCTGACAATGGGCCAGTATCGGGGCCGCGTCATCTACCCGCGCCAGGCCTTGTCGCCCGCGTAAAAGCGGCGCCGCATAGATGACGCGGCTGACGCCGCATAACGGACGTCATCCGCGCATGCGTGGTTGCCGTCCTCTCTAAGTCCGCCCCGCAAGAAGGTGGCGGACGGATCTTGCAGGGCCGCGGAAGGAAGGAGGTCCTCCTTCAGAGAGGACGGCCCGACGATCGGTGGGCACCGATCGCGGGCCACCCCGCATTCCAGGTGAAGCCCGGTGCAGGATCCCCCCGCAGGCCGCCCCCCCCAGCGTTCACGCACCGCCCACAACTGCAGCGACCAGGTGTGGACGGTGCTGGGGGGAACCCGCCGTTTTGGCCTGTCCGCTCGGCCCATCCGGGCCTCAGAATAGCGGGGGTGCCGGAGAATCGCCATTTTCGGTGTCTCTGGTGATTCTCCGGCCTGCAGCCCGCGAAACTCGACCGGGCCGTTCCCGCTGCTTGGGGGAATCGCGGGAGGACGTCGGACCGGCGTCCCCAGAAATTTTGGCGGCCCAGGTGATTCTCCCAACCAGCGTGGGAGTGGAGAATCGCGCCCATTGTGTCCAGTTCTGGTCGCCTCATTATAGGAGGAATGTGGATGCTTTGGAGAGGGTGCAGAGGATATTATATTACCAGAATTCCAGATTTCCTGTTGTGATTCCCTCAATTCCCCAGACTGTACGTTGGCAGGAGCTGGGTTGCTGTGTAGTTGACTATTTGACAGTATGGTTGTTTTCAGGAAGGGGATTCAGTTGGAGCCATGGAGAAGGTTTGTAGGCAGCTGACCTACCACCTCAGTCCACATTCACAGTGGAGACGTCAAGGCCTCATGAAAAGGAAGCCACAAACCAGGTAATTCACGCTCTGATTGTTACAATGCTGTTTTCAACCTCTCGCCACGTCCCTCAATCCCACCTACTCACCTCCCCATATACTCAATCCCACCAACTCACCCTGTCCCCGTATCCCTCAATCCCACCTACTCACCCTGTCCCCATATCCCTCAATCCCACCTACTCACACTGTCCCCGTATCCCTCAATCCCACCTACTCACCCTGCCACCGTATCCCACAATCCCACCCACTCACCCTGTCCCCGTATCCCTCAACCCCACCTACTCACCCTGTCCCCGTATCCCTCAATCCCACCTACTCACCCTGTCCCCGTATCCCTCAATCCCACCTGCTCACCCTGTCCCCGTATCCCTCAACCCCACCTACTCACCCTGTCCCCATATCCCTCAATCCCACCTACTCACCGTGTCCCCGTATCCATCAATCCCACCCACTCACCCTGTCCCCGTATCCCACAATCCCACCCACTCACCCTGTCCCCGTATCCCTCAACCCCACCTACTCACCCTGTCCTCATATCCCTCAATCCCACCTACTCACCCTGTCCCCATATACTCAATCCCACCTACTCACCCTGTCCCCGTATCCCACAATCACACCCACTCACCCTGTCCTCGTATCCCTCAATCCCACCCACTCACCGTGTCCCCATATCCCTCAATCCCACCTACTCACCGTGTCCCCGTATCCCTCAATCCCACCTACTCACCCTGTCCCCGTATCCCTCAATCCCACCTACTCACCGTGTCCCCATATCCCTCAATCCCACCTACTCACCCTGTCCCCAAATCCCACAATCCCACCCACTCACCCTGTCCCCATATCCCTCAATCCCACCTACTCACCCTGTCCCCGTATCCCTCAATCCCACCTACTCACCCTGTCCCCATATCCCTCAATCCCACCTGCTCACCCTGTCCCCGTATCCCTCAATCCCACCTACTCACCCTGTCCCCGTATCCCTCAATCCCACCTACTCATCCTGTCCCCATATCCCTCAATCCCACCCACTCACCCTGTCCCCGTATCCCACAATCCCACCTACTCACCCTGTCCCCGTATCCCTCAATCCCACCTACTCACCCTGTCCCCGTATCCCACAATCCCACCTACTCACCCTGTCCCCGTATCCCTCAATCCCACCTACTCACCCTGTACCCGTATCCCTCAATCCCACCTACTCACCCTATCCCCATATCGCTCAATCCCACCTACTCACCTTTTCCCCTTATCCCTCAATCCCACCTACTCACCCTGTCCCCATATCGCTCAATTCCACCTACTCACCCTGTCCTCGTATCCCTCAATCCCACCCACTCACCCTGTCCCCGTATCCCTCAATCCCACCTACTCACCCTGTCCCCGTATCCCTCAATCCCACCTACTCACCCTGTCCCCATATCCCTCAATCCCACCTACTCACCGTGTCCCCATATCCCTCAATCCCACCTGCTCACCCTGTCCCCGTATCCCTCAATCCCACCTGCTCACCCTGTCCCCGTATCCCTCAATCCCACCTACTCACCCTGTCCCCGTATCCCTCAATCCTACCTACTCACCCTGTCCCCGTATCCCTCAATCCCATCTACTCACCCTGTCCCCGTATCCCTCAATCCCACCTACTCACCCTGTCCCCAATTCCCTCAATCCCACCTACTCGCCCTGTCCCCGTATCCCTCAATCCCACCTACTCACCCTGTCCCCGTATCCCTCAATCCCGCCTACTCACCTCCCCATATACTCAATCCCACCTACTCACTGTGTCCCCATATCCCTCAATCCCACCTACTCACCGTGTCCCCATATCCCTCAATCCCACCTACTCACCCTGTCCCCGTATCCCTCAATCCCACCTACTCACCGTGTCCCCAAATCCCTCAATCCCACCTACTCACCCTGTCCCCGTATCCCTCAATCCCACCTACTCACCCTGTCCCCATATCCCTCAATCCCACCTACTCACCGTGTCCCCATATCCCTCAATCCCACCTACTCACCCTGTCCCCGTATCCCTCAATCCCACCTGCTCACCCTGTCCCCGTATCCCTCAATCCCACCTACTCACCTCCCCATATACTCAATCCCACTTACTCACCCTGTCCTCATTCCCTCAACCCAACCAACTCACCCTGTCCCCATATCTCTCAACCCCACCCACTCCACCCCCGGGGAACCTGGTCGTGACTAAAGTAATTTTCAGTGTGCATGTCAAAGCTAATTAATGTGTTTACTGAGTCAATTCTTCAAAAGCCAAACAAATCTTTTAGCCGTTTGAGTGCTGTTTGTGGATCGTGCTTTGTGGAATTGGTTGCCACATTCATTGACATAGCAAAAGATCAATGTGAGTCACTGTGTTGGCGAATCCAGGAGAATTCAGTTAAAAATAGTAGAACAACTCGTAATATTATCATGTAAAGACATGCTATAAATGCAGGGTGTTGTTGAATAGGAGGATTTGATGATAGGATGGGATGGGGTAGGTTGGGAGGAGACTTTGGGATGTAGCAACAGAGGACTCAGGAACAGGAGTCAGCCATTTGGCCTTTGGATCCTGCTCTGCCATTTGATAAGATCACAGTTGATCTGGTTGTGGACTCAACTCCACCTTCCTGTCTGTCCCCCAACAACCCTTGACCCACTGGTCACTCCAAATTCTGTCTAATAACTCTGATAAATTCAGTGACCCAGCCTCTCCTGCTTCCTCGGGAAGAGAATTCCAGAGATTAACAACCCTCTGAAAAAAAAACAGTTCTCCTGAGCTCCGTCTGCAAAGTGAGACTACTTGGGAGGGATTCTCCATTTCAAAGACTAAGGGCGTGTTTCTCCGGCCTCGTTGCGCTCTCGCTCGAGTGAAACGAGGTCGGTGGATCGTGGGAGAGGCTGAAAACGAGATCCGCATCAGGCGGCAAACAGTTTGCGATACAACCGTCCTGCTCCCACAGGCGAAATCGGGATCTCGCCGTAGCGAGGCGAGAAACCAATTATCACCACTTAAGCCCCATTTCCGTACAATTAACGGGAGCCACCCCATATCCAATGGCCTGCCATCATTCATCGGCTTCCCCAACAACACACAAAGACTTCCCACTGAGGTGCATGTGTATCTGCCCTGGTGGAGGGTGGGGATGACAGCTGTGACGTGTCGATTTTGGCGTGTTCGGAGCTCTCCTCCGAGGTGGTCTCCTGGGAGGCTGGAGAGGGGCCACCCAGGATGGGCCGATGCCGTCGGCTGGAGGACCTGCGGGAAAAATGGACATATGATCAGTGGGAGGGGTGGGTTAGTCAGTATGGCATTCACAACTCATGTGTGACAGGTCCTCTGGGTGGGGCCCGGTAGTTCCTCACCTCTGCGGCGTCCACCAGCCTCCGTGTTGCTGACCGATCTGTCCTTGCCACACCGGTCACCTCCAGGACCCGCTCTTCAATGGTGGCGAGGATTCGTACGTCCGCTACTCCTCCGCCGGTCTGGGCGCTCTCCCGGCGATTGTGGGACTTGCAAGCGCGGTCCCAGCGAATCAGCTGGCGAACCTTCATTTGCTATGAGAAGCCCGTGAGGCCTCGTTAATTGGACCAATTAACATTGTATAGCGTTGCAGGCCTTGCTGGGCCGAGAGTCGGGAAGCTCGCGGCAGCTCTCGCTCACTACCACACTTAGAAAGCTTTCCGGAGAGGGCGGCATGGGTGGCGCAGTGGTTAGCACTGCTGCCTCATGGCACTGAGGTCCCAGGTTTGATCCCGCCCCTGGGTTACTGTCCATGTGGAGTTTGCACATTCTCCCCGTGTCTGCGTGGGAATCACCCCCACAACTCAAAGATGTGCAGGGTAGGTGGATTGGACACAATAAATTGCCCCTTAATTGGAAAAAAATAATTGGGCACGTTTAATTTATATTAAAATAAAAGAAATCTTTCCGGAGAATCGCCCCCTTAGTGGTGACGCGGGGACTGAATCGCGGGTGTTCTACAGTCCCGATGTCGGCAGTGGTCCCAAAGCCATTCAGGTTAACGGGCCAGCACCAGCGCCATGTGGATCGAGTGCGATTCCAACGCACGCCACCGTGTGATTCGCCGGGGCCGGGGTTGGCACTCGAGAGCCTGACAGCTGCAGCCACGTTGAAACTCTCCACTCCCCACACACTCATATTCCAGCCACGAAGGTGCCACCGCAAAGAGCGGCACTGAGGTTCACCGATAGCTGGAGACGCCGCGGAGGAGAATCAGGACATCCTGTTCCCCGGGGTGGGAAGGAGGCTGCCACCCGCCGACGTCCACTGCGCCTGGGCGCAGGTGGCAGAGGCCATGAGCGCCGTGGGCCCCACCGCCAGGATCGGTCAGCAGTGCAGGAAGAAACTGTACGACCTCCTCGGGGTGGCCAGGGTGAGTCACCAGCTCCGTGCCCCTGGCACCACCACCGTCCCACACACCCCACATCCCTCACCCAATCACCAACAGGTGGACCGGTGGGCAGTGCTGGATGAGGATGGGCAACCCCCAGGCCAGCCAGGGTGAGTCACCACCACCACCTTGCCCCATGCAACACACCCGAAGCCCCCCCCCCCCCCCCCCCGCCCTCCACTCCTCGAGGGCGATTGAATCCCACCCGCCGGTGGGCCACTCGCACCCCATCCCGCATCAGATGCCACACCCATACCGCCTGCCATGGCCGGGTGCCCTGCAGACACAGGCCATTAGCCGTGGACCCCTGTGCTTCCCGTGTCCGAGTGTCTCACACTCTGAATTAACTGTCCCCCCAGCGGAAGGCGGCCCAGAACCGCAGGCAGTGGGAGAAGACGGGAGGGGGCCCGCCGGACCTGCGGCCCTTCACCGTCGCAGATCAGAGGGCGATGGACCTGGTCGCTGGGGTTGGGGAGCGGGCAGTCACCCAGGCGGAGGTCCAAGCTAGCCCCCAAAGAATTGCGATATCCCTCTGGCACGTGTGTCCACCCCCCCCCCACAACACGCCTACCCGCAATCTAACAACGCGTCTTGTCTTCTGTCTTGCAGGACCACCTGGCAACAGGGTGGGGCCTGCTGGTGTCCCTTGCCCCCAGCCGCAACACCCCGCACCACCCTTGGAGCACTAGGCTGGGTACGACACCAACAACCCATCACAGCTGTCACTGACACCCGTCACCATCCCAGAGACACTCACCTCAGCTGGGCACTGCAGTGAAGAGACTCCTGGGGTACAATCTGTGCACAATGCACACATGCTGAGGTACATCAGATGGAGGTTGGAACCCCCGAGGGGGCGGACGGTCGGAAGGCCCAACCCCAGGGATTAGCTGCTGTCTAGCGGGTCTTGGGTTTCTGAAAAGGGCGGTCCCATCAATGCTAGAGAAGCATACACAGAGCGGGGGTCTACAGGAGGGGGTGTCAGCAACCATCCAGTGCCTGCAGGTGTAGTTGGAGGAGTCCAACCACTTGCAGAAGCAGGAGGCGGTGCTGACCATGCGTACCCCTCAGGTCAATATCGTACAGGTGGCGTCTGCAGTGGAGGCCTTGGGTGAGAAGGTATCGGCCATGGGTCAGGATGTTCAAGGCCTGGGGCACAGTGTGCGGGCAGTGGCCGATGCACAATACAGGGTGGCCATGTCGCAGGCAGCCATGTACCAGGGCCACATGAACATTGTAGCGGTGCTCTAGAGCCTGGCCCAGTCACAACGGGTCATGGCTGTGGACGTCGAGGGTATTGGCCTGGCGCGGCCGGTTCCTGAGTGACGTGGCACAATCCCAGAGGGATAGTCACCATGCTCCATGGCCTTGAGCATTGAGACCCTGGTCAAGGTGAGAGCCAGTAGTGTGGGCCACAGGTGTTGGAGATGGACTCGGGCCAGGGCCCCAGGGCAGTTGGAGGTTACCCCCGGGTGGCCCTTGGAGGCGGCAGGGGACGGGGCCAGATATGTGGGGGCGCCATGTGGAGGGCTGCTTTTCTATTCTTCATGCCAAATTAGACAAGTTCACATTTTCCCACATTATATTCCATCTGCCAGATTTGTGCTCACTCACTTAATCTCTCCACGTCTCTTTGCAAACTCTCTATCTCCTCTTTACAAACTACATTCTGACCTATCTTGGTATCATTGGTAAATTTAGCCACATACATTCAGTCCTTTATCCAAGTCACTAATATTGATTGTAAATAGTTGAAGACTCAGCACTGATCCCTGTGCCACTTCACTAATTATAACTTGCCAACCCCAAAAATATCTTTTTATCCCCACTCTCTCCTTCATGTTAACTAACCAATCCTTTACTCGCGAATAGACTTTTTTGTGCTGGGAAGGGCGTTGATCCCGAAGGTGAGGGGAACGGAGTATACGGCTATAGCCATTTCGGATCACGCTCCACACTGGGTAGACTTGGAGATAGGGGAGGAAACAGGAGGGCGCCCACCCTGGAGAATGGACATGGGACTAATGGCAGATGAGGGGGTGTGTCTAAGGGTGAGGGGGTGCATTGAAAAGTACTTGGAACTCAATGATAATGGGGAGGTCCAGGTGGGAGTGGTCTGGGAGGCGCTGAAGGCGGTGGTTAGAGGGGAGCTGATATCAATAAGGGCACATAAAGGGAAGCAGGAGAGTAAGGAACGGGGGCGGTTGCTGCAAGAACTTTTGAGGGTGGACAGACAATATGCGGAAGCACCGGAGGAGGGACTGTACAGGGAAAGGCAAAGGCTACATGTAGAATTTGACTTGCTGACTACGGGCACTGCAGAGGCACAATGGAGGAAGGCACAGGGTGTACAGTACGAATATGGGGAGAAGGCGAGCAGGTTGCTGGCACACCAATTGAGGAAAAGGGGAGCAGCGAGGGAAATAGGGGGAGTGAGGGATGAGGAAGGAGAGATGGAGCGGAGAGAGTGAATGGAGTGTTCAAGACATTTTATAAAAAATTATATGAAGCTCAACCCCCGGATGGGAGGGAGAGAATGATGGGCTTTTTGGATCGGCTGGAATTTCCCAAGGTGGAAGAGCAGGAAAGGGTGGGACTGGGAGCACAGATCGAGGTAGAAGAAGTGGTGAAAGGAATTAGGAGCATGCAGGCGGGAAAGGCCCCGGGACCGGATGGATTCCCAGTCGAATTCTATAGAAAATATGTGGACTTGCTCGCCCCGGTATTGACGAGGACCTTTAATGAGGCAAAGGAAAGGGGACAACTGCCCCCGACTATGTCTGAAGCAACGATATCGCTTCTCTTAAAGAAGGAAAAGGACCCGCTACAATGCGGGTCCTATAGACCTATTTCCCTCCTAAATGTAAATGCCAAGATCCTGGCCAAGGTAATGGCAATGAGAATAGAGGAATGTGTCCCGGGGGTGGTCCACGAGGACCAAGCTGGGTTTGTGAAGGGGAGACAGCTGAACACGAATATACGGAGGCTGTTAGGGGTAATGATGATGCCCCCACCAGAGGGGGAAACGGAGATAGTAGTGGCGATGGATGCCGAGAAAGCATTTGATAGAGTGGAGTGGGATTATTTGTGGGAGGTGTTGAGGAGATTTGGTTTTGGAGAGGGGTATGTTAGATGGGTGCAGCTGTTGTATAGGGCCCCGATGGCGAGCGTGGTCACGAATGGACGGGGATCTGCATATTTTCGGCTCCATAGAGGGACAAGGCAGGGATGCCCTCTGTCCCCATTATTGTTTGCACTGGCGATTGAGCCCCTGGCGATAGCGTTGAGGGGTTCCAAGAAGTGGAGGGGAGTACTTAGAGGAGGAGAAGAACACCGGGTATCTTTGTATGCGGACGATTTGTTACTATATGTGGCAGACCCGGCGGAGGGGATGCCAGAAATAATGCAGATACTTGGGGAGTTTGGGGATTTTTCAGGGTATAAATTGAACATGGGGAAAAGTGAGTTGTTTGTGGTGCATCCAGGGGAGCAGAGTAGAGAAATAGAGGACCTACCGTTGAGGAAGGTAACAAGGGACTTTCGTTACCTGGGGATCCAGATAGCCAAGAATTGGGGCACATTGCATAGGTTAAATTTAACGCGGTTGGTGGAACAAATGGAGGAGGATTTCAAGAGATGGGATATGGTATCCCTGTCACTGGCAGGGAGGGTGCAGGCGGTTAAGATGGTGGTCCTCCCGAGATTCCTCTTTGTGTTTCAGTGCCTCCCGGTGGTGATCACGAAGGCTTTTTTTAGAAGGATTGAAAAGAGCATCATGGGTTTTGTGTGGGCCGGGAAGACCCCAAGAGTGAGGAAGGGATTCTTACAGCGTAGCAGGGATAGGTGGGGGGCTGGCACTACCGAGCCTAAGTATTATTGGGCTGCTAATATTTCAATGGTGAGTAAGTGGATGGGAGAGGAGGAGGGAGCGGCGTGGAAGAGATTAGAGAGGGCGTCCTGTAGGGGGACCAGCCTACAGGCTATGGTGACAGCCCCATTGCCGTTCTCACCGAGGAACTACACCACAAGCCCGGTGGTGGTGGCTACACTGAAGATTTGGGGACAGTGGAGACGGCATAGGGGAAAGACTGGAGCCTTGGTGGGGTCCCCTATAAGAAACAACCATAGGTTTGCCCCGGGGGGAATGGATGGGGGATATGGAATGTGGCAAAGAGCAGGAATAACGCAACTGAAAGATCTGTTTGTGGATGGGAAGTTCGCGAGTCTGGGAGCGCTGACCGAGAAATATGGGTTGCCCCAAGGGAATGCATTCAGGTATATGCAACTGAGGGCTTTTGCGAGGCAACAGGTGAGGGAATTCCCGCAGCTCCTGACACAAGAGGTGCAGGACAGAGTGATCTCAAAGACATGGGTGGGGGATGGTAAGGTGTCAGATATATATAGGGAAATGAGGGACGAAGGGGAGACTATGGTAGATGAACTAAAAGGGAAATGGGAAGAAGAGCTGGGGGAGGAGATCGAGGAGGGGCTGTGGGCAGATGCCCTAAGCAGGGTAAACTCGTCGTCCTCGTGTGCCAGGCTAAGCCTGATTCAGTTTAAGGTATTACACAGGGCGCATATGACTGGAGCACGGCTCAGTACATTTTTGGGGGTGGAGGATAGGTGTGCGAGGTGCTCGAGAAGCCCAGCGAATCATACCCATATGTTTTGGTCATGCCCGGCACTACAGGGGTTTTGGATGGGGGTGACAAAGGTGCTTTCAAAAGTAGTGGGGGTCCGGGTCGAACCAAGCTGGGGGTTGGCTATATTTGGGGTTGCACAAGAGCCGGGAGTGCAGGAGGCGAGAGAGGCCGATGTTTTGGCCTTTGCGTCCCTAGTAGCCCGGCGCAGGATATTGCTAATGTGGAAAGAAGCCAAGCCCCCGGGGGTGGAGACCTGGATAAATGACATGGCGGGGTTTATAAAGCTAGAGCGGATTAAGTTCGTTCTAAGGGGGTCGGCCCAAGGGTTCACCAGGCGGTGGCAACCGTTCGTCGAATACCTCGCAGAAAGATAGATGGAATGGAAAAAAGAAGGCAGCAGCAGCAGCCCAGGATCGGGGGGTGGGGGGTGGGTGGGAGGGGTGGGGGGGGGGGGGGAGGAGGAACCAGAAGGACTCTCAGGGTTGTTAATATATACTGTATAATATGTATAGGTCGTTGCTACAGATAATTATATATTGGACTGTTAAATTATATTTTTGGAGAGTGTTACTTGTGATAAGGCAGTTGCCAATTAGGGTTAGTTTTCATTTTTGTTATTTATTATTTATTCATTTTCTGTTTATAAAATAGGTCATTGTTATTTGTGTTGTTATAATATTGTGTAAAGGATGCACAATGTACTGTGTTGGTTGACCAAAAACTTTCAATAAAATATTTAAAATAAAAAAAACTAACCAATCCTTTATACAAATATGTTAACCTATACACCATCTACTCTTATCTTATGTATTAATGTTTAATGTGGCACTTTATTAAATACCTTTTAGAAATCTAAGTGCACCACGTCTACAGGTTCCCCTTTATCTAACTTGCTTGTTAACTTCCTCAAAACTCTTAAAAAATATATTAGCTAAAAATGATTTCCCTTTCACAAATCCATGTTGACTCTGCCTGATCCCATTATGATTTTTTAAGATCCTCCTATAACCTCCTTAAAAATGGTTTCCCGCAAATACCCCATGACAGATGTTAGGCTAACTGGCCTGTAGTTTTCTACTTTCTGTTTCCCTCCTTTCTTGAACAAACAAGTTACATTTGTTATTTTCCAATTTGCTGGGATCCTTCGAGAATCTAAGGAATTTTGGAAGATTATAACCAATGTCTACTATCTCTGCAACCACTTATTTTAATACCCTAAGATACAAGCCATCTGGTCCTGGGGACTTATCAGCCTTTAGGTCTAATAGTTTTCCCAGTACCTTTTCCCTGGTGATGTGATCGTTTTACGTTTCTAAATCTTTACAGTGAATTGAAAATCTAATTAAATAAAATAGGGATGCAGGGATAGGTAATGTGTTGTAGCTCCAGTATATACAATTGCAGTAAAACATCTCTATTCCTATAGTCAAATCCTCTTGCTATGAAGGCCAACATACCATTTGCCTTCTTTACTGCCTGCTATACCTGCACGCTTACTTTCAGCGACTGATGCACGAGGACACCAAGGTCTCACTGAGTATCCACATCTCTCAATTTAAACACATTCAAATAATAATCTGCCGTCCTATTTTTGCTACTGAAGCAGATAACCTCACCTTTATACAAATTATACGGCATTGCGATGCATATGCCCACTCACTCAGCCTGTCCAAATCCCGCTGAAGCATCTCTGCAACCTCCTCACAGCTCACCCTCCCACCCAACTTTGTATCATCTGCCAATTTGGAGACAATGGACGGGATTCTCCGAGCCTCCACGCCGAAATCACGCTTGGCGCGGGGGCAGAGAATGGGCGTCAGACCTGCGATCGGATCCAATGCCTTCCCGCGATTCTCCGCGGACCGGAGAATCGCCAACAGTCGTGCGTGCACAGTCGACGTGGTGCCAGTCGGGGGCCATTTAAAGAGGCCCCAGCGGCGATTCTCAGCCGGCAGCTGGCCGAGTTCCCGCCGGCGTGGTTCTAACATGGTTCCACCTGTTGGGCACTCGAGGTGGCAGCTGCGGACTTAGTCCGTTGCCGCAAAGGTTGGGGGCGGGGGATCCGTCACGGGGGGGGGCCTCGAGGATGGCCAGGCTCGCGATCGGGAGCCACCGATCGGCGGGCGTGGGCAATCTTGGGGGGGGGGGGGCCCTATATTGTGGGAGCCAGCTTGCAGTGTGGATCCGCCATGTTGTGCAGGGCTACATCTGCAGGCGGCCGGCCGCATATGCGCGGACCCGCGGCCGGAAATGCAGGGCCCCGTATCGGCAGCCGGAGCTGCGCGGACCACTCCGGCGCCCTGCTGACCCTCTGTGGGCCATGGAACCGCTAGGCCAAGGGGCCTGTTGACACCGGCTTGAAACGCTCCGGTGTTTACCCCAGCGTCAACACTTAGCCGCCGTTTCAGAGAATCCTGCCCAACACGTTTAGTTCCCTTGTCCAAATCATTAATATATAATGTGAATAGTTGGGGTCCTAGCACAGATCCCTGCGACACTCCACTAGTCATTGCCTGTCAATCAGAAAAAGACCCATTTATTCCAACTTTTTGCTTCCTGTTTACTAACCAGGGGCGTCATTCTCCGACCCCCCGCCGGGTCGGAGAATGGCCATTGGCCGCCGTGAATCCCGCCCCCGCCGAAGTCTCCGGTACCGGAGATGGGGCGGGGGCGGGAATCGGGCCGCGCCGGTTGGCGGGACCCCCCCGCTCAATTCTCCGGCCCGGATGGGCCGAAGTCCCGCCCAGAAATTGCCTGTCCCGCCGGCGTAAATTAAACCTGGTATTTACTGGCAGGACAAGGCGGCATGGGCGGGCTCCGGGGTCCTGGGGGGGGCGGGGGGCGATCTGGCCCCGGGGGGTGCCCCCACGGTGGCCTGGCCCGCGATTGGGGCCCACCGATCCGCGGGTGGGCCTGTGTCGTGGGGGCACTCTTTCCCTTCCGCCTCCGCTACGGCCTCCACCATGGCGGAGGCGGAAGAGACTCTCCCCACTGCGCATGCGCGGGAAACTGTCGGCGCCCGCTGACGCTCCCGCGCATGCGCTGGGAAACTGTCAGCGGCCGCTGACGCTCCCGCGCATGCGCCGCATTTCCGCGCCAGCTGGCGGGGCGGAAATCCCTCCGGCGTCGGCCTAGCCCCTCAATGTTGGGGCTCGTCCCCCAAAGATGCGGAGCATTCCGCACCTTTGGGGCGGCGCGATGCCCGTCTGATTGGCGCCAATTTGGGCGCCAGTCGGCAGACATCGCGCCGTTGGGGGAGAATTTTGCCCCAGCTTTCTAACCATCTCAAGACACTCCCTGTAATCCCATGCGTTTTAACTTCACATAGTAATCTGCTATGTGAGGCCTTGTCGAGAGCCTTCTGAAAGTCTAAATAAAGAACACCCACCAGTTCTCCTATTTCAACTCTGCTGGTTACATCTTCAAAGAATTCTAGTAGATTTGTCCAGCACGATTTTCCTTTCATAAATCCATGCTGACTTTGTCTGATTATACTACTGCTTTCCAAATGATGTGCTATGCATTCCTTGATAATGGACTCTAGCAACTTCCCTACTACCGATTTTAATATACATATAGAGTGGATTAATCAAATTGGCATGGGTAGCTTCGAGGTAAAGTTCATAGAGTCTATTGGAGATTGGTTCTTGGAATAATATGTTGTTGAACCAATCAGGGGGCAGGATGTTTGGGTTTAGTATTGTGTAATGAGATGGGATTAATTAATGATCTTGTAGTAAAGGATCCTCTAGGGAAGAGTGATCATTGCATACTTCATTTTAAATTCAGTTTGGGTGTAATAAACTTTTTTTCTTCATTTTAAAAAATAAATTTAGAATACCCAATTCAATTTAGCGTGGCCAATCCACCTACCCTGCACATCTTTTGAGTTGTGGGGGCGAAACCCATGCAAACACGGGGAGAATGTGCAAACTCCACACAGACAGTGAGCCAGAGCCGGGATCGTACCCGGGACCTCGGCGCCATAAGGCCGCAGTGCTAACCCACTGCACCATCGTGCTGCCCTTGAGAGTAATAAACTTGAGACACACTAATGTTCTAGAGTTAAACCAAGGTAATTACATAGGTATGAGGATAGATTTTGCCCTAGTGGACTGGGCCGAAAGATTAAAAGGTAGGACAATTGATGAATGGTGGCAGATATTTAAGGAGATATTCAATTCCTCCTAACTGAAATATATTCCAGAGAGGAAGAAAGATTGTAAGAGGGGAAAAATGCACCTTTGGCTAAGCAAGGGGGCTAAAGATAACATAAAGACAAAAACTATGACATGCCATATTGCAAAGGTCATTGGCAGGCTGGAGGATTGGGAAACTTTTAAAGAGTTACTAAAAAGTAATAAAAAGAGCAAAGGTAAATTATGAAAAAAATCTATCGCACAATATAAAAACAGATAGCAAAAGATTATTTAACCATATTAAAAGGAATGGAGTAGCTAAAGTCACTGTTGGTCCCTTAGAGAATGAGACTGGTGAGTTAATAGTAGAGAACACAGAAATGGTACAGACACTAAATCAATATTTTGCCTTGGTTTTCACGGTGGAGGACACGAGAACCACCCAATAGTAACAGGTAATGCACAGGTTTTTGAAAATGAGGAACTTAAAACAATCACCATCACTAGGGGAAAAGATACTGAGCAAACTATTGGGTTTAAAAGCGGACAGGTTCCCAGGGCCTGATGGCCTACATCCTTGGGTCTTAAATAATAAAAATAATCATTATTGTCAGTAGGCTTACATTAACATTGCAATGAAGTTACTGTGAAAAGTCGTTCGTCAACACACTCCGGCGCCTGTTCGGGTACACAGAGGGAGAATTCAGAATGTCCAATTCCCCTAACAGCACGTCTTTCGGGACTTGTGGGAGGAAACTGGAGCACCCGGAGGAAACCCACGCAGACACGGGGAGAACGTGCAGACTCCGCACAGACAGTGACCCAAGCCGGGAATCGAACCTGGGACCTTGGAGCTGTGAAGCCACAGTGCTAACCACTGTGCTACCGTGGCAGCAGCGATAGTAGAGGCATTGGTTATAATATTCCAAAATTCCCTGGATTCATGAAATGTACCAATGGATTGGAAAAAGGCTAATGTAATGCCCATATTCAAAAAGGAGAAAGGCAGAAAGTATGAAACTATAGACCAGTTAGTTTAACGTTTGTCACTGGAAAACTGTTAGAATCCTTTTATTAAGGAAGTAGTAAAGGGGCATTTGGAAAGTCAAAATGCAATCCATTAGTCAGCGTGGTTTTATGAAGCGTAAATCATTTTGATTAATTTTCTGGAGTTCTTCTAAGATGTAACAAGCAAAGTGGAAAATGGGGATCCTGTAGATGTAATGTGCTGGATTCTCCGTTTGGGAGACTAAGTCCCCACTCTGGCATGAAATCGGTGGTGTTTTACGTCAGGAATACTAGCGCAAAATGACCACCGATTCCCTGTTCCGGGGGTGGGGGGGGGCTAGCAGCCAGGCAGCGTAAAGTCCCAGCATTGCCAGGTCCATGGCCGTGCATGCACATGGCAGTGGCCTGCAGCGGCAGCACTGTGCTTCATGGCGGAAGCAGCCCGCGGACCCGGCCTGCAAAAATAGTACCCCCCTTTGGCCTCTCGTGTGCCCCGGACCCCCCCCCCACCCCACAGTGCCCCCAGCCTCGAATAATGCCCCCCCTGCCCGCGGATCGGTCCTCCCCCGACTGTGGCGGCGCTGGACTGAGTCCACAGCCGCCGCGCTGAGATCCCGACGGATGAGACCACACGTGACCCACGCCATCTGGAACTTGGCCGGTTGGGGATGGAGCACTGCGGGGCGGGCCTCAGGCGGTGTGCGGCATACTCCTAAAGTCCGTCGCTTTTCAGGGGATGGAGTATCGCGAAAGCAGCGCGGCCCCCGATTTTGTTGTCATCGGGGATTCTCCACCCCGTTGCCGACGTGATTTTGACGTCGGGGACCGGAGAATCCAGCCCAGTGTATCTCGACTTCCAGAAGGCATTTGATAAGGTGCCACACAAAAGGTTAATACAAGGGATAGGGTGGAGGTGTGGACCTTAGGTAGGGTGCTCTTTCCAAGAGCCGGTGCAGACTCGATGGGCCGAATGGCCTCCTTCTGCACTGTAAATTCTATGAAACTATGAAACAAGGAAAGCAGAGAGCGGAGCTAAATATTTTTTCTTCTTGTTGGCAAGCTGCGAAACGAATGGGGTGCCATAGGGTTCGTTCCTTGGACCCTGACTATTTACAATCTGTATTAACAACTTGGATGCAGAGATCGAATGTGGTTTAGCCAAATTTGCAGACGGCACTAAAATAGTTGGGATAGTAAACTGCAATAAAAAAATAAGAAATTTACAAATGGATGTGCATAAGTTAGGTGAATGGGCCAAAATCTGGCAGATGGAATTTAATGTGGATAAGACTGAGGTCATCCATTTTAGTTAGAGGAATAAAAAGGCAATTTATTATCTAAATTAAAAGAAACTTCAAAATGCTTTGGTGTAAAGGGAGCTGGGTGTCCTTGTACATGAATTGCAGAGAGTTAGTATGCAGGTGCAACAGGTAATAAGAAAGGCAAGTGGAATTTTGGCATTTGTTGCTAATGGAATAGAGTATAAAAGTAGAGAGGAGCTGTTACAACTGTATAGGACATTGGTGAGAACGCATCTGGAGCACTGCACAAAATTTTGCTCCCCTTAATTGTTTTAAAATAAATTTAGAGTGTCCAATTCATTTTTTTTTTCCAATTAAGGGGCAATTTAGTGTGCCCAATCCACCTACCCTGCACATCTTTGGGTTGTGGGGGTGAGACCCACGCAGACACGGGGAGAACGTGCAAACTCCACACGGACAGTGACCCAGAGCCGGGATCAAACCTGGGACCTCGGCGCCGTGAGGCAGCAGGGCTAACCCACTGTGCCACCGTGCAGCCCTCCAAGGGTGATACCATGACCGGTACAAGCTTGGAGGGCCGAAGGGCCTGTTCTTGTGCTGTATTGTTCGTTGCTTTTTGTTATTGATTAATCATGTCTCATTGCACATTCCTGAGTTCAAAATAGCCTGCTCCCTGGTTGGATCTGGAAATTACTGCTCTAAGAAATTGTCCCAAATGTCAGTCGGTTAGACAGCTGGTTCGTGATGCAGAGCGTACAGCAGCATAGGTTCAATTCCCGGACTGGCTGAGGTTATTCATCACCTTTCCCCTCACCTGAGATGTGCTGACCCTCAGGTTAAATCACCACCAGTCAGCCCTCCCCCTCAAAAAGTCAGCTGCGACTATGGCACATAGGGAAGGTAGTGGCATAGTGGTATTGTAACAAGACTAGTAAACCAGAAACCCAGAGTAACTCTTGAGGACCAAGGTTCAAATCCTGCCACTGCAGATGATGAAATTTGAATTCATGGGCGGCACGCTAGCACAGTGGTTAGCACTGTTGCTTCACAGTGGCAGGGTCCGGGGTTCGATTCCCGGCTTGGGTCACTGTCTGTGCGGAGTCTGCACGTTCTCCCCGTGTCTGCGTGGGTTTCCTCCGGGCGCTCCGGTTTCCTCCCACAAGTCCCGAAAGACGTGTTGTTAGGTGAATTGGACATTCTGAATTCTCCCTCAGTGTACCCGAACAAGCACCGGAGTGTTAATGTGAGCCTACTTGTGACAATAATAATAAAGATTATTAAAGATTATTCGGGGCTTTATAACATACTCAAACAACTCTTTACCTATCCTATTTTTAAAATCTCTATTCTACATCTTGCTATTTCGAGCTAAGGTCATCTCTCACGACTGAACTAATGGCATCCTTAATTAACAGAGCTCCCGCCACCTTTTTCTAGCTTCCGATCTTGTGGGGGTAGAATCACAGTGAACTGTTTGGGCTGAATGGCCTGTTTGGGCTGAAAGGCCATTCAATTGCTTCGTAATTCAACGTGAGGCAGTTTGAGTTGTCCCTGGGATGTGTTGAGATGTTTTAGAAACTTGGCTGATGCTGTTGTTTGTTTAAAGAGGGATATTTTCTCGTGCTGATTAATGCCAAGGGATTAAGAGTTCCAATAGGTAAGCCTGCTTTAGCAGCATTGTGCGCAGTGAATCAGTGTGAACACTGCGCCCCAACCTGGCTGTCTGCTGACTGGGATTTGCTGTAAATGGGAGAGAGCCTGTGACTCAGGGGAGAAGCTTTCTGGGTCTGATCCCAAAGGTTTGTGTTGACCTGCCAACTCAATCAGCTTCTGTGGTGAAATTAACATTTTAAAAACCACTGGTTCTCGGGCTGGGGAGAGGGGGGAGGAGGTGGGGGGGGGGGGGGGGGGGGGTGATGGGATCCTTGGGGGAGGGAGAGGTGTCAGTACCTGGGGGTGGAGAGGGGGGTTGAGGGTAATTGGGGGTGTATCAGTACCATGGGTGGGGGAAAGGCTAGCGCTACCCTGGATGGGGGTGTTGGGCAGGGTTGGGACAATGGCATGTTTGGGGAAGTGTCGAGGAGGAGGGGGTGGGGGGAGCAGAGTCTGAAACAAAAACAGAAAATATTGGACAATGTTGAAATCTAGGGGTACAGGTTCATAGCTCCTTGAAGGTGGAGTTGCAGGTGGACAGGGTGGTGAAGAAGGCATTCAGCATGCTCAGTTTTATTGGTCAGAATATTGAATACAGGAGTTGGAACGTCTTGTTGACGTTGTACAAGACATTGGTAAGAGCACACATGGAATACTGTGTTCAGTTCTGGTCACCCTATTATAGGAAGGATATTGTTAAACTAGAAAGAGTGCAGAAGAGATTTACGAGGATGCTACCAGGACTTGATGGTCTGAGTTATAAGGAGAGGCTGGATAGGCTGGGACTTTTTTCCCTGGAGCATAGGAGGCTTAAGGGTGATCTTATAGAGGTCTATAAAATAATGAGGGGCATAAGTAAGGTAGATAGTCAACATCTTTTCCCAAAGGTAGAGGAGTCTAGAACTAGAGGGCAGAGGTTTAAGGTGAGAGGGGAGAGATACAAAAGAGATCAGAGGGGAAATTTCTTCACACACAGGGTGGTGAGCATCTGGAATGAGCTGCCAGAGGCAGTGGTAGAGGAGGGCACAATTTTGTCCTTTAAAAAACAGTTAGACAGTTACATGGGCAGGGTGGGTATAGAGGGATATGGGCCAAATGCGGGCAAGTGGGACTAGCTCAGTGATAGAAACTGGGTGGCATGGACAAGCTGGGCCGAAGGGCCTGTTTCCTGATGGAATGCATCCCAGAGTACTAAAAGAGATGGCTAGGGAAATTGCAAATGCACTAGTGATAATTTACCAAAATTCACTAGACTCTGGGGTGGTCCCGGCGGATTGGAAATTAGCAAACGTGACATCACTGTTTAAGAAAGGAGGTAGGCAGAAAGCGGGTAATTATAGGCCAGTGAGCTTAACTTCGGTAGTAGGGAAGATGCTGGAATCTATCATCAAGGAATAAATAGCGAGGCATCTGGATGGAAATTGTCCCATTGGGCAGACGCAGCATGGGTTCATAAAGGGCAGGTCGTGCCTAAGTAATTTAGTGGAATTATTTGAGGACATTACCAATGCGGTAGATAACGGGGAGCCAATGGATGTGGTATATCTGGATTTCCAGAAAGCCTTTGACAAGGTGCCACACAAAAGGTTGCTGCATAAGATAAAGATGCATGGCATTAAGGGGAAAGTAGTAGCATGGATAGAGGATTGGTTAATTAATAGAAACCAAAGAGTGAGGATTAATGGGTGTTTTTCTGCTTGGCAATCAGTAGCTAGTGGTGTCCCTCAGGGATCAGTGTTGGGCCCACAACTGTTCACAATTTACATAGACGATTTGGAGTTGGGGACCAATAGCAATGTGTCCAAGTTTGCAGACGACACTAAGATGAGTGGTAAAGCAAAAAGTGCAGAGGATACCGGAAGTCTGCAGAGGGATTTGGATAGGTTAAGTGAATGGGCTAGGATCTGGCACATGGAATACAATGTTGACAAATGTGAGGTTATCCATTTTGGTAGGAATAATAGCAAAAGGGATTATTATTTAAATGATAAAATATTAAAACATGCCGCTGTGCAGAGAGACCTGGGTGTGCTGGTGCATGAGTCGCAAAAAGTTGGTTTACAGGTGCAACAGGTGATTAAGAAGGAAAATGGAGTCATTGCTAGAGGGATGGAGTTTAAGACTAGGGAGGTTATGCTGCAATTGTATAAGGTATTAGTGAGGCCACACCTGGAGTATTGTGTTCAGTTTTGGTCTCCTTACCTGAGAAAGAATGTACTGGCGCTGGGAGTTGTGAAGAGGAGAGTCACTCGCTTAATCCCAGAGCTGAAGGGGTTGGATTACGAGGTTGGATTACGTTGAATAGGCTGGGACTGTACTCGTTGGAATTTAGAAGGATGCGGGGGGATCTTATAGAAACATATAAAATTATGAAGGGAATAGATAGGATAGATGCGGGCAGGTTGTTTCCACTGGCGGGTGAAAGCAGAACTAGGGGGCATAGCCTCAAAATAAGGGGAAGTAGATTTAGGACTGAATTTAGGAGGCACTTCTTCACCCAAAGAGTTGTGAATCTATGGAATTCCTTGCCCAGTGAAGCAGTTGAGGTTCCTTCATTAAATGTTTTCAAGATTAAGATAGATAGTTTTTTGAAGAATAAAGGGATTAAGAGTGATGGTGTTTGGGCCGGAAAGTGGAGCTGAGTCCACAAAAGATCAGCCATGATCTCATTGAATGGTGGAGCAGGCTCGAGGGGCCAGATGGCCTACTCCTGTTCCTAGCTCTTATGTACTTATGTTTCCATGCTGTAAACATCTATGACTCTTATGACAATCTCCACAGGTCTGACAGCATCTGTGGAGAGAGAAGGGAGCTGACGTTTTGAGTCGGATAGCTCTTTAGCAAAGCGGTGTAAATACCCGGATACCTTGGTGAGGGTGGTGGGGGTTTTGGGTCCCTGGTGACATCACCCCCTGAAAGTTCCAACTCACACACACAATCACAGAATTGTTGCAATGCAGAGGAGGCCATTCAGCCCATCGTGCCTGCACCCGCTCTCGAAACGAAAGTCATGGCTTAGTGCCATTCTCCTGCCATTTCCCCATACTCCGGTACATTGTTTCTATCCTGACATGGAATTATATTGCAAACGAGTGGCAAGGTGGCACAATGATGGGTTAGCACTGCTTCCTCACAGCGCCAGGGACCCGGGTTCAAATCAGGATTGGGTGACTGTGAGGAGTTTGCACGTTCTCCCCGTGTCTGCGTGGGTTTCCTCCGGGTGCTCAGGTTTCCTCCCACAGTCCAAAGATGTGCAGGTTAGGTGGATTGGCCGTGATAAATTGCCCCTTAGTTGGGCAGCATGGTGGTGCAGTAGTTAGCACTGCTGCCTCAGGGCGACGAGGACCCGGGTTCGATCCCAGCCCCGGGTCACTGCCTGTGTGGAGTTTGCACATTCTCCCCATGTTTCCGTGGGGTTCACCCCCCACAACCCAAAGATGTGCAGGGTAGGCAGACTGGCCATGCAAAATTGCCCCTTAATTAGAAAAAAAAGAATTGGACACTCTAAATTTATTGATTTTTAAATTGCCCTTTAGTATCCAAAGCAATAGGTGGGGGATTGAGCCTAGGTAGGGTGCTCTTTCAGAAGGTCAGTGCAGACTCGATGGGCCGAATGGCCTCCTTCTGCACTGTAAATTCTATGATTCATTCACTGTCATTGGGTCAAAATCCTGGAACAGTTCATCACCACCTTCTCAAGCTCAGTTAGGGATGGGCAATAAATGCTGGCATAGCCAGTGACACGCACATCCTGAATACACATTTTTTTAAAGCGCTCTCAGCTTTAAGCTCCCGCAAATTGTCTTAAATCTCTATTGGAGAAATAAAAGACAGACTTTCTTGGAAGAGCTCCTGCAGATGATTAAAATGCTACCATGGCCTAACCGAGCTGAAGACCGGCATTGCTTAGTGTGATTTGAATGATGAATTAACTCCATGGAGATGCAGCTAGTGCACAGATTGACCCTCCCCCAATCGTTCCACAATCATCAAAACATTTGCAATGGATTTGAGTGAAAGCAGGTCTTTTGTGGCACGGTGGTGCACTGGTTAGCCCTGCTGCCTCACGGCGCCGAGGACCCGGGTTCGGTCCCAGCCCCTGGCCACTGTCCGTGTGGAGTTTGCACATTCTCCCCGTGTCTGCGTGGGTCTCACCCCCACAACATAGAGGTGCAGGGTAGGTGGATTGGTCGCGCTAAATTGCCCCTTAATTGGAAAAAAAAAGTAGGCCTTTGTTAAATCTCCGCCAAGGAACCAGGGGAGGGACCAAGGTTGAAGGGGTTTCAGTCACATCTTATATGCCATGGGTCCAGGTCTGGTCGGCGGTGGGTTGAGGCTCTGATCTGCTCATTCTGGGGGCTCGGGGGTTCCACATGCAATGCATTTGTGGAATTTCAAACCAAATGTTTTACCTGCTGTTGTACAGAGCTCTGGGGCGAAATTCTCCCGAAACGGCGCGATGTCCGCCGACTGGCGCCCAAAACGGCGCCAATCAGACGGGCATCGCGCCGCCCCAAAAGTGCGGAATGCTCCGCATCTTTGGGGGCCGAGCCCCAACATTGAGGAGCTAGTCCGACGCCAGAGGGATTTCCGCCCCGCCAGCTGGCGGAAACGGCCTTTGTTGCCCCGCCAGCTGGCGCAGAAATGACATATCCGGGCGGCGCGGGAGCGTCAGCGGCCGCTGACAGTTTCCACGCATGCCCAGTGGAGGGAGTCTCTTCCGCCTCCGCCTTGGTGGAGACCGTGGCGGAGGCGGAAGGGAAAGAGTGCCCCCATGGCACAGGCCCGCCCGCGGATCGGTGGGCCCCGATCGCGGGCCAGGCCACCGTGGGGACACCCCCCCGGGGCCAGATCGCCCCGCGTCCCCCCCCAGGACCGCAGAGCCCACCCACGCCGCCTCGTCCCGCCGTTCAAAAGGTGGTTTAATCCACGACGGCGGGACAGGCAATTTATCGGCGGGACTTCGGCCCATCCGGGCCGGAGAATCGAGCGAGGGGGGCTCGCCAACCTGCACGGCCCGATTCCCGCCCCCGCCAAATATCCTGTACGGAGACTTCGGCAACCGGCGGGGGCGGGATTCACGGCGGCCCCGGGCGATTCTCCAACTCGGCGGGGGGTCGGAGAATGACGCCCCTGAAGTGTAAACGTGTTCCTCCCTCACTTCAAATATATTACATTGTGAGAGGAATCTTCTTATTTTGTTTAGTTCCGTACCCCACCTCGCTGTGTTGATAAATCTCTTATAAACTCCGTGTGCCACCGCCCCCCCCCCCCCCCCCACCCCCCACCCCCATCCCCCGGTCTGTGTACAAAGTGGGAGAGGGGCTCAGTTTCTGGGGGTACAGGGTGAGAGAGGGTCCCGGGGTCTGGGGGTACAGGGTGAGAGAGGGTCTCGGGGTCTGGGGGTACAGTGGGAGAGGGTCTCGGGGTCTGGGGGTACAGAGTTGGAGAGGGTCTCGGGGTCTGGGGGTACAGAGTGGGAAAGGGTCTCAGGGTCTGAGGGTACAGGGTGAGAGAGGATCTCAGGGTCTGGGGGTACAGGGTGAGAGAGGATCTCAGGGTCTGGGGGTACAGGGTGGGAGAGGGTCTCGGGGTCTGGGGGTACAGGGTGGGAGAGGGTCTCGGGGTCTGGGGGTACAGTGGGAGAGGGTCTCAGGGTCTGAGGGTACAGGGTGGGAGAGGGTCTCGGGGTCTGAGGGGTGCAGGTGGGAGAGGGTCTCGGGGTCTGGGGGTACAGGGTGGGAGAGGGTCCCGGGGTCTGGGGGTACAGGGTGAGAGAGGATCTCAGTGACTGGGGGTACAGGGTGGGAGAGGGTCTCAGGGTCTGGGGGTACAGAGTGGGAGAGGGTCTCGGGGTCTGGGGGTACAGGGTGGGAGAGGGTCTCGGGGTCTGGGGGTACAGGGTGGGAGAGGGTCTCGGGGTCTGGGGGTACAGGGTGGGAGAGGGTCCCGGGGTCTGGGGGTACAGGGTGAGAGAGGGTCTCAGTTTCTGGGGGTGCAGGGTGGGAGAGGGTCTCGGAGTCTGGGGGTACAGGGTGGGAGAGGGTCTCGGAGTCTGGGGGTACAGGGTGGGAGAGGGTCTCGGGGTACAGGGTGGGAGAGAATCTCAGGGTCTGGGGGGGTGCAGGGTGGGAGAGGGACTCAGGCTCTGGGGGTACAGGGTGGGAGAGGGTCTCGGGGTCTGGGGGTGCAGAGTTGGAGAGGGTCTCGGGGTCTGGGGGTGCAGAGTTGGAGAGGGTCTCAGGGTCTGAGGGTACAGGGTGGGAAAGGGTCTCAGGGTCTGAGGGTACAGGGTGGGAGAGGGTCTCGGGGTCTGGGGGTACAGAGTTGGAGAGGGTCTCGGGGTCTGGGGGTGCAGAGTTGGAGAGGGTCTCGGGGTCTGAGGGCACAGGGTGGGAGAGGGTCTCGGGGTCTGGGGGTACAGAGTTGGAGAGGGTCTCGGGGTCTGGGGGTGCAGAGTTGGAGAGGGTCTCAGGGTCTGAGGGTACAGGGTGGGAAAGGGTCTCAGGGTCTGAGGGTACAGGGTGGGAGAGGGTCTCAGTTTCTGGGGGTACAGGGTGGGAGAGGGTCTCAGTTTCTGAGGGTACAGGGTGAGAGAGGATCTCAGTTTCTGGGGGTACAGAGTTGGAGAGGGTCTCGGGGTCTGGGGGTGCAGGGTGGGAGAGGGTCTCAGTTTCTGGGGGTGCAGGGTGGGAGAGGGTCTCGGAGTCTGGGGGTACAGGGTGAGAGAGGGGCTCAGGGTCTGGGGGTACAGGGTGGAAGAGGGTCTCGGGGTCTGGGGGTACAGGGTGGGAGAGGGTCTCGGGGTCTGGGGGTACAGTGGGAGAGGGTCTCAGGGTCTGAGGGTACAGGGTGGGAGAGGGTCTCGGGGTCTGAGGGGTGCAGGTGGGAGAGGGTCTCGGGGTCTGGGGGTACAGGGTGGGAGAGGGTCCCGGGGTCTGGGGGTACAGGGTGAGAGAGGATCTCAGTGACTGGGGGTACAGGGTGGGAGAGGGTCTCAGGGTCTGGGGGTACAGAGTGGGAGAGGGTCTCGGGGTCTGGGGGTACAGGGTGGGAGAGGGTCTCGGGGTCTGGGGGTACAGGGTGGGAGAGGGTCTCGGGGTCTGGGGGTACAGGGTGGGAGAGGGTCCCGGGGTCTGGGGGTACAGGGTGAGAGAGGGTCTCAGTTTCTGGGGGTGCAGGGTGGGAGAGGGTCTCGGAGTCTGGGGGTACAGGGTGGGAGAGGGTCTCGGAGTCTGGGGGTACAGGGTGGGAGAGGGTCTCGGGGTACAGGGTGGGAGAGAATCTCAGGGTCTGGGGGGGTGCAGGGTGGGAGAGGGACTCAGGCTCTGGGGGTACAGGGTGGGAGAGGGTCTCGGGGTCTGGGGGTGCAGAGTTGGAGAGGGTCTCGGGGTCTGGGGGTGCAGAGTTGGAGAGGGTCTCAGGGTCTGAGGGTACAGGGTGGGAAAGGGTCTCAGGGTCTGAGGGTACAGGGTGGGAGAGGGTCTCGGGGTCTGGGGGTACAGAGTTGGAGAGGGTCTCGGGGTCTGGGGGTGCAGAGTTGGAGAGGGTCTCGGGGTCTGAGGGCACAGGGTGGGAGAGGGTCTCGGGGTCTGGGGGTACAGAGTTGGAGAGGGTCTCGGGGTCTGGGGGTGCAGAGTTGGAGAGGGTCTCAGGGTCTGAGGGTACAGGGTGGGAAAGGGTCTCAGGGTCTGAGGGTACAGGGTGGGAGAGGGTCTCAGTTTCTGGGGGTACAGGGTGGGAGAGGGTCTCAGTTTCTGAGGGTACAGGGTGAGAGAGGATCTCAGTTTCTGGGGGTACAGAGTTGGAGAGGGTCTCGGGGTCTGGGGGTGCAGGGTGGGAGAGGGTCTCAGTTTCTGGGGGTGCAGGGTGGGAGAGGGTCTCGGAGTCTGGGGGTACAGGGTGAGAGAGGGGCTCAGTTTCTGGGGGTACAGGGTGGGAGAGGGTCTCAGTTTCTGGGGGTGCAGGGTGGGAGAGGGTCTCAGTTTCTGGGGGTACAGGGTGAGAGAGGGTCTGGAGGTACAGGGTGGGAGAGGGTCTCAGGGTCTGGGGGTACAGGGTGGGAGAGGGTCTCAGTTTCTGGGGGTACAGGGTGAGAGAGGATCTCAGGGTCTGGGGGTACAGAGTTGGAGAGGATCTCAGGGTCTGGGGGTACAGGGTGGGAGAGGGTCTCAGTTTCTGGGGGTACAGGGTGGGAGAGGGGCTCAGTTTCTGGGGGTACAGGGTGGGAGAGGGGCTCAGTTTCTGGGGGTACAGGGTGGGAGAGGGTCTCGGGGTCTGGGGGGGTGCAGGGTGGGAGAGGGTCTCGGGGTCTGGGGGTACAGAGTGGGAAAGGGTCTCAGGGTCTGAGGGTACAGGGTGGGAGAGGGTCTCGGGGTCTGGGGGTACAGGGTGGGAGAGGGGCTCAGTTTCTGGGGGTACAGGGTGGGAGAGGGTCTCGGGGTCTGGGGGTACAGGGTGGGAGAGGGGCTCAGTTTCTGGGGGTACAGGGTGGGAGAGGGTCTCAGGGTCTGGGGGGGTGCAGGGTGGGAGAGGGGCTCAGTTTCTGGGGGTACAGAGTGGGAGAGGGTCTCGGGGTCTGGGGGGTACAGGGTGGGAGACGGGCTTGTGAAGCTATCTGAACTGAAGGTGGTGTCAACACAAATCTAATCGAACCGCAGAGTTTTAGAACACAAGAGGAGACCATTTGACCCATCGTATTGTACTAGCCCGTCACATTCTCTTTCTCATTGCACTTGGTCCTCACATATTTGTCCTCCAATTATTTAACCAATTCTCTTTAGAAAGTTATTATTGCATCTGCCTGACTGCCCTTTGGGTCGGTGCCTGGTAGATCGCAACAGTTTGCTGTGTAAAAAGGTTCAGTGTAATTTCCTGTTGTACTGTTTGCGTCTTTTTATAAAGCCCAGGATTCTGTATGTTTTTTAATGTTTGTCCTGCCACTTTAAGGGTTTATGTACATACTGCCTGAGGCCTCTCTGTTCCCGTTTCAAATTGTTCCATTTGCCAATACACTGAGCGAATTGCAAAGCATTTCCAAGGTGCCTGGCAGAGAGGGTTAACATGTGGCTAATGAGCCAAACTGAGGCCTCTGAAGTGTAACAGGGAAGAGGAGAGATTTATTTTTGAATAATGAGGTGTGAAATGAATGACTCACAGACAGTTGTGAAATCAAATTTATCTCCTGTTGTTTCGGAACTTTCAAAAGAGAATTGCATAAAAATGTGAAAAGTAGACATTTCCAGGGCAGAGCAGTGGGATTCATTTCAAAGCTCTCTCAAAGGGTCTGACGGAGCCGGTATCTCCTCTCGTCCTGGATTATTCTCTCAATGCTATCTGTGCTGTTAACTACTGGTTAATTCAGCATTTCCTGAAACAGGGTGGTTGTTGTGCGTATGAGGGTTGCGGTGAGGTGGCAATGTGTGCTGGACAGGTTGAGGACTGACTTGTATCTTGTCCCAACATCAGCACAAGGCCTGTGTGTGGGGGCAGCATCAGGAAGGAGAGGAACGTTAGGGGGAGACAGGTCCAAACTCCCTGTATTCTGCTTTTAGGACCTCATCCCTTTTTTTTTAACCTATGTCGTTTGTACCATTCTGTACCCCAACCGCAAACAGGGGCCCGTTTAGCTCAGTTGGCTGGACAGCTGGTTCATTGTGCAGAGCGAGGCCAACAGTGCGCGTTCAATACCCCTACCGGGACCCCTGTGATGGGGGACTCCCCACAGGGACCCCTGTAACAGGGGGATCCCCATCAGGGATCCCTGAAATAGGTTGACCCCCCAACCCCCTCCGGGTTCCTTTAGATGGGGAGATCTTCCTATTACAGAGGTCCCTGTGGGGTCCTCCTAGCTATGAGGAGCGGTTGAATAAACTCGGTTTGTTCTCACTGGAACGAAGGAGGTTGAGGGGCGACCTGATAGAGGTCTACAAAATTATGAGGGGCATAGACAGAGTGGATAGTCAGAGGCTTTTCCCCAGGGTAGAGGGGTCAATTACTAGGGGGCATAGGTTTAAGGTGAGAGGGGCAAGGTTTAGAGTAGATGTACGAGGCAAGTTTTTTACGCAGAGGGTAGTGGGTGCCTGGAACTCGCTACCGGAGGAGGTGGTGGAAGCAGGGACGATAGGGACATTTAAGGGGCATCTTGACAAATATATGAATAGGATGGGAATAGAAGGATACGGACCCAGGAAGTGTAGAAGATTGTAGTTTAGTCGGGCAGCATGGTTGGCACGGGCTTGGAGGGCCGAAGGGCCTGTTCCTGTGCTGTACATTTCTTTGTTCTTTGTTCTTTTGTTAAAGAGTCCCTGTGGTGGGGTCTCCCTATTACAGACATACCTGTGGGGGTCTCTCTGTTACAGGGTCTTCCTATTACAGGGGTCCCTGTGGGGGGTCTCCCCTGTGGGGGAGTGAAGGGTGTCAGGTAGAGGAGACGTGGGCAGGCAGTGCAATGTTGGGATGGGGGGCCCTTGGGTGGACTCGGATGGTCTCCGTCAGCGTGGCCCTGGCATGGTGGACTTCGTGGTGGGCCAGAGGGACCCCGTTGGCTTACCGCATGGTCTACCATGTCAGGACTATGCTGGTAAAAACCGCAAGTGATCCGCACCCAAGTGATTCTTGGCTGGGGGGAATGGAGAATCATGGGAGGCTGGAGCAGAGGGCCCGCTTTGGGTCATTAAGACGTATTTTCATTTATTTACATTTCCTCGCCAGCGCGCATCATGGACCTCGTTCAGGCTGCCAGCAGGGAGGTCGAAACATCGCGTTCGAATCGGCGCCAATCCCAATTTCCAACAATGTCTGATTTTCCATCCCATCGTGGAATGCATTCCGGGAGTCCCAGAGTAGAGAATCCCCCCCAATGACTAAGAAGGGTGCTGATGGTGGCACATTGAGAGATCAGAATGTGTTAATGGCAGAACAGTGGTAAGCAGTGTGTCAAAGGCAACTTGGAACATAGAATCATAGAATTTACAGTGCAGAAGGAGGCCATTCAGCCCATCGAGTCTGCACCGGCTCTTGGAAAGAGCACCCTACCAAAGGTCAACACCTCCACCCTATCCCCATAGCCCAGTAACCCCACCCAACACTAAGGGCAATTTTGGACACTAAGCGCAATTTATCATGGCCAATCCACCTAACCTGCACATCTTTGGACTGTGGGAGGAAACCGGAGCACCCGGAGGAAACCCACGCACACACGGGGAGGATGTGCAGACTCCGCACAGACAGTGACCCAAGCCGGAATCGAACCTGGGACCCTGGAGCTGTGAAGCAATTGTGCTATCCACAATGCTACCGTGCTGCCCGGAACAGGGGACAGATGGGCCAAGTGGGGTGCGATGGGGGCAGGGGGGACAATGGTGAGGGAAAAACAGATCAATGGAAGGAATGAAGATAAATGGATAGAAATAAAACCGGACTGAAGGTGGAGGAGAGAGTCCACAGGCTGAAGTTGTTGGGCTCAATGTTAAATCCGGAAGGCTGTAACGTGCCTAATCGGAAGATGAGGTGCTGTTCCTCCAGTTTGCGCCGGGCTTCACTGGAACACTGCAGCAGGCCAAGGACGGACATGTGGGCGTGAGAGCCGGGCGGTGAGTTAAAATGGCAGCGACAGGAAGGTCTGGGTCCTGCTTGCGGACGGGCCGGGGGGTGTTCTGCAAAGCGGTCACCCAGTCTGCGGTTAGTCTCTCCAATGTAGAGTAGGCGGCACTGGGAGCAGCGAATGCAATAGAGCAGATTGAAGGAGGTGCCCGTGAAGCGCTGCCTCACTTGGAAAGCGTGTTTAGGGCCTGAGATGGGGAGTAGGGAGGAGGTAAAGGGGCAGGTGTGAAACCTTCTGCGATTGCATGGGAGGTGCCGCAGGAAGAGGGTGAGGTATTGGGGGTGATGGAGGAGTGGACCAGGGTATCCCGGAGGGAACGGTCCCTGCGGAATGCTGACGGGGGGAGTGAGGGGAAGATGTGTTTGGTGGTGGCATCATGCTGAATCTGGCGGAGGGTGGTACTTTGAATACGGAGGCCGATGGGGTGAAAATTGAGGATAAGGGGGACCCTGGGCGCGATTCTCCGACCCCCCCACTGGGTCGGAGAATCGCCGGGGGCCGGCGTGAATCCCGCCCCCGCTGTGTCTCCGCCACCGGAGATTCGGCGGGGGCGGGAATCGCGCCGCGCCAGTCGGCGGGAATCCCCCGGCGATTCTCCGGTCCGCGATGGGCCGAAGCCCCGCCACTGTCAAGCCACGCCAGCCGACGTGGATTGAACCACCTTTGGGACAGTGGGACACGGTGGCGTGGGCGGGCTCCGGGATCCTGGGGGGGCGCGGGGCGATCTGGCCCTGGGGGGTGCCCCCACGGTGGCCTGGCCCGCGCCACAAAGTCATTTCCCCGCGCCGGCTGGCGGGGCACCAAAGGCCTTTCCCGCCAGCTGGCGGGGGCAGAAATCAGTCCGGCGCGGGCCTAGCCCCTCAAGGTAAGGGCTCGGTCCCTCAAGATGCGGAGAATTCCGCACCTTTGGGGCGGCGCGGTGCCGGACTGATTCGCGCCGTTTTTGGCGTCGGTCGGCGGACATCGCGCCGATTACGGAGAATCCCGCCCCTGGTTGTGGGGAGGGAAGGGGAAGGGGTGAGAGAAGAAATACGGGAGATGGGTCAGACACAGTTGAGAGTGTTGTCGACCACAGTGAGTGGGATGCCACGATTAAGGAAGACATGTCGGCAGCACTGTTTTGGAAAGTGGCATCATCGGAACAGATACGATGGGGAAGGGACTGGGAGAATGGGATGGAGTGTGGAGTGTGAAGAGCTGGAGTCGAGGTAGCTGTGGGAGTCAGTGGGTTTGTAATGGATACTAGTGGACATCCCCAGAAATGGAGATCGAGGTCAATGAAGGCAAGTGTGAGAAATGGACCATGCGAAGGTGTTCGAGGAATGAGAGTGGAAGTGAAATTGCTGCATTTTTCCAGGTCCAGCCGGGAACATGGGGCGTCATTCTCCGACCCCCCGCCGGGTCGGAGAATGGCCATTGGCCGCCGTGAATCCCGCCCCTGCCGAAGTGCCGGTTGGCGGGACCCCCGCTCAATTCTCCGGCCCGGATGGGCCGAAGTCCCGCCCAGAAATTGCCTGTCCCGCCGGCGTAAATCAAACCTGGTATTTACCGGCGGGACCAGGCGGCGTGGGCGGGCTCTGGGGTCCTGGGGGGGGGGGGGGGCGCGGGGCGATATGACCCCGGGGGGTGCCCCCACGGAGGCCTGGCCCGCGATCGGGGCCCACCGATCCGCGGGCGGGCCTGTGCCGTGGGGGAACTCTTTCCCTTCCGCCTCCGCCACGACCTCCACCATGGCGGAGGCGGAAGAGACTCCCCACTGCGCATGCGCGGGGAAACTGTCGGCGCCCGCTGACGCTCCCGCGCATGCGCCGGGAAACTGCCAGCGGCCACTGACGCTCCCGCGCATGCGCCGCATTTCCGCGCCAGCTGGCGGGGCAAGAAACGCCATTTCCGCCAGCTGGCGGGGCGGAAATCCCTCCGGCGTCGGCCTAGCCCCTCAATGTTGGGGCTCGGCCCCCAAAGATGTGGAGCATTCCGCACCTTTGGGCCGGCGCGATGCCCGTTGGACATCACGCCGTTGGTGGAGAATTTCGCCCATGAAGTGGCACTGAAACAGTCATCGATGTACCAATAAAAATTAGAGATAGAAATTAGAGATAGTATTAGATCCTGTCCAGTAGGTGCCAGTCTACGGTCGTCCGTCACTTTTAAGAAAGCGATCTATCTTCACAGTCTTCTTGCTAGCAGCTGGAAAATGGAAGCAGCTCTGCCAACGGCCCCCGACCGGCACGGCGCGATCTCCACCCCGCCAAAGAACCGGCGCCGGAGAATTCGGCAGCCGGCGTCGGAGCGGCGGGGCGTGATCCATGCCCCCCCCCCCCGGCGATTCTCCGACCCGGCGGGGGGATCGGAGATTCCTGCCCCATATTTATTTTCATTCAAAAGGCAGCAGGTAAGCAGCCATTGCCATTCTCAATGTAAAAGACAGAAGAAGCCATTGGGCGCTTCTCCCGTGGTTAGAACCATCAGGGGAATGGTGCGACTGATATCTCCGCAATCCCCCCCCCCCCCCCCCCCCCCCCCCCCCCAAAGAAAGCTACCCGCGACCCACCTGCAAGTTACAACCCTCACCTTGTAAAACCCTGATCTAGAACGATAAGAGCAGCAGATACCTGGGAACCCCACCACCTGGAGGTTCCCCTCCAAGTCACTCAACACCCTGACTTGGAATTATATCCCCGTTCCTTCACTGTCGCTGCGGCAACATCCTGCAACTTCTTCCCTAATAGCACAGTGGGTGTACCTACACTTCATGGACTGTAGCGGCTCAAGAAGGCAGCTCACCCCCACCTTCTCGACGGATGGGCAATAAATGCTGGCCAGCCAGTGAATCCCACACCCTGTAAATTAATTTTAAAGAGCACTTTTTGAAGTATAATCACTGTTATAATGTAGCAAACATGGCAACCAATTTGTGCACAGTAAGATCCCACAAGCAATTTAGCGCGGCCAATCCACCTACCCTGCACATCTTTGGGTTGTGGAGGCGAAACCCACGCAGACACGGGGAGAATGTGTAAACTCCACACGGACAGTGACCCAGAGCCGGGATCGAACCTGGGACCTCGGTGACATGAGACAGCAGTGCTAACCACTATGCTACAGTGCTGCCCCTTAGCAGCAGTGTGATAATGCCCAGGTAATCTATTGTTGGCTGAGAATACATTTTGGCCCCAGGAAGATTCCACAGCTCTTTGAAAATTTCCATTGGGACTTTTGCATTCAGCTGCAAAAGTAGGCAGAGTGTCAGTTTAATGTCTTATGTGAAGAATGTCTCTAACATTGCAGCGCTCCCATTAGCCCTGGGACTGGTAGTGTAGGCCTAGATATGTGCTCAACTCTTTGGGGTGGGCTTGAATTCATCACCTTCTGGCTAACAAGTGACCGTACTACTTGCTGAGTCACAGTTGATAGTTCGTGAATAAACTCCAAGTTCGGCTAGGATTTGGGAGGCTGTGGAAGGAGGGAGACTGATGGCCCCCAAAGGCTTCTTGTCATTAGGTGATCTGCACCTTTTGTGCTGTGACATCAATGTGGTGTTATCATGGTTGTGTTGTCAGTCACCGACTGACCACTAGGAGTCTCATTAGTATATAAGTGAATGTTAGAGTCAGGTGAACTCAGACTGACTGGAGAGCTGGAAGAGAGAGGTTGCTTGTGTACGATCATAATGTTATTCATCTGTTGTTTTGTAGATAGTTGACCCACAGTTAATGTTAGGAAATTGTTTATATCTTTAGCTACCAGTGTTCGTATAATATAAATGAGGCCATCTGACAAGAACATTACAATCAACACATCATTTTCTTCACCGTGTGAGACACTGTGGTAATATCTTCTTTGTGGGCAGTTCTGGGAGAGAAGATAATCAACTGAGAGATGGGCCAGACTTGCAGTTGTCAGTGTAGCTGCAGAGTGCTGATTCACTGTGTCACTGATCCCTGCCCCCTGAATGACCAATTGCTTCCTCTCCAGCTGTCAGCTCCGGATCATCATCTTTAAATAGCTTCAACTGAGGAGCAATTGTTTTCATCCACATTAACTGTCCAATCCCAGGATATATTCCCGCAGGGAAACATTCCAATCGGAGCTGTTGGTGTCTAGGGTTTGAATTTGTGAGTGAGGCCATGTTTAAGTGACATAAATACACACTTTCACCCCAAAACACTAAAGAACAAATCCATTGAGGAACACTGGAACAGCCTTTTATCATAATCTTTATTGTCACAAGTAGGCTTAGATTAACACTGCAATGAAGTTACTGTGAAAAGCCCCTAGTCGCCACATTCCGGCGCCTGTTCGGGTACACAGAGGGAGAATTCAGAATGTCCAATTCACCTAACAGCACGTCTTTCGGGACTTGTAGGAGGAAACCGGAGCACCCGGAGGAAACCCACGCAGTCACGGGGAGAACGTGCAGACTCCGCACAGACAGTGACCCAAGCCGGGAATCGAACCTAGGACCCTGGTGCTGTGAAACAACAGTGCTAACCACTGTGCTACCGTGAACCAATTCTCATCTTGGGAAACTAGTTGATCAATTGCACCACAACCCCACCCTGTCGAATTAATCAGTGTCTCAGGAAAATAATGAAATAAAAAAGAGCGAAGGAGAACAGGACATAATGCCATCACCGGCAGTAACTAGTTACTCTTCGCTTACTGGCCCATCTAATAAACCCTTTGATGCCTGATTTTAGTTTCTTCTGCCTAATATTGAAATGAATGAAAATCACTTATTGTCACAAGTAGGCTTGTGAAGTCACTGTGAAAAGCCCCTAGTTGCCACATTCCGGCGCCTGTTCGGGGAGGCTGGTACGGGAATTGAACCATGCTGCTGGCCTGCCTTGGTCTGCTTTTAAAGCCAGCGATTTAGCCTTGTGCTAAACCAGCCCCTATTGCAGGGAATAACCAGCATTACATACACATTGCATTGGAATGGGGGTGAAGCTGAGGCACCGCATCCTGTGTAAACCCCAGGGCACTCACTGGGTCAGCCTAGGATGAATAGGACGGTAATAGAGGGATACGGACCCCGGAAGTGCAGAAGGTTTTAGTTTAGACAGGCATCATGATCGGCGCAGGCTAGGGTCAACACCGTGACGCAGTGGTTAGCACTGCTGCCTACGGCGCTGAGGACCCGGGTTCAAATCCCGGCCCTGGGTCACTGTCCGTGTGGAGTTTGCACATTCTCCCCGTGTCTGCGTGGGTCTCACCCCACAACCCAAAATGCGCAGGTTAGGTGGATTGGCTAGGATAAATTGCCCCTTCATTGGAAAAAATAATTGAGTACTCTAAATTTAAAAAAAAAGAAAGAAAATGGTCGGCGCAGGCTTGGAGGGCTGAAGGGTCTGTTCCTGTGCTGCGCTGTTCTTTGTTTGAATGCCAAGGGTTCCAGTGAATGGAGTTTAGGGGTTGAGGTAGTGATTTGGACTGTGCACTTGTGTTTCGGGGATAGTTTTGTGGTGTCTGCTTCTGGGGGTCAGTATTGCTTTTTATCCACTCTCCTGTGAAGCACCTTGGGACTGTGCGAGGAGATTAATGAGGGGACTTGTGCTGATGTTTTTGTGGTACATAGCCCAATATTTTCCCAATAGTCTTCATGTCATCCATCAGTCTAGATATTTGCAGGTTTCCCTGATCAACTCCTATTTTCTGATTGTCAATCATTTATTTTCCTTCCAGTCTGAAAGCAGCCCTGTCTGGGAGCCCGACAAATGAGACCATGGATTTATCTGGAATTGCCCTGACGTCCAAGGATATTGAGCGAGTGGATGTGTACTTGCACCAGAATCAAGAACTGATCAGCAGTGTGGAACTGTGCTTCACTGAACTGACGGACGATTGTTTCCTGCACCTGCTACCAACCCTCAGCTCCCTCCCGCATCTCAACACTCTGTCCTTGAATGGGAACAAGCTGACCAGGAGCATACTGAGGGAGCTAACAGAAATGCTGAAGGATCTAGAGAAGTTCCCCAGCATCACCTGGATCGACCTGGGTAACAATGTCGATATCTACTCGTTGCCTCAACCCTTCCTTGTCAACCTGCGGAGGCGAAGTCCCAAGCTCGGGAACCTGCCCACCATCTTGGAGTTCGGGGAGGGTCAGTGCAGTGACCTTGAGGCTGACCCATGTGAGAGCCCAGGTGACAGAATGGGGTTAACACAGGATGTGATGCCTCAGCTTCATCCCCACTCCAGTACAACCACGGTGTGTGAGGGTTTGGAGGTTGAAGAGGCTGTCGAACCTGTGGATGACTCACTGGCCAACCAGACCTGACATGAGCAGTGTGTAACTGGGACAGTTTCATTGGCAGGATTGGCAAAATGCACCAGGCAAGGAACACCCTGAAGCACTTAACTGCCAGATGAGGGGGGGGGGGGGGGGGGGAAGTGTCAAAAAGGAGAAGCATTGATCAGGTTTATGAACCCATGGCGGAACCAATGTGCTTGGAAAGGCTCTGTCACCCAATGACTGCTCTTCGATTGGAGACTTGCATATTTCACGTTTCTTTTAAACAACACTTGTCTTCCTTTCCATCATTTTCTGTATAACTCTGAGACTGAATGTACTGTCACTGGGACAGAATCAACCAAGGGGACTCGTGGGGGGGGCCGGGGGGGGGGGCGTTGTAGGGTAATGAGGGGAAGGGACGCTCAGTGGCCCCCCAGCCCTTTGTCCTGACCCTTGAAATGGTGAGTCTCAGTCACTCGGGGAGGCAGTCAGGCTCTGGGGAGAGTCTGGGTGAACAGCATCAGGAATCCTGACTCGTGTTCCCGTCCTGCACCAGGCCATTGAGGCCAGTTGCCGGCTCCCAATTCTTGCTGCCAATAATAAGTTGCAATATCAGAAAAGGAAAGACGTGTTGGACAAATCTCTCGCCCAGTACCATGGTAATCCTCTCCTGCCTAGTGTCCTTCTTTTGCTTCATTTGTTACTCTTTTATCCCAAATTCCTGTCCACACAGACAGGTGTCACAACACATATGTATCCCTCTTGAAGCCTTCAACAAAATTGGCACTTACACCACAGAACGCCTGCTTCATCGGTAAAGACGTCTTAATGGGAAGAAATGTTCTTTTGTGTTACTGATGGTTAATTATATGAAATGGTTTCCGCTCCTCAGGCAGAGAAGGGATGTCCCCATCTTTCCCACAGTTCCACATTTCACCCCATCCAATCAGGTTTCCACCCTCTCGGGACTGACACAGCTCTTATCGAAGTCACAAATGACATGTGATCGTGGCAAAGGTAAACTTTCCGTCCTCGTCTTTCCCCAACTGTCATACAGCTTGACCACACCCACCTCCTCCTACACCTCTCCGCCATTGTCCAGCGGCGGGTGGGTTGCCCTCACCTGGTTCCATTCTTACCTATCGAATCATAGTCAGAGAATCACTCGCAATGGCTGCCACACCGTTACCTTTGGTGTCGCCCCTCCCCAGGATCTACCATTGGCCCCTCCTATATCCCATCTACACTCTGCCCCTCAGACGTCCAAAAGCAGTGTTACTTTTCACACTGACGCTGAATACACCCAGCTCTACCTCAGCAACACCTCACTCAACCCCTCAGTGCTGCAGAATTATCCAAAACTTATCTAACACCCAGTACCAGATGAGCAGAAACTTCCTCCAATTAAATACAGGGAATATAAATATAATAATCTTTATTGTCACAAGTAGGCTTCCATTAACTCTGCAATGAAATTACTGTGAAAATCCCCTAGTTGCCACATTCCGGCGCCTGTTCGGGTACACAGAGGGAGAATTCAGAATGTCCAATTCACCTAACAGCATGTCTTCCGGGACTTGTGGGAGGAAACCGGAGCACCCGGAGGAAACCCACGCAGACACGGGGAGAACGTGCAGACTCCGCACAGACAGTGGCCCAGCCGGGGAATCAAACCTGGGACCCTGGCTCTGTGAAGCAACAGTGCTAACCACTGTGCTGCCGTGCTGCCCTACTGAAGCCATTATCTTCAGTTCTGACTCCAGAATTTCATCCCTCGCTACTGATCCCTCTACCATCCAGAAATTTGTGATTGAGGCAATCCAGTTGCAACCTCGGTGTCCCATTTTATCCCGAGATGAGCTTCCGATCACATATTCAGGCTATTACTAAGGTCACCTGCATACCAATTACTATTATCACCTGCATCCAATCGCCTGGCACTGCCCCGCATCCCATCGCCTGGCACTGCCCTGCATCCCATCGCCTGGCACTGCCCCGCATCAGCTGCTCTGCTGCTGAAATCCTCGTTTGTGTTTTTCTTTCCTCGAACTCGGTGATTCCAACACACTCCTGGCTGGACTCCCAAATCTACTCCCGGCCTTTCACAGACCCTCTGCATCTCTGCAGCCCGTGAACTAACTTGCACCAAGTTCTGCTCACCCAACGCCCACATGCCTGGTGAACCACATTGGTGCCCTAAGCACAGGAATTCCCTCAAAAAAACTCTCCACCTCTCGACCTTTCTCCTTCATTAAGACACTCCTTGAAACCTTTGAGCAAGGTTTAATCACCTGTCTTTGGAAGTGTCAGTTCTCTTGTCCAATTATCCTGCTAGGAAGTGCTTTGGGATGTGTTATTAGTTTAAAGGTGCTACATAAATGCAAGGTGTTGATAATTTGACCTCGAGCTCAACTCTTGCGATTCATTCTCATTTTCTCATTGCTGCAATACTGCTGAAACCAATTAGAGTTTGATCCTCAAATCCATAGAACTCCCTTTCTTCCAAACAAAATGCATTTCATTGAGGTGAACAAATCCCTGGAGAGTGAGCTTTACTCTGTATCTAACCCCGTGCTATACCTGTCCTGGGAGTGTTTGATGGGGACAGTGTAGAGGGAGCTTTACTCTGTATCTAACCCCGTGCTGTACCTGTCCTGGGAGTGTTTGATGGGGACAGTGTAGAGGGAGCTTTACTCTGTATCTAACCCCGTGCTGTACCTGTCCTGGGAGTGTTTGATGGGGACAGTGTAGAGGGAGCTTTACTCTGTATCTAACCCCATGCTGTACCTGTCCTGGGAGTGTTTGATGGGGACAGTGTAGAGGGAGCTTTACTCTGTATCTAACCCCGTGCTGTACCTGTCCTGGGAGTGTTTGATGGGGACAGTGTAGAGGGAGCTTTACTCTGTATCTAACCCCGTGCTGTACCTGTTCTGGGAGTGTTTGATGGGGACAGTGTAGAGGGAGCTTTACTCTGTATCTAACCCCGTGCTGTACCTGTCCTGGGAGTGTTTGATGGGGACAGTGTAGAGGGAGCTTTACTCTGTATCTAACCCCGTGCTGTACCTGTCCTGGGAGAGTTTGATGGGGACAGTGTAGAGGGAGCTTTACTCTGTATCTAACCCCGTGCTGTACCTGTCCTGGGAGTGTTTGATGGGGACAGTGTAGAGGGAGCTTTACTCTGTATCTAACCCCGTGCTGTACCTGTCCTGGGAGTGTTTGATGGGGACAGTGTAGAGGGAGCTTTACTCTGTATCTAACCCCCTGATGTACCTGTCCTGGGAGTGTTTGATGGGGACAGTGTAGAGGGAGCTTTACTCTGTATCTAACCCCGTGCTCTACCTGTCCTGGGAGTGTTTGATGGGGACAGTGTAGAGGGAGCTTTACTCTGTATCTAACCCGTGACATGATTTCTCAGCACTGTTCGATGCACAGCAAATGTGCAATACCAACCCTGTTGGAGGTGAAGCTCTGAAGTAATATTTGAGACACGTTAACTCCAATGGAGCACAGAATCTGATCATAGTCTCAGCATCTAAATGGAAGTTTTCTGCAATTTTAAGAGGTTTATTAGTGAAAGAAAGACCTGAATTTATATAGAACCTTTCACAGCTTCCGAATATCCCAAAGCACTCTACAGCCAATCAAATCCTTCTGAAGAGTAGCTGCAGTTCTAACATAGGAAACGCAGCAGCCAATTTGTGCACAGCAAGATGCCACACACAGCACTGTGACAAATGACCAGATGATCTATTTTAATGATGTTGGTTGAGGGAAAAATATTGGCCAGGACACCAGGAGAATTCTCCTGCTCAATTCATCTTTGAATTAGCAGCCGTAATATCTTTTACATCCACCTGAGGGATGGAGTGACATTGAACAGGACCCTAAAAGGAGATGGGATTCACAGAGAGTGAGAGGGATAGTGGTCTGATCGGCTGTCTCATGTTCCATCCTGTTCTGTTGATCGATTTCCTGAAATCTGCTTGTACCTTTTATGAAACAGAATATTTTTATTCCTGCTAATGTCACTGTAGCTGAAATAAAATAGATAAAATGAAATGTGTCAATGCTTCCTGAAATACAATCCATGGTTTTAAATATGCCGGTAATTTTGTATCGGACGATACATTGATAATAACTAAAGGAATCTGGGGCGAAATTCTCCGTTATCGGTGGAAAGTCCGCCGATCGGCGCAAAAAACGGCGCAAATCCGACTTGCGTCACGTCGGAAAAATGGGTCGATAGTCTCCGGCCCGAAATGGGCTAGCAGCGACGTAACGGGATCCGCGCTTGCGCAGTGGTTCACGCCGTGCAGCGTCATACGCGCTGCACGGCGTGACGGCTCATAAGGCCACGCTGCTCCCCCCCCACCCGACCGCAACACCCGACTGGATGGCTGGCCGTCGCTCAGCCCCGAGGTTCGAGTCACGCGATGTGGAGGCGCTCCTGGACGCGGTGGAGCAGAGGAGGGACGCCCTGTATCCCGGGCACGGCCGCAGAGTTGCCCCACGCCACAGCCGGCGTCTGTGGAGGGAAGTGGCAGAGGCCGTCACCGCTGTGGCCCTGACACCACGGACAGGCACCCAGTGCCACAAGAAGGTGAACGACCTCGTCAGGGCAGGCAGGGTGAGCCTCCCCCATATCCCGCCTCCCCCATATCCCGCCTCCCCCATATCCCCTCTCCCCCATATCCCCCCTCCCCCATATCCCCCCTCCCCCATATCCCCCCTCCCCCATATCCCCCCTCCCCATATCCCCCCTCCCCCATATCCCCCTCCCCCATATCCCCCCTCCCCCATATCCCCCCTCCCCCATATCCCCCTCCCCCATATCCCCCCTCCCCCATATCCCCCCTCCCCATATCCCCCCTCCCCCATATCCCCCCTCACCCATATCCCCCCTCCCCCATATCCCCCCTCATATCCCCCCTCCCCCATATCCCCCTCCCCCATATCCCCCCTCCCCCATATCACCCCCTCCCCCATATCCCCCCTCCCCCATATTCCCTATATCCCCCCTCCCCCATATACCCCCCCCCATATCTCCCCCATATCCCCCCTCCCCCATATCCCCAAGTGAATCCAGCCCTAATCTTAACCTCTGCAATGCACGCGCAACCGATGGCGTGCATTCATATACTTGCCTAACACTGTTGCCTTTTACCCCTGCCCCCCCCCCCCCCACAGGAGAAGCGCGCACACAACAATAGGGAGCATGTGAGGACTGGAGGAGGGCCCGCTGATGAGAGGCCACTGACTGTACACGAGGAAAGGGCCCTGGAACTGGCTGGCGGACCTGAGGACCGGGAGGTTGCTGATGCAGAGGTCGGGGGCGTACTAGCGAGTGAGCCACCGACAGCCCGTCCCCATATCCCCCCTCCCCTATATCCCCCTCCCCCGTATCACCTGATCACTGCCTGATGTCTAACCATGCATGCTTCATTGTGTATCGCAGGACCAAACGTCCAGGCACCCATCCCCGCAGATGCAGACCGCCCGCAGGATGCCCCTCGGAGACCACAGGAGACGGAGAGACCCGCACCCTCCAGCATGCGACGCCCGCAGGATGCCCCTCGGAGACCACAGGAGACGGAGAGACCCGCACCCTCCAGCATGCGACGCCCGCAGGATGCCCCTCGGAGACCACAGGAGACGGAGAGACCCGGACCCTCCAGCATGCGACGCCCGCAGGATGCCCCTCGGAGACCACGGGAGACGGAGAGACCCGCACCCTCCAGCATGCGACGCCCGCAGGATGCCCCTCGGAGACCACGGGAGACGGAGAGACCCGCACCCTCCAGCATGCGACACCCGCAGGATGCCCCTCGCACACCACGGGAGACGGAGAGACCTGGAGCAACAGGGAGACGACACCCCCGTCACGTGCGGGGAGCGACCACCCAGCGATGAGGGGGGCAGCCACAGGCCCCCGTCACATCCGAGCCAGGACATCACTACCCAGGACACCACTACCCAGGACACCACTACCCAGGACACCACTACCCAGGACACCCCTACCCGGGACAGCACTACCCAGGGCACCCCTACCCGGGACAGCACTACCCAGGAAGACGAAATACCGGACAGTGAGTCAGAGTGGATGGGAGGAGACGAACCCCCACCCCAAAGTGCCATGGACTCAGAGTGGGACGAAGAGCACGACACAACGCCACTGCTGTCACCAACACCCTCCACCATCGCAGAAACACTCACCACGGTTGGGCACTTTAGTGATGAGGCGTCTGGTACACTCACTGGTGCGCACAACACAGCCGTCCCGGTACAGCAGGTGGAGGTAGGAGCAGCAGAGGGACCGGGCGGTCGGAAGGCAGCCCAGCCCAAGCGAACATCTGCCGCCCAGATGGATCCCGGGTTCCTGCAGTTACCACACCCACACATAGATCCGATGCAACCACCGACCCGGAGACGAGCGAAGAGGGTGACGGGCGGCTGTGGTCGCAGGTGGAGGAGTCCACCCGCGTCCAGGAGCTGGGAGTGGTGCCGGTCATGCGTGCCACCCAGGCTGACACCGCACGGGTGGCGTCCGCGGTGGAGGCAATGGGTGCGACGCTGTCAGACATGGGGAACGGTTTGCGAGGCCTGGGGCCTTCCGTGCACGTGGCGTCTGTGGCCCAGGAAATGGCTGCCCTCTCACAGGAGGCCATGAGCCAGTGCCAGCGCCAGATGGCAGAGGCGCTCAACGCCATAGCCCAGTCTCTGCAGGCCATGGCCCAGTCTCAGCAGGCCATGGCCCAGTCTCAGCAGGCCATGGCCCAGTCTCTGCAGGCCATCGCTGAGGGCATCGGCGCCAGTGGCCATGTGCGAGCCGGCGTCGCACTGTCACAGACAGGGTTTGCCAACACCCTGGGCTCCATGGCTGCAAACCTGCAGACCCCTGTCGATACCAGCATGGGCCTCCAGGACTGGCAGCGCCAGATGTCGGGGGGGCGTCGGATGGCCAGTCCGTTCGCATCCCCCACCCATGTAGAGGCCTGGGGGCCATCGGGCACCCCGAGGGAGGAGGAGGTGGTGTGGTCCGTCCCGGCTCCTTCTGTAGGGGAGGTCCCGGTACACCGCGACACCTCGGACTCCCCCCCTTCCGTCCCAGGTGCATCGGGTGGGCAACGGGCAGGACAGGCTGGCAGCTCGCCATCCCAGTCGCCCGGGCCGCAGCCTGGCCCATCTAGGCCAGGACGCCCCAGGAAACGGCCGCCAAAGGGATCCAGTGTCAGAGGGCAGGAATCACAGGAGTCCACCTCCAGTTCTGCTGTACCGTCTGGGGAACCACGTAGATGTAGTCAAAGGGCCCGTAAGGCCAAACAATTAGACACTGAGTAAGTTGGCACGGGTGCAGGGCACAGATGAGTTTTAGGGGCTAGGGCACGTGCATGAACTCCTTTGGTTATTAAAGTCAATGTTACACCTACAGAAGCTGCCTTTGTGCTCTGTCCAAAGTGTGCGGGGGTGTCATGTACGTTGAGCGCAAGTGTGTGTGTGAGGGGTGGTCTGACCTCAGCCCCAGGTGAGTCTGCCCCCTTCCCCCTGGGCCGCCATCAACATCCCCCGGGCAGAGGACGGGACCGTGCGCTGCAGTGTCACAGCCGCATGCAGGGATGGTCCGGGTGGATGGTGGTACTGTGGCCATGGGTCAGACATAGTCCAATGATGTAGAGCCAGGAGCTCATCGCAGGGCGGGTTGTCATCATCCTCCATGGCCTGCGATAGACACGCGTCCACCCGCAACTGTGTGAGCCCGGCCCGTTGTGCCGCAGGTGGATCGGCAATGGGGGGGGGGGGTGTGTGCATGCGGGTGGGGTGGGTGGGGTTGGGGAGGGGGGTGAGGGTGCTGGGTGGGTGGATGGGTGGGGGGGTGTGGGTGGTAGGCTGTTGCCATGGTGTGCGGTCTGTGGCCATACTACCCGATTCCCACGCCCATCTAGTCAGTGAAGCGGGCGTCTATCAGTCTGTCCCGTGCCCGCTGGGCCAGCCGGTAACGGTGGACAGCCACCCGCCTGTGTCTACCCCGTCTGCCCTGACCATTGCCCCCATCCCCCTCGTCTGGGGAGGACTGGGCCTCTTCCTGCTGCTCCTCCACTCCGCCCTCCTCTGCCTGCGGCACATCGCCCCTCTGCTGGGCTATGTTGTGCAGGACGCAGCACACCACAATGATGCGGCCGACCCTATCTGACCGATACTGGAGGGCGCCCCCAGAGAGGTCCAGGCACCTGAAACGCATCTTCAGCACGCCAAAGCACCTCTCGATCACTCCCCTTGTCGCTACATGGGCATCATTGTAGCGGTTCTCCGCCTCATTGCGTGGCCTCCGTATAGGCGTCATCAGCCACGATCGCAATGGATAGCCCCTGTCGCCCAGCAACCAGCCCCTCAGCCGGGGATGGCGTCCCTCGTACATGCCGGGGATGGATGACCGCGACAACACGAATGAGTCGTGTACACTGCCTGGGTGACGGGCGCAGACGTGCAGGATCATCATGCGGTGGTCGCAGACCACCTGTACGTTCATCGAATAGGTCCCCTTCCTATTAGTGAACACGGCCCTGTTATCTGCAGGTGGCCGCACGGCGACGTGCATCACATCGATCGCGCCCTGGACCATGGGGAACCCGGCAACGGCAGAGAAGCCCACGGCCCGGGCATCTTGGCTGGCCCGGTCCACGGGGAAGCGGATGTAGTGGTGTGCCATGGCATATAGGGCATCTGTCACTGCCCGGATGCACCGGTGCACCGATGTCTGCGATATGCCGGACAGGTCCCCACTCGGTGCCTGGAATGACCCCGTTGCATAAAAGTTCAGGGACACCGTAACCTTGACGGACACGGGGAGAGGGTGTCCCCCGCCAGTGCCACGCGGTGACAGGTGTGCCAGCAGGTGGCAGATGTGTGCCATGGTTTCCCGGCTCATCCGGAGTCTCCTCCTGCATTCCCGGTCCGTGAGGTCCTGGTATGACTGCCGGGGCCGGTACACATGGGGCGCCCTCGGGTGCCTCCGTTGCCGTGGGGCCGCGACGTCCTCCTCCCCCTCCTCGTCCTGTCGGTCAGGTGTCCCTCCAGCCTGGGCGGCTGCCGCCTGCCCCTCTGCGGCGGCCTGCGCCGCCTCTCTGGCACGCTCCTCCTCCTCCTCCTCCTCCTCCTCATCTAGGGCAACATAGACATGAGCGGCTGCCACCACGGCAGCCAACATCGCTGGATGATCTGAAAACATGACGGCCTGGTGGGGGGGAGGGGAACGACGACATGTCATCATTGCCCATATCCCCTCCTCCCCCCAGCCAGGTGGCATGGACCGCATGGGTCCAACTGTTGGAGGCTGGCACCTGGCCAGGTGGACCAACTCACTTGCCCTCCCATCCCCCTCCTCGGCACGGACCCACCCCCCAACCTCCACCTCAGCACGGACCCCCCCCCCCCCCAACCCCCAACCTCCACCCCGGCAAGGCACGGACCCCCTCCCAACCTCCACCCCAGCACGGACACCCCCCAACCTCCACCCCAGCATGGACCCCCCCCAACCTCCACCCCAGCACGGACCCCCCCCCCAACCTCCACCCCGGCACGGCACGGACCCCCCCCCAACCTCCACCCCAGCACGGAACCCCCCCCAACCTCCTCCTCAGCATGGACCCCCCCCCAACCTCCACCCCGGCACGGCACGGACCCCCTCCCAACCTCCATTCCAACACGGACCCCCCCCAACCTCCACCACAGCACGGACCCCCCCCCCCCAACCTCCACCCCAGCACGGACCCCCCCCCCCAACCTCCACCCCGGCACGGCACGGACCCCCCCCCAACCTCCACCCCAGCACGGACCCCCCCCCAACCTCCACCCCAGCACGGACCCCCCCCCAACCTCCACCCCGGCACGGACCCCCTCCCCAACCTCCACCCCAGCACGGAACCCCCCAAACCCCCAACCTCCACCCTAGCATGGACCCCCCCCCCAACCTCCACCCCAGCACGGACCCCCCCCAACCCCCACCCCGGCACGGACCCCCTCCCCAACCTCCACCCCAGCACGGACCCCCCCCAACCCCCAACCTCCACCCTAGCATGGACCCCCCCCCAACCTCCACCCCAGCACGGACCCCCCCCAACCCCCAACCTCCACCCCAGCACGGACCCCCCCCAACCCCCAACCTCCACCCCAGCACGGAACCCCCCAACCCCTAACCTCCACCCCAGCACGGACCCCCCCCCAACCTCCACCCCAGCACGGATCCCCTCCCCAACCTCCACCCCAGCACAGACCCCCCCCAACCCCCAACCTCCACCCCAGCACGGACCCCCCCCAACCTCCACCCCAGCACGGACCCCCCCCAACCCCCAACCTCCACCCCAGCACGGACCCCCCCCAACCCCCAACCTCCACCCCAGCACGGACAACCCCCAACCTCCACCCCGGCACGGACCCCCTCCCGGCACTCCCCCGGAGCCCAGCCTACTCTAACCACCCCCCCCCCCCCCCCCCCGCCGCACACACACACACACAACCCGAGACACACCTCTCCTCACGCAATCACTGCAGCCACGCCATTTCCTGCCCAGAGCCAACCCCCCAGGCCGTCACTCACCTCCACGCTGGTCGGCGTGAGCCTGGAGCACCGGGTCACGCCGATGAAAAGGAGGTTTGATTCACGTCGACGTGAACGGTCATCACGTCGACGGGACTTCGGCCCATCCGGAAGGGAGAATATCGGCAGGCCGAAAATCGGCTGCCTTGCGCAGACCCGTGACATTCTCCGCGGCAGCGGCGCCATTAACGCCCCGCCGACTTTTCTCCCTTCGGAGACTTCGGCAACCGGCGGGGCCGGGATTCACGGCGGCCAACGGCCATTCTCCGACCCTCTGGGGTGTCGGAGAATGACGCCCCTGATCCTGAGTGAAACTCCAGTATCTGTCAATGTCTGATCTCGGAGATCGCTTGTATGCAATTGTCAAGTAAGGACAGATCTGTCTTTTGGTATAGTTTGTTATGGACTTTCTAAATTCCTAAATCTACTTATGGTAGCCGGTTTAGCAGAGTGGGCTGGACAGCTGGTTTGTGATGTGGAGCAAAGCCAGCAGCGCGGGTTCGATTCCTGGAACAGCTGAGGTTATTCATGAAGGCCCCGCCTTCTCAACCTTGCACCTCGCCTGAGGTGTGGTGACCCTCAGGTTAAATCACCACCAGTCAGCTCTCTCCCTCAAAGGGGAAAGCAGTCTCTGGTCATCTGGAACTATCACGACTTTACCCAATTAATTTTTCCCAATTAAGGGGCAATTTGGCATGGCCAATCCACCTAACCTTCCACCTCCTGGTACCATACCGCAAGAAGGCATAGACGCCCATTATATTGGACCATGGTTTGCCATTGCCTTGTGTAGTAAATGCTCTCCCGCTCTTTCCATCTGTCATTAGGAACTTTGGGAGGATTTCCAGGCTGAAAGTTGACCTGATTGGCCACATGATGAACGCACCTTCCATGTCCATCAAGTCCTGAAGTGGGACTTGAACCCGGAGTGTCAGGCCCAGAGATAGTGATGCTCCCCGCAACACCACAAGACCTCCCTCAACCCTAATATCACATAAACAGAGCATCTGGCCATCATTGCTGTTGACAGGATCTTGCAATGGGCAGATTGCAGTGTTTTCTACATTTCAGCTGTGAGTTTAAAAGTGTTTTGGTACATCCTGAGGACATGGGAGGTGCTATATAAATTCATGTGTATCCGGGCAGTTAGAGGATTCTTGACTTGCCTATGCTCTTGTCAAGAGATTGTGGTGCCTTTCTGCTCTCCTTATGAGGAGGCTGCAGTTGTGTTTTGAGCTCTCGGGATACTTTGACCTGCTGTCTGCCTCAGTGGCTACGTCCTTGAGTAAAGTGGAAGGAGTTTGGCAGGAATGAATTTCAATGTCAGTGAAGGCCGCGTGTGAAAGTAGCAGTAAACCTGTGAGTAATGTGTAGCTCCGACCTCCTCAAGCTGTGCTGCTGCATTTCCTGAGCTGGAAGTAATTACTATTTTATGCAGCTTTGATGTTTCTGTGTAAGAACCTGTGGATAGGCGTCTGCTGATGGTCAGCATCATAGGCAAAGCTGCTTCAGCCCATTTTCTTTTCCAAGTGCAGCTGAATCAGACAGTAGGAGGGAACTTGAGAAGCAGACTACTGGAAAATATTACAATACTTTACTGTCGTGCGGGGATTTGAATTTCAATTAAAAATTGGGGCCGTGATAAGTCTTGAGTGTGGATTATTATTACCAACCCCTATCCCTCTACCCCACTCACCCACCACTGGTACTGCAAGGGAGGGCTGGTATTAAAATGACCCGTCCTCCAGGGTCATTCATGAGTTCCTGGATGATCCTTGGGCCTTTGAGAGGGCTGCTGCTCCTCATTGCACTTGCCTCTGCTTGGTCTCCAAAGCCTAATCCTTCAATGAGTTCCCCAAATCCATCAAAAGAAATGACAGCTCTTTAATTACACCTAGCGTACATTAATGTATTGCTGACCCAGGGGCCCCCCAGAGCTAATGCCCATTGCAAAGCTGTTTCAGTCTGTCGGGGACATCGTGACCCTCAGCTCCACAACCTCTCTGACAACTGCCCGCGACCCACCTGCAGCCCGCGACATGTACCACGAAAAACCCTGGACGAGGGCATCACAACCAACAGAACTGCATTACTCAGACGGAAGTTAAGTACATCTCATCTCCTTGGAAAATGCGAGGTCAATTAAATTTCAACTGTACGGTGTGTCTGACTGACGCACACTAGCTTAGTCATTTTTATGTGTAGCAGTGACTGGAATTATTGAAGAGTCCTGACGTTATCTTTTGTATTTCAGCCCAAAGAGGTTATAAATCATCAAGCTGGAGTTTTCAGCAGAATTGTATCCATCCATCTGAAGTGCCAATGAGACGACACCACAGAGACAGGCTCAATAAACAGTGACTCTGTACAGTTACACAGTGAGTGATCCTCACCCTGAATAAACAGTGACTCTGTACAGTTACACAGTGAGTGATCCTCATCCTGAATAAACAGTGACTCTGTACAGTTACACAGTGAGTGAACATTATCCAGAATAAATTGTGACTCTGTACAGTTACAGTGAGTGATTCTCACCCTGAATAAACAGTGACTCTATACAGTTACACAGTGAGTGATCCTCACCCTGCTGAATAAACAGTGACTCTGTACAGTTACACAGTGAGTGATTCTCACCCTGCTGAATAAACAGTGACTCTGTACAGTTACACAGTGAGTGATTCTCACCCTGAATAAACAGTGACTCTGTACAGTTACACAGTGAGTGATCCTCACCTTGAATAAACAGTGACTCTGTACAGTTACACAGTGAGTGAACATTATCCAGAATAAATTGTGACTCTGTACAGTTACACAGTGAGTGATCCTCACCTTGAATAAACAGTGACTCTGTACAGTTACACAGTGAGTGAACATTATCCAGAATAAATTGTGACTCTGTACAGTTACAGTGAGTGATTCTCACCCTGAATAAACAGTGACTCTGTACAGTTACACAGTGAGTGATCCTCACCCTGCTGAATAAACAGTGACTCTGTACAGTTACACAGTGAGTGATCCTCACCCTGAATAAACAGTGACTCTGTACAGTTACACAGTGAGTGATCCTCACCCTGAATAAACAGTGACTCTGTACAGTTACACAGTGAGTGATCCTCATCCTGAATAAACAGTGACTCTGTACAGTTACACAGTGAGTGAACATTATCCAGAATAAATTGTGACTCTGTACAGTTACAGTGAGTGATTCTCATCCTGAATAAACAGTGACTCTGTACAGTTACACAGTGAGTGATCCTCACCCTGCTGAATAAACAGTGACTCTGTACAGTTACACAGTGAGTGATTCTCACCCTGCTGAATAAACAGTGACTCTGTACAGTTACACAGTGAGTGATTCTCACCCTGAATAAACAGTGACTCTGTACAGTTACACAGTGAGTGATCCTCACCTTGAATAAACAGTGACTCTGTACAGTTACACAGTGAGTGAACATTATCCAGAATAAATTGTGACTCTGTACAGTTACACAGTGAGTGATCCTCACCTTGAATAAACAGTGACTCTGTACAGTTACACAGTGAGTGAACATTATCCAGAATAAATTGTGACTCTGTACAGTTACAGTGAGTGATTCTCACCCTGAATAAACAGTGACTCTGTACAGTTACACAGTGAGTGATCCTCACCCTGCTGAATAAACAGTGACTCTGTATAGTTACACAGTGAGTGATTCTCACCCTGCTGAATAAACAGTGACTCTGTACAGTTACACAGTGAGTGATTCTCACCCTGCTGAATAAACAGTGACTCTGTACAGTTACACAGTGAGTGATCCTCACCCTGCTGAATGAACAGTGATTCTGTACAGTTACACAGTGAGTGAGCCTCATCCTGCTGAATCAACAGTGACTCTGTACAGTGACACAGTGAGTGATCCTCACCCTGAATAAACAGTGACTCTGTACAGTTACACAGTGAGTGATACCCGATAAAGACTCCTAGCCATCGACCTGTATCAGCCTTTTTGAATCCCGCGGGCCAGATCCGATTCGATAAGCCATTCGTTTCCCTGACCTGGTGGGCCCTCCTAAAGTTAAGTATTGGCCAGTAGTACATAGAACATAGAAAATACAGCACAGAATAGGCCCTTCGGCCCACGATGTTGTGCCGAACCTTTGTCCTAGATTAATCATAGATTATCATTGAATTTACAGTGCAGAAGGAGGCCATTCGGCCCCCTGAGTCTGCACCGGCTCTTGGAAAGAGCACCCTACCCAAACTCAACACCTCCACCCAACACCAAGGGCAATTTTGGACACTAAGGGCAATTTATCATGGCCAATCCACCTACCCTGCACATCTTTGGACTGTGGGAGGAAACCGGAGCACCCAGAGGAAACCCAAGCAGACACGGGGAGGACGTGCAGACTCCGCACAGACAGTGACCCAAGCCGGAATCAAACCTGGGACCCTGGAGCTGTGAAGCAATTGTGCTAGCCACAATGCTACCGTGCTGCCCTTAAGAACAAATAAATCTACACTATATCATTTTACCGTAATCCATGTACCTATCCAATAGCTGCTTGAAGGTCCCTAATGTTTCCGACTCAACTACTTCCACAGGCAGTGCATTCCATGCCCCCACTACTCTCTGGGTAAAGAACCTACCTCTGATATCCCTCCTATATCTTCCACCTTTCACCTTAAATTTATGTCCCCTTGTAATGGTTTGTTCCACCCGGGGAAAAAGTCTCTGACTGTCTACTCTATCTATTCCCCTGATCATCTTATAAACCTCTGTCAAGTCGCCCCTCATCCTTCTCCGTTCTAATGAGAAAAGGCCTAGCACCCTCAACCTTTCCTCGTAAGACCTACTCTCCATTCCAGGTAACATCCTGGTAAATCTTCTTTGCACCTTTTCCAAATCTTCCACATCCTTCCTAAAATGAGGTGACCAGAACTGTACACAGTACTCCAAATTCGGCCTTACCAAAGTTTTGTACAGCTGCATCATCACCTCACGGCTCTTAAATTCAATCCCTCTGTTAATGAACGCGAGCACACCATAGGCCTTCTTCACAGCTCTATCCACTTGAGTGGCAACTTTCAAAGATGTATGAACATAGACCCCAAGATCTCTCTGCTCCTCCACATTGCCAAGAACTCTACCGTTAACCCTGTATTCCGCATTCATATTTGTTCTTCCAAAATGGACAACCTCACACTTTTCAGGGTTAAACTCCATCTGCCACTTCTCAGCCCAGCTCTGCATCCTATCTATGTCTCTTTGCAGCCGACAACAGCCCTCCATACTATCCACAACTCCACCAATCTTCGTATCGTCTGCAAATTTACTGACCCACCCTTCAACTCCCTCATCCAAGTCATTAATGAAAATCACAAACAGCAGAGGACCCAGAACTGATCCCTGCGGTACGCCACTGGTAACTGGGATCCAGGCTGAATATTTGCCATCCACCACCACTCTCTGACTTCTATCGGTTAGCCAGTTCGTTATCCAACTGGCCAAATTTCCCACTATCCCATGCCTCCTTACTTTCTGCAGAAGCCTACCATGGGGAACCTTATCAAATGCCTTACTAAAATCCATGTACACTACATCCACTGCTTTACCTTCATCCACATGCTTGGTCACCTCCTCAAAGAATTCAATAAGATTTGTAAGGCAAGACCTACCCCTCACAAATCCGTGCTGACTATCCCTAATCAAGCAGTGTCTTTCCAGATGCTCAGAAATCCTATCCTTCAGTACCCTTTCCATTACTTTGCCTACCACCGAAGTAAGACTAACTGGCCTGTAATTCCCAGGGTTATCCCTAGTCCCTTTTTTGAACAGGGGCACGACATTCGCCACTCTTCAATCCCCTGGAACCACCCCTAGTGGTAGGTTTCTATATAGATAGTAGGATTATTGTGTAAGCATTACTTGTTGTATATAATAAATGACCGTTGATTTCAATCTTACTAAGTGGTGTGCTGACTTATTAATCATAACTCGAGCTTGAACCACGTGGCGGTATATGAAAGATACCTGGCGACTCGTGAGCAAAGGTGACATAATCAGAGGTAATAAAACTAAGGCTAAAAAGAGCAACATAATTGGCGACTCCGCCAGGACCCGACATAGAAGTGGAAAACCACTCCGGGAGAACCCCAACAATTTGAATAGAATCCAATCGGAAACAAAAAAAAAAAATCACAAGTGTTCAAGCGGTTCTGGTTAATAATTCACAATTCGGAAGTGTGTGTATGCATGCGTAACTAACAGGGTTATAAGGTAAAACTGATAGATTTTGTTGCGTCAAAACTGTCGGAAGTCTGTATTTTCGGAAATTAGCGCAAGCCGTACCCACATCTACGACACCCCCTGTTCCAAATTTGAACGTAACGAGCAGATAAGAGAGATGGCCATGCAGGCAATGCAACGCCTCATGAACCCCGAAGAATTTGCGGTCGCACCGATCAGCAGCATTAAAGTGGGACAGTGTCCCATTTGGGAAGTGGAAATTCGCAAATTTCTGCAGGGCAAAGGATGGCCCGTGTGGAGCGGTTTCTGTAATAATGACGACTCCGGTCCCGGAAGTATAGGGCATACTTGGTGGGAGAACATGAGTGAAATCCATAAGAAAAGCTTAGCGAAAGCGTGCAAGCCGATGGCAATCGTGTCCTGCATGGCACAATTGCGAGGCACAGAGGAGGTCGTCAGGACGCTCCGAAAAGAAATAGAAGGCATACATCGTATGAGTAAAATCGATGTATGCGAGATGGAAAAGGAAAACCTGGAATTGAAAAGGCAGTTAGAAGCCAAGGACGAAGGGGTGGCTGACGCCAAACGGGGTCACCAGTCTTGTCTGGCGCATTTAAGCAGTTTTCAATCCCAGTATGAGAAGGCTTATCAGGACACGCAGCGTGCCGTCCTGGTTAAGAAAGAGACGGAGAAGCAGGTGGAGATACTACAGAAACAATGTAGTGATCTCAAGGCAGCCTTGAGAGCGCTCCACGCTGCAGCCACGGAACAAAGGCAGAGTACCTTAGACCATGCGAAGTGCCGAAAGCAAATTGCAGACCTGCAAGCAATGCTTTCTGTCCAAAAGGGATTCCAAGACACCTTTGGGGAAAGTTTAGACCAGGAAGACGGCTCTGATTGAGAAGAACTGCAAGAGACAGCGCAGAGATATGTTCAGGGAGCATGTGCGCAGGGAAAACCCCAAAGGAGGAGAGCACCCCCACCCCCCACACAGCAGGGAATACAGGCTCCCATGAACCCTGTAACAACCCACCGCACCGCCACAGCAGACGAGGCGGAAGTCTTATATTCCACCCCCCTCACAGTGACCCAATTACAGGACGCGTGTGCTAAAATCGCACCGTTCCTCCCCGCTTCAGACCCACACCATTTCTTTGCCACCGTCAAACACCAGGCGACCATGTACGGCCTGGATGAGAAAGAGCAGGTAAAGCTCACGGTCCTCAGCTTAGACCCATCGGTCGCAGCAGCCCTCCCCGACCCACAGAATGTAGGAGGAGGCACCCTTGCAGAAATGCATACCGCGATCCTGGATGCGATCGGGTACAACCGGGGCGACCCCGTAGACGGTCTAAATAAGTGCAGACAGAAAACGTCTGAACACCCCACAGCGTTCGCAGGACGCTTGTGGATTCACTTTGAAGCCGTTTTCGGAAATGTAGACTGTGCCCATTTGTCCGCAGACAATATGGCCAAATGGACCCGCACCCTTATCTCCCATGCCATGGAAGCAGGACAGAATGCCTGTAGTAATTATGACCCCTCGGAGGAGGCTCATAATGAGAAGTGGGTGGTCAAAAGATTGTCCTGTGTTTGGGAACAAGCGGCTCACGGTAAACCCGCAGCTAGAACCCCTGAGGAAAACCAAGCCGCCGCAGACGTGCAGGCAGTAAGAACCACTCTCTACAACCCCGCCTGGGTAAACGAGGGAAAGAGCAGCCCCCCCAGCAAAACTGCAAGAATGCTACAATTGCGGACAGTTGGGACATTTTGCCAAAGAATGCAAGGCCCCTAAAAAACCACAAAAAGCCCAACAGACAGGCACTCTCAATAAGAAAAAGGCAGAGCCCATACATAGCGTTAGCGCCCAGTCTGATCAGACAGACTTGACCGGAACGGACTGACGGTGTACAGGCTCCCCCAGCTGGGTCTGCGATACCCTGTGGGATAGGTCAGGACGACCCGTAGTCGCAGCAAAGGTTAGGGGACAGCCGATCGAGCTTCTCTGGGACACAGGAGGGTCCCGCACAACCTTAAATTCCTCCACCCTCGTTAAGGACACGTGGCCCACCAGCCACTATCACCCTCAGCGGCTTCACAGGCCACTCACAACAGGGACATATCACAACCCCTGTACCCATCCAAATCGGCACCATTAATACAAGACACCCCGTAGTGCTAGTCGACCTGCCCCCAACAGCAGAGCACATTTTGGGGATCGACTTCATGAATTCTCACCACCTCTCTTTCGATCCAGTCAACCAGTGTGTCTGGAAGATGGCGAAATCCGCTAGAGCCCCCGCAACACTCAATATAGGGGATTATATGAACAAAATTAGCGCAGTAGGCGAGTTTTGGTTCAACCCCACCACACTCAGCACGGACCGACAGGTTAGGGCAGTCCTGCAAAAAAAACAGGGCATCATTCGCAACCCACAAACACGACTGTGGACGGATGACCGGTTCCGTACAAATAACAGGACCGGACCCTAGACCCCGAAAGCAGTACGGATTTCCCCTAGAAGCAGAGGGAGAAATCCTAAAGGTTATAGAAAGCTTATTAGAGCAGGGCGTCCTAAGGTCGGTAGCCTCAACTAATAATGCCCCGATTTGGCCAGTAAGGAAACCCGACGGATCATGGCGTTTGACCATTGATTATCGGGAACTCAATAAAGTCACCCCCGCAGCAGCCCCCACCGTCACAACAAGTCCGAGACCATGCTCAAACAGGGACTCCATGCACGATATTTCACGGTTTTGGACGTCAGTAATGGGTTCTGGTCCATTCCATTGGCAAAGGCGTGCCAGTATAAATTTGCCTTCACTTTCAAAGCGCAGCAGTACACGTGGACATGCCTGCCACAAGGCTTCCACAACTCCCCCTCCATTTTCCACCGACAGCTGGCAAATGGACTAGCGAAATTTCCTCGCCCCGAATGTCTGGTACAGGATGTAGACGATCTACTACTGCAGACAGACACGAAGGAAGAGCACATTGAGCTTCTGTCCGAACTCCTGGAATTACTACACTCCATTGGCTGTAAAGTCAACCCCAAAAAGGCCCAGATATTGGAAGAGAAAGTGGTATATTTGGGAACAATTATCACACACGGCAAACGCGAGATCGAGCACAAAAGAATTGACTCGATCGCTAAATTGCCTCTTCCCCAACACGTTTCAGCCCTCCGGTCGTTTTTTGGACTGGTTGGCTACTGCCGAAACCAGATTGACGGTTTTGCCAGCAAGGCAGCGCCCCGCTCAGACCTCCTAAAGAAAGGAACCCCTTGGGAATGGCTTCCGCAGCATACGAATGCTGCGGAATCATTAAAACAGGCGCTCATAGCCGCCCCAGCACTGCAAGTTCCCGACCCGCTTTCCCCTTACGCCATAGAGGTAGCGACCACAGACCGCACCCTTTCAGCCGTGCTCCTGCAGGAACTGCATGACCAGCTAAGACCCGTGGCTTATGCCTCCCGAATTTTAGATGCTGTGGAGCAGGGATTTTCAGCCTGTGAGAGGCACCTGCTCGCAGTTTTCTGGGCAGTCCAGTACTTTTCATACATTACTGGACTGAACCCCATTACCATTTTGACCGAGCACACCCCCACCCAACGTTTACTAGACGGACGACTTAAAGACGGTACCGTCAGCGAAATCCGCGCTGCTAGGTGGACCCTTCTCTTACAAGGACGGGACATCACAGTCAAACGGACAAAGACACACACATACTTAGCGGACAATCTACAGTACCCCGGAACCCCCTATGAGTGTGAAATCATCTCGCCCCACCATAATACAGGCCCCTTTATAGCTAAAACACCCCCCAGAAAACTAGCCACTCCATCTCAGAACCCCCCTCACCCGGACACGTGTGATCCCATTGGGATCTATGTGGATGGACCTTCCACAATCCTGGATGGGCAACGCATAACAGGTTGTGGGATTTATGTGGAGGACGCGCAGGGACGGGCCCTCGAGGAAATCGCATTAAAATTACCCGGACACTTAGGTGCGCAGGCAGCAGAGCTTGTGGCCATCGCTTACATTGTAGAGCACCCAGATTCCTTCCCCAGCCCAGCAGACATATATTCAGACAGTCTATACGTGTGCAACAGCCTCACTGAATCTCTGCCCCTCTGGAAAACAAGAGGATTTGTTTCCGCGGATGGGAAACCCCTCCCCTCAGCCCCATTACTCCGCCATATTTTGGAAAAAGCCAAGAACCGGACCTTTGGCATTATAAAAGTCCGCAGCCACCATCGTCCCCCCCCCCCCTGGAAATGTAAAAGCCGACGCACTGGCTAAGGCAGGATCCAGGCATGGGTACTTTTGGAAGCCCCCCGAGAGCGCCCCAGTGAGTGCGCCAGTGACTGCAGTTCAGGTCGCGCAAACTAGGGTCGAAGATCTAGTAGAGGCCCAGAAGCAGGATAGCGCTCTCACTGAGATCGTGAAAGGGAAGTTTCCAGCCTCATACGAGAGGTACAGAAATACAATAACCACACATGACGGTGTGGTGTTAAAGGACACCCTTTATGTAGTTCCTGAGCAGGATAGGAATCAAATGATCTGTTTATTCCATGATGGTCATGGACACCAGGGAATCGAAACCACCGCAGCCCACCTCAAACAGCTTTGTTGGTGGCCAAATCTCAAAGAGGATGTATCCCATTACATTGAGAATTGCCTCATCTGCGCTCAGAACAACCCAGATAGATATGCCAAAAAGGCACATCTCAGCCACACCCGACCCGTTAACGGCACCTGGACTAACCTCCAGATCGATGTTATAGGTCCATTGCCCCCTTGCAGGAATGGCTATAAATATGTTCTGGTGGTCATTGACACTTTTACAAAGTGGGTGGAAGCATTTCCAGCCCGCACCAACACCGCGAAAACCACAGCCAAAATCCTAACCCACCACATCTTCACAAGATGGGGACTCCCCCGCAGCATTGAATCGGACCAAGGTTCTCACTTTACGGGACGGGTCATGCAGAACGTCCTCACGATATTTGGCATAACCCAAAAATTTCACATTGCGTACCATCCGAGTGGTATAGTGGAGCGCATGAATCGGACCCTAAAAACCACCCTTAGAAAAATGGTCCAGCAGAATAACACCACTTGGGATTCTGTCCTCCCCTTTGCGCTGATGTTTTTACGTAACACTATTTCCACCTCCACAGGTTACACCCCACACACCCTCATGACCGGACGCCCCATGAAAGGGACAGAGTACTTGTTGGGTTTGGACTTGACCAGCCCTGAAGTTACGGCCCTCACCCATGAGAAAGCCGTTGAACAATTACTTGCAAATATAAAAACGGCTCAGTTAGCAGCCGCTGTTAAACTGGGCACTAAAAGAAAACAGAGCAAGGCCTGTTTTGATAAGGCAGTACATGCAACGGAGTATAATATAGGACAACAAGTGATGTTGTCTGTGTATAACCCCAGCACATTTCTGTCTCCGAAATACTCGGCTCCGTACTCCATTACGGATAAAGTAAGCCCATCGGTATACAAAATAAAATACCAAAATGGTAAGACTGCGTGGTTTCACATAAACCAGCTAAAGGCTTATGGAGCACAGTCAAACCACGCCCACCACGTCATGCTTGACGCAGCAGACCAAACCCCGCCCACAGCCAACGTGACCACACCAACCCCCTCCACGTCCAGCCCAGATACGGACTCGCCCCCGACTCCACCCACAAACTTAAAAAAATGTTTTGTTTTTTTATTCTCCTCCATTTTCACATTTTCTCCCACATTTACATCCATCAACAATAAACAATAATCAGCAAGATATGTCAGTCCCCATAATAACAACAACGATCCCATCTACCCACCAACCCCCAAACCTCAACCCGCATGTTTACATAAACAAATGACAAAAATAAATCAGGGATTACCCGTAGTCACCCTTAATCTACACAGCTCCCCCCACCCCCCCCCCCCACCCCCCCCCCCCAGGCCTCCAGCTCCTCCCGTCCACTGCCTCTTGTAAAACTCCTCCCCCTACCCTCAGTTCCTTCCCCCCCAACTTTCCACCCCGGCTAGACCACTCGGACCCTGTTCTGCCAGGCTCCGATGGCCGCAGCCCCTCCCCCACCTCACTCCCGTTCACTGGCCGGCTTAAACCGGCCAGCGTGGAGGCCCCCGCCCGGGTCCCTTTCCCACTTGCCCGGCCCCAGGAAAGCCCAAAGATCCCCTTTTAGCACACAAACCCCGCCTATCCACCTACACCCCAAAGAACTCTCATTTCGAGTGAAAGTCCCGTCCCTTCCCTCGTCCAAATATATACCTCCACCCACAAACTTTACACTCCGCCCCGGAACAGACTGCGGCAGCAGAGAGAGCGACTGTGACTCTGACGACAGCCACAGCACGCCTCCCTACTATCCTGGTCCCACACCCAGCAACTTCGACTTCGACTCCAGTGATCCCTTCCTCATCACTTTCTTAAACAAACCACACCACCGACCACCGAACCACACGGACGACCCCGACTTTGTTCCCACCCAACTCGACCCAACTCATTGGCACCGCGACAACTCCTGCAGACTCGTCCGCAACGAAGAGAGCGACCCCAACTCACACCACGCAGCCCTTTCTGCTCTAATTCACTCCAGAGTTTGGCACCCGGGAGAAGGTGACGACCTCGGGTTTGACTCCCAAGCCGCCAACCCGTTTGTGACCCTGTTCGCAACAGAGAACTGAGGTGTCCACATGATGATTCAAAGGAAACACTTGGTGAAAAGTGTTGTCCTTCCTGATGGAACCTGCAGAATGTTTTCCGTTGTTCGTATGTTCGTTTAATGTTGTTCGTCCGACAGGAGAAATTTTCTCACACGCCCATTCTGCCGAAACCTCTGAGGACTTGCCTCAGAGACCCACCGAGACCAGACGCTTGTTCAGCGGAACTAGCTTTTCAGCTGATACTTGTTCGGGTATCAGACGCCCGATCGTAACTGCTCTTCTGATTTGACAGAAGAATCAGAACAGCAACCCCACCATGATGACTACATTTTTGCCCGTTCTTGTCAGTTGCTCAGGCAGTGGAGAAACGACGTGAGACCCGCCCTGCCTGGAGACCCCCCCGTTGGTCAAACACGCTCGGGTAGGGGAGATACGGCATTGGTAGCCGTCCTACCCGGGGACTCCATCCAAATCTTACCCGTCGCGGCCCATACGCACCTCATTCGACCTTTTCCTTTCAAAAACAGGTTTATTTATTTAGGCAACCTTTGGGTTGCTGCCAAATGCTATTTACATCCAGGAACATTTGGATGATAAACTTAGCACTGGTCCACCATTGGGAAGTGTGCCGTGTCCTAACATTTGTTTGAAAAAAATGGGGGAGAAGTCACATCTCGTGACCAATTATAAGGGTTTAATTGGCCCCAAGAAGGTCAGACACACTAACACACCGGATATTATACCAAGGTAGTTACAGATACTATGCTTGTTTTACAGAACTCCAGAAGCTCCAGGACCGGAGAAAAACAGAGAACACAAAGAATGAAAAAGAAAGAGGACAGCCATGAGGACTTCTTTCATCGTGCTCAACATCTTTTTGGACATTTGGTTGCGCGGGAACGCGGACCCCATTACTCCAAACCCCCCTGCCGTTAATGTTTCACTGCCCCTGAGTACCGAGGGCCCAGTCACCAGCCACGCTGCATTATCCTGGTGTGCCAAGTTCATAACTTGGTACTCCCTGTCGTACGTTATTCATACCTCTTCATTCACCTGAGGAAGGAGCAGCGCTCCGAAAGCTAGTGACATCGAAACAAACCTGTTGGACTTTAACCTGGTGTTGTAATACTTCGTACTGTATGTTTTGAGGCACTGTTAGCATTGGCCATACTCTGCTGTACAGTACAGACCATGCGCCTCCACAAGTGGAAAAGGAGAGCGTACCGCGCGCGAACCCCGGTATATCGGATCCGATCCCCTATATTCGGTTATGACCAGACCCCTGGCCCCCGCGACCTATGAAACCAGAATAATAAAACATGCACTTGCGTTTTTTCCTGTCAATAAAAAGAAATGTATGATCCTGAGCTTGACTGCCAAGCCAGGAAAGAATATATGGAATATTTTGATTGTTGTTGTAGGTTTAGAGAGATAGGATGATGCAATGCTTGATGAGTGATTTAGGTAAAATTAGAGGTTCCAAGTTTTTATTTTTTTAGATACATGTCCCTGCCTGACATAGCGCCCTCAAGAATTGTTTAGGTAAATTTTTGTGCATAGCTAGGGTCAGAGTAGTGGCCATGTAGGAGGTGTCCCCCACCCTCCCCCCCCCCCCCGGTCAGGGAACGGAAAGGACAACATTTATGTGATCCTTCACGCATCGCGTTAGGATCACAAGGAGGGTCTGTAGCCACCTAAAATGGCTGATTCCCTATTAATTTGGCCAAAACCCGATTTAAAATGGCTAACCGAAAAGGCTGATGGGAAAAGCAGCCAACAGGACACAAACGGACAGCTGCAGACAGAATAGCGTAATCGGCTCTGGGGAAGTCGGCCCAGATCGATACTCAAGACCATTAGCAGCACATCAACCCAGACATCTGCAGTTTAATCGGCTATCCCCGGGAACAATTGCAACATATTAGCAATTGAATGCAGGGCCAGACCTCTCGGCGCCTGCAGTGGCCGAAACAAAGACAGGTGAACGACCACCCCCCGATCGAGGAATCGCCCCATTATTGGACATATCGAACCCAGTGATTGGGAACAAGTCCAATCACTTGGGACTCCGGGTCAAGGGCCGCCCCGAGAGGCGGGAAGCCCCGGGGCCCTATAAAGTGAGGGGCCAAGTTCAGATCTCACTCTCTCTCCCTTCTTCTCCTGCTCGAGACCTTCGCAAGAACATCAACCAGAAACTGTAAGTTTGACTCCAGCGATCGCTACCCGATAGAGACTCCTAGCCATCGACCTGTATCAGCCTTTTTGAATCCCGCGGGTCAGATCCGATTCGATAAGCCATTCGTTTCCCTGACCTGGTGGGCCTTTCCTAAAGTTAAGTATTGGCCAGTAGTGGTAGGTTTCTATATAGATAGTAGGATTATTGTGTAAGCATTAGTTGTATATAATTAATGACCGTTGATTTCAATCTTACTAAGCGGTGTGCTGACTTATTAATCATAACTCGAGCTTGAACTACGTGGCGGTATCAGAAAGATACCTGGCGACTCGTGAGCAAAGGTGACATAATCAGAGGTAATAAAACTAAAGCTAAAAAGAGCAACACCCTGCTGAATAAACAGTGACTCTGTACAGTTACAGAGTGAGTGATCCTCACCCTGAATAAACAGTGACTCTGTACAGTTACACAGTGAGTGATCCTCACCCTGCTGAATAAAGTCACTCTGTACAGTTACACAGTGAGTGATCCTCACCCTGAATAAACAGTGACTCTGTACAGTTACACAGTGAGTGATCCTCACCCTGAATAAACAATGACTCTGTACAGTTACCCAGTGAGTGATCCTCACCCTGCTGAATAAACAGTCACTCTGTACAGTTACACAGTGAGTGATCCTCACCCTGCTGAATAAACAGTGACTCTGTACATTTACACAGTGAGTGATCCTCACCCTGAATAAACAGTGACTCTGTACATTTACACAGTGAGTGATCCTCACCCTGAATAAATAGTGACTCTGTACAGTTACACAGTGAGTGATCCTCACCCTGCTGAATAAACAGTGACTCTGTACATTTAAACAGTGAGTGACCCTCACCCTGAATAAACAGTGACTCTGTACAGTTACACAGTGAGTGATCCTCACCCTGCTGAATAAACAGTGACTCTGTAAAGTTACACAGTGAGTGATCCTCACCCTGAATAAATAGTGACTCTGTACAGTTACACACTGAGTGATCCTCACCCTGAATAAACAGTGACTCTGTACATTTACACAGTGAGTGATCCTCACCCTGCTGAATAAACAGTGACTCTGTACTGTTACACAGTGAGTGATCCTCACCCTGAATAAACAGTGACTCTGTACAGTTACACAGCGAGTGATCCTCAACCTGAATAAACAGTGACTCTGTACAGTTACACAGTGAGTGACGCTCACCCTGAATAAACAGTGACTCTGTACAGTTACAGAGTGAGTGATCCTCACACTGAATAAACAGTGACTCTGTACAGTTACACAGTAAGTGATCCTCACACTGAATAAACAGTGACTCTGTACAGTTGCACAGTGAGTGATCCTCACCCTGAATAAACAGTGACTCTGTACATTTACACAGTGAGTGATCCTCACCCTGAATAAATAGTGACTCTGTACAGTTACACAGTGAGTGATCCTCACCCTGCTGAATAAACAGTGACTCTGTACATTTAAACAGTGAGTGACCCTCACCCTGAATAAACAGTGACTCTGTACAGTTACACAGTGAGTGATCCTCACCCTGCTGAATAAACAGTGACTCTGTACAGTTACACAGTGAGTGATCCTCACCCTGAATAAATAGTGACTCTGTACAGTTACACAGTGAGTGATCCTCACCCTGAATAAACAGTGACTCTGTACATTTACACAGTGAGTAATCCTCACCCTGAATACATAGTGACTCTGTACAGTTACACAGTGAGTGATCCTCACCCTGAATAAACAGTGAATCTGTACATTTACACAGTGAGTGATCCTCACCCTGAATAAATAGTGACTCTGTACAGTTACACAGTGAGTGATCCTCACCCTGAATAAACAGTGACTCTGTACAGTTACACACTGAGTGATCCTCACCCTGAATAAACAGTGACTCTGTACATTTACACAGTGAGTGATCCTCACCCTGATGAATAAACAGTGACTCTGTAAGGTTACACAGTGAGTGATCCTCACACTGCTGAATAAACAGTGACTCTGTACAGTTACACAGTGAGTGATCCTCACCCTGAATAAATAGTGACTCTGTACAGTTACACACTGAGTGATCCTCACCCTGAATAAACAGTGACTCTGTACATTTACACAGTGAGTGATCCTCACCCTGATGAATAAACAGTGACTCTGTACAGTTACACAGTGAGTGATCCTCACACTGCTGAATAAACAGTGACACTGTACAGTTACACAGTGAGTGATCCTCACCCTGAATAAATAGTGACTCTGTACAGTTACACAGTGAGTGATCCTCACCCTGAATAAATAGTGACTCTGTACAGTTACACAGTGAGTGATCCTCACCCTGAATAAACAGTGACTCTGTACAGTTACACACTGAGTGATCCTCACCCTGAATAAACAGTGACTCTGTACATTTACACAGTGAGTGATCCTCACCCTGAATAAATAGTGACTCTGTACAGTTACACAGTGAGTGATCCTCACCCTGAATAAACAGTGACTCTGTACAGTTACACACAGAGTGATCCTCGCCCTGAATAAACAGTGACTCTGTACATTTACACAGTGAGTGATCCTCACCCTGCTGAATAAACAGTGACTCTGTACAGTTACACAGTGAGTGATCCTCACCCTGAATAAACAGTGACTCTGTACAGTTACACAGCGAGTGATCCTCAACCTGAATAAACAGTGACTCTGTACAGTTACACAGTGAGTGACGCTCACCCTGAATAAACAGTGACTCTGTACAGTTACAGAGTGAGTGATCCTCACACTGAATAAACAGTGACTCTGTACAGTTACACAGTAAGTGATCCTCACACTGAATAAACAGTGACTCTGTACAGTTGCACAGTGAGTGATCCTCACCCTGAATAAACAGTGACTCTGTACAGTTACACAGTGAGTGATCCTGACCCTGTTGAATAATCAGTGACTCTGTACAGTTACACAGTGAGTGATTCTCTCCCTGCTGAATAAACAGTGACTCTACTGTTACACAGAGAGCGATCCTCACCCTGAATAAACAGTGACTCTGTACAGTTACACAGTGAGTGACCCTCACCCTGCTGAATAAACAGTGACTCTGTACAGTTACACAGTGAGTGATCCTCACACTGAATAAACAGTGACTCTGTACAGTTACACAGTGAGTGATCCTCACCCTGAATAAACAGTGACTCTGTACAGTTACACAGTGAGTGATCCTATCCCTGAATAAACAGTGACTCTGTACAGTTACACAGTGAGTGACCCTCACCCTGCTGAATAAACAGTGACTCTGTACAGTTACACAGTGAGTGATTCTCACCCTGAATAAACAGTGACTCTATACAGTTACACAGTGAGTAATCCTCACACTGAATAAACAGTGACTCTGTACAGTTACACAGTGAGTGATCCTCACCCTGAATAAACAGTGACTCTGTACAGTTACACAGTGAGTGATCCTCACCCTGAATAAACAGTGACTCTGTACAGTTACACAGTGAGTGATCCTCACCCTGAATAAACAGTGACTCTGTACAGTTACACAGTGAGTGACCCTCACCCTGAATAAACAGTGACTCTGTACAGTTACACAGTGAGTGATCCTCACCCTGAATAAACAGTGACTCTGTACAGTTACACAGTGAGTGATTCTCTCCCTGCTGAATAAACAGTGACTCTACTGTTACACAGAGAGCGATCCTCACCCTGAATAAACAGTGACTCTGTACAGTTACACAGTGAGTGATCCTCACCCTGAATAAACAGTGACTCTGTACAGTTACACAGTGAGTGATTCTCACCCTGAATAAACAGTGACTCTGTACAGTTACACAGTGAGTGACCCTCACCCTGCTGAATAAACAGAGACTCTGTACAGTTACACAGTGAGTGACCCTCACCCTGATGAATAAACAGTGACTCTGTACAGTTACACAGTGAGTGATCCTCACCCTGAATAAACAGTGACTCTGTACAGTTACACAGTGAGTGATTCTCACCCTGAATAAACAGTGACTCTGTACAGTTACACAGTGAGTGACCCTCACCCTAAATAAACAGTGACTCTATACAGTTACAGTAAGAAGTCTTACAACACCAGATTAAAGTCCAACAGGTTTGATTCGAATCACTAGCTTTCAGAGCACAGCTCCTTCCTCAGGTGAATGAAGTGGTGGGTTCGAGAAACACGTATATAGACAAAGCTAATGATGCAAGACGATACATTCAATGCGAGTCTTTGCAGGTAATTAAGTCTTTACAAGTCCAGAGTCCAAGTACAGTTACACAGAGATCTGTGATCTCTCACATCCAAACATTGAACAAGAATCAATACTGTCCATGTCTTGGTCACACATAACCTCCAACTGCCCCTGTTCACGGAAGCTTTTCAAAATTGCAACCAGATTTTCAGGAACAGAAAGAAAGAACATTTTCTTTGTGCACTATGCCTTGTGGTTTAAGGAGTGGTTTAAATCAAAATTGGTTCTCGCTGAGCATGCTCTCTGTTCTCTGTTTTCCTGAGAGGATATTTCTGTCTGAATAACTGTCACAGTTAACATTGTTAGGCTTCATTGATTGTAGACTCACATTGAGCCAGACAGCATGAATTATTCACCGAATTACAAAGTATTTCAAAGTACTTACAGTACAGATACTGGCCATTTGGCCCACCTGGTCCATGTTAGTGTTTATGCTCCAGCAGAACTTCCTCACACTTGACCCGGCCTCATTTTATCAACATAATCTTCTGTCCCTTTCTCCCTCAAATACTTTAATCATATTCCTTCATGAGATGTGGGTGTCACTGGCTAGGCCAGCATTTATTGTCCATCCCTAAATACCTTTCACAATGTAGGTGGTGAGCTGCCTTCTTGAACCGCTGCAGGTCCCGAGGTGTAGGTACACCCACTGTGCTGTTAGGGAGGGAGTTCCAGGATGTTGCCCCAGCGACAGTGAAGGAACGGCCGATATATTTCCAAGTCAGGGTGGTGAATGACTTGGAGGGGAACCTCCAGGTGGTGGGGTTCCCAGGTATCTGCTGCTCTTGTCCTTCTAGATGGTAGTGGTCGTGCGTTTGGAAGGTGCTGCCTAAGGAACCTTGGTAGTTCCTGCAGTGCATCTTGTGGATGGTACACACTTCTGCTACTGTGTTGGTGGTGGAGGGAGTGAATGTTTGTGGAATGGATGTCAATCAAGCGGGGCTGCTTTGTCCTGGATGGTGTCGAGCTTCTTGAGTGTTGTTGGAGCTACACTCATCCAGGCAAGTGGAGAGTATTCCATCTCACTCCTGACTTGTAACTTGGAGATGGTGAATAGGCTTTGGGGAGTCAGGAGGGGAGTTAATTGCCATAGGATTCTGAACCTTTAACCTGCTCTTGTAGCCACAGTGTTTATATGGCTAGTCCAGTTCAGTTTGTGGTCATTGGTAACACCCACGATGTTGGAGATGATTCAATGATGGTAATGCCTGACCAACAAGAGCAGATGATCTCAAACACTCCCTGAGTAAAGACATTTCTCCTGGAGTCCCTTTATATTTATTTTTGATTGTATTTTGTTTATGGCCGCTTGTCCTGATCTTGTCAGATGTGGTATCATCTTCTCCTCATTTGCCCCATCAAACCCATTCATCATCTTAATTATCTCTCAGTTCTCCCACTCAGTCAATTTTCAAGAGAAAAGAGCCCCGTTCTGTCAGAATCCTGACCTTCTGGTGTCAGTCTAATCGGGGTCCATTTGTACCTTTCCAATTCCTCCATATCCATGTTACAATCTGAAGATCAGAATTGTTCATATCAAGGTGCAAAGTGATTTACTAGAATGGCCATTTAGCCCCTGGAGACTCGATCGCCATTCAATAAGATCATTTCTGATCTTTGACTTCAATTTGTCTTTCTCACCCTCTCTCCGTTTTCCTTGATTCCCTTCAGTCCAACTATTTAATAGGCTGAGCCATGGATATATTGAGGAACATTGGGAATCCAGCTTTCCAGCGGTACGACCAAGGTTGTACACAGATTCTCAATTATTTATGAATTAATTGGTCTTGCCGTCTCAGTTCATTGATCACTGATGTTTTTGGCAGAGACTCAGGAGCTAATGAAGTATTTTTTGTATGGGAGCAATTACCCTGTCACGGAGCCTGTCACAGTAATCCATTCGGATGCAGGGATTTTGCTCGATTCCGTACATTACTGCAACCTGTCAACAAACAGCAGCAAACACAGCCAAAAGGCAGAATAAATTATTGGGAGCACAGCAATAAGTAGAAATTACAAACACCGTTTATTTCGATACAATTCCAATACTCCTTCCCTAGGCCGGGGATTTTATACAACAGAGGCTCTCCTTGTAGGTTAAAGCCCCGCCCCCTTAAAGGGGAAGTCCGTCTCCCCCCCCCCCTCCCCCCCCCTCGGGGAGGTCGTGGGAAATGGTATATGATGCACAATCAATGACCACTAAAGCGAGGTTGTAGTCCAACTGAAGGCTTTAATAAGCTAGATGTTTCCCCCAGCAGCTCAGGTACAGAAAGAAGGCTGCTGGAGCGGCACGGGCTCTTATACCCCGCCTTGCAGGGCGGAGCTACCATACAGCTTGACCAATAGGAAACATACAATATCTACCAATGGTGTTCCAGCATTACCAGGTACCGTAATACCTCTACACAGACTACCACATTCACCCCCTGTTAAAAAGAGTCCGGTGGGGGTGGTGGCCTGATATTACAACATGGTAGCGTGGTAGAAATGATAGTTATGGAGGTACTGTAATACCTCCGTACAGCGTTTTGTAACTATTTACAGATTCACAATTAACTATATACTTTAAAATGAAGCAATCAGTCGATCGGGGGCCTGGTCGTCCTCTGTGATCGTCGAAGCTTCGGTGGTGATGCCGGTGGAGGCTCGGGCGTCTGGGACTCCGGGAGCGTGGCTTCAATCTCTGTGGCAGCTTCAACACCCCTAGACAGCGCTGGTGGGGAAAAAGGCTGACCTGGGAAGGGAGCATCTGCGGGGTGCATCGGTGGGTGGGGGGGCCTAGACGGGGCCGGCGGAAGGACTGATCCTCCTGTAAGGTGCACCGGTGGGAGGGAGGGTGGGACTGGTGGCTGGGGTGTGTGTGGGGATCCGGCGGGCGCCAGGTCTCGTAGGGACACCGTATCTTGTCGGCCGTAGGGATACGCCACGTTGGCGTACTGGGGGTTAGCATGGAGCAGGTGGACCCTCTCAACCAACGGGTCTGACTTGTGCGCCCGCACGTGTTTTCGGAGCAGGATGGGTCCGGGAGCTGCCAGCCAGGTCGGGAGCGAGGTCCCGGAGGAGGACTTCCTGGGGAAGACAAGGAGACGTTTGTGAGGTGTTTGGTTGGTTCTGGTACACAGCAGTGACCGGATGGAGTGGAGGGCATCCGGGAGGACTTCCTTCCAGCGGGAGACTGGGAGATTCCTGGACCGTAGGTCCAGTAGGACGGTCTTCCAGACCATTCCGTTCTCCGTCTCTACCTGTTCATTACCCCGGGGGTTGTAACTGGTCGTCCTGCTCGAGGCGATGCCCTTGCTGAGCAGGAATTGGCGCAGTTCGTCGCTCATAAAGGAGGACCCCCTATCACTATGTATGTAAGTGGGGAACCCGAACAGTGCAAAGATGCTATGTAGGGCCTTGATGACGGTGGTTGCGGTCATGTCGGGACAGGGGATGGCGAATGGGAACCGGGAGTACTCGTCAATCACGTTCAGGAAGTACGTGTTGCGTTCGGTGGAGGGGAGGGGGCCTTTGAAGTCCATGCTGAGGCGTTCAAAGGGACAGGAAGCCTTTATCAGGTGCACTTTCTCTGGCCGGTAGAAGTGCGGTTTGCACTCCGCGCAGATTTGGCAGTCCCTGGTGGCTGTCCTGACCTCCTCGATGGAGTAGGGCAGGTTGCGGGCCTTGATAAAGTGGAAAAAACGAGTGACCCCCGGGTGGCAGAGGTCCTCGTGGAGGCTCGGAGGCGGTCTACTTGTGCGTTGGCACATGTGCTGCGGGACAGGACATCAGGAGGCTCGTTTAGTTTCCCGGGACGATACACGATCTCCTAGTTGTAGGTGGAGAGTTCGATCCTCCACCGCAATATCTTATCGTTTTTTATCTTGCCCCACTGTACATTATTGAACATGAAAGCAACCGACCGTTGGTCGGTGAGGAGAGTGAATCTCCTGCCGGCCAGGTAATGCCTCCAATGTCGCACAGCTTCTACTATGGCCTGGGCCTCCTTTTCGACTGAGGAGTGGCGGATTTCGGAAGCATGGAGGGTACGTGAAAAGAAGAACATAAGAACTAGGACAGGAGTCGGCCATCTGGCCCCTGGAGCCTGCTCCGCCATTCAATGAGATCATTGCTGATCTTTGTGGACTCAGCTCCACTCTCCGGCTCGGAGTGTGGCCGCCAGAGCTAAGTCAGACGCCTAGGGTGTCTTTTTCCAGCAATCGCTGGCGGATTTGGGAGGACAGCATATCTGCCACAAAAGCGTCCCGGATCAAGAGTTCTGTGTGGTCGCTCGCCGAAACTTGCGGGCAGCTGCAGTTTCTCCCCAACACCAGGAGCGTACGGTAGAATTCTTCCAGCGATTCCCCAGGGATTTGTCGCCTCGTTGCTAGCAGACGTCGGACGTAGACCTGGTTTACCGGGTGAATATATTGTCCTTTTAGCAGCTCCATTAACTGCATCAAAGTCGTCCGCGTCCTCGATGAGGGTGTAAATTTCCGGGGCTCACCTTCGAGTGCAGGACTTGCAATTTCTGTTCTCCCGTGATTTCGGCCGTTCTGAGATATCCTTTAAAACACACCAGCCAGTGCTTGAAGGTTGCCGCTGAGTTCGCCGCGTGGGGGCTGAGTTGCAGACACTCCGGCTTGATTCGGGGCTCCATCCTTTAAAATCTAGCTTATTAAATTGATGCACGATCAGTGACCACTAAAGCGAGGTTGTAATCCAACTGAAGGCTTTAATAAGCTAGATGTTTCCCCCAGCAGCTCAGGTACAGAATGAGGGCTGCTGGGGCGGCACGGGCTCTTATACCCCGCCTTGCAGGGCGGAGCTACCATACAGCTTGACCAATAGGAAACATACAATATCTACCAATGGTGTTCCAGCATTACCAGGTACCGTAATACCTCTACACAGACTACCACAGTATCGTCCTGATCCCGGGACCTCCATTGGGGTTACAACACTCTACTGACATTATTTTATGGTAATTTCCTTTCCTGCACTCCTGAAGTCATCGGAACAGAAGAAATAGAATCAGCAGTTGGCCATTTGGCCCCTGGTCCGTCATTCAATAAAATCAAGACTGACCTGATTGTGGTCCTGACTCCACTTTTCTCCCGTCCCCAAAAACCTTCTCCCTTGTCAATCAACAATCTGTCTAACTCAGCCTGGAGTATATTCAGTGACTCAATCTCCACAGTTCACTGGGGGGGAGAATTAAAGATTAAGGATGTTCCGAGAGAAGAAATTCCTCCTCATCTCACTCTTAAGGGATGACCCCATATTTTTAAACAACAACCTAGCTCCTCTCAGAAGAGGAAACCTCCTCTCAGAATCTTCCATGTTTCAATCAGATAATCTTACATTCGGGAGCAGCACAGTGCCACAGTGGTTAGCACTGCTGCCTTACGGCACCAAGCACCCGGGTTCGATCCCGGCCCTGGGTCACTGTCCGTGTGGAGTTTGCACATTCTCCCTGTGTTTGCGTGGGTTTTGCCCCCACAACCCAAAGATGTGCAGGGTAGGTGGTCACAATAAATTGCCCCTTAATTGGAATAAACATTTTTTTTTAAAGAGATAATCTTTCATTCTTCCAAATGCCCATGAGTGTAGGTCTGATCCAATTTTTCTCATTAGACACTCTCTTCATCCCAGTATTCCAGGTAACTCTCAATGTTCCCGCACCTCGCTGGGGTACGGGTTCCACACACTGACTCTCACTGGGTACGGATCCCACACACACTGACTCTCACTGGGGTACGGGTCCCACACACACTGACTCTCACAGTGGTACGGGTCCCCTGGTTGGTTCTGGTACACAGCAGTGACCGGATGGAGTGGAGGGCATCCGGGAGGACTTCCTTCCAGCGGGAGACTGGGAGATTCCTGGACCGTAGGTCCAGTAGGACGGTCTTCCAGACCATTCCGTTCTCCGTCTCTACCTGTTCATTACCCCGGGGGTTGTAACTGGTCGTCCTGCTCGAGGCGATGCCCTTGCTGAGCAGGAATTGGCGCAGTTCGTCGCTCATAAAGGAGGACCCCCTATCACTATGTATGTAAGTGGGGAACCCGAACAGTGCAAAGATGCTATGTAGGGCCTTGATGACGGTGGTTGCGGTCATGTCGGGACAGGGGATGGCGAATGGGAACCGGGAGTACTCGTCAATCACGTTCAGGAAGTACGTGTTGCGTTCGGTGGAGGGGAGGGGGCCTTTGAAGTCCATGCTGAGGCGTTCAAAGGGACAGGAAGCCTTTATCAGGTGCACTTTCTCTGGCCGGTAGAAGTGCGGTTTGCACTCCGCGCAGATTTGGCAGTCCCTGGTGGCTGTCCTGACCTCCTCGATGGAGTAGGGCAGGTTGCGGGCCTTGATAAAGTGGAAAAAACGAGTGACCCCCGGGTGGCAGAGGTCCTCGTGGAGGCTCGGAGGCGGTCTACTTGTGCGTTGGCACATGTGCTGCGGGACAGGACATCAGGAGGCTCGTTTAGTTTCCCGGGACGATACACGATCTCCTAGTTGTAGGTGGAGAGTTCGATCCTCCACCGCAATATCTTATCGTTTTTTATCTTGCCCCACTGTACATTATTGAACATGAAAGCAACCGACCGTTGGTCGGTGAGGAGAGTGAATCTCCTGCCGGCCAGGTAATGCCTCCAATGTCGCACAGCTTCTACTATGGCCTGGGCCTCCTTTTCGACTGAGGAGTGGCGGATTTCGGAAGCATGGAGGGTACGTGAAAAGAAGAACATAAGAACTAGGACAGGAGTCGGCCATCTGGCCCCTGGAGCCTGCTCCGCCATTCAATGAGATCATTGCTGATCTTTGTGGACTCAGCTCCACTCTCCGGCTCGGAGTGTGGCCGCCAGAGCTAAGTCAGACGCCTAGGGTGTCTTTTTCCAGCAATCGCTGGCGGATTTGGGAGGACAGCATATCTGCCACAAAAGCGTCCCGGATCAAGAGTTCTGTGTGGTCGCTCGCCGAAACTTGCGGGCAGCTGCAGTTTCTCCCCAACACCAGGAGCGTACGGTAGAATTCTTCCAGCGATTCCCCAGGGATTTGTCGCCTCGTTGCTAGCAGACGTCGGACGTAGACCTGGTTTACCGGGTGAATATATTGTCCTTTTAGCAGCTCCATTAACTGCATCAAAGTCGTCCGCGTCCTCGATGAGGGTGTAAATTTCCGGGGCTCACCTTCGAGTGCAGGACTTGCAATTTCTGTTCTCCCGTGATTTCGGCCGTTCTGAGATATCCTTTAAAACACACCAGCCAGTGCTTGAAGGTTGCCGCTGAGTTCGCCGCGTGGGGGCTGAGTTGCAGACACTCCGGCTTGATTCGGGGCTCCATCCTTTAAAATCTAGCTTATTAAATTGATGCACGATCAGTGACCACTAAAGCGAGGTTGTAATCCAACTGAAGGCTTTAATAAGCTAGATGTTTCCCCCAGCAGCTCAGGTACAGAATGAGGGCTGCTGGGGCGGCACGGGCTCTTATACCCCGCCTTGCAGGGCGGAGCTACCATACAGCTTGACCAATAGGAAACATACAATATCTACCAATGGTGTTCCAGCATTACCAGGTACCGTAATACCTCTACACAGACTACCACAGTATCGTCCTGATCCCGGGACCTCCATTGGGGTTACAACACTCTACTGACATTATTTTATGGTAATTTCCTTTCCTGCACTCCTGAAGTCATCGGAACAGAAGAAATAGAATCAGCAGTTGGCCATTTGGCCCCTGGTCCGTCATTCAATAAAATCAAGACTGACCTGATTGTGGTCCTGACTCCACTTTTCTCCCGTCCCCAAAAACCTTCTCCCTTGTCAATCAACAATCTGTCTAACTCAGCCTGGAGTATATTCAGTGACTCAATCTCCACAGTTCACTGGGGGGGAGAATTAAAGATTAAGGATGTTCCGAGAGAAGAAATTCCTCCTCATCTCACTCTTAAGGGATGACCCCATATTTTTAAACAACAACCTAGCTCCTCTCAGAAGAGGAAACCTCCTCTCAGAATCTTCCATGTTTCAATCAGATAATCTTACATTCGGGAGCAGCACAGTGCCACAGTGGTTAGCACTGCTGCCTTACGGCACCAAGCACCCGGGTTCGATCCCGGCCCTGGGTCACTGTCCGTGTGGAGTTTGCACATTCTCCCTGTGTTTGCGTGGGTTTTGCCCCCACAACCCAAAGATGTGCAGGGTAGGTGGTCACAATAAATTGCCCCTTAATTGGAATAAACATTTTTTTTTAAAGAGATAATCTTTCATTCTTCCAAATGCCCATGAGTGTAGGTCTGATCCAATTTTTCTCATTAGACACTCTCTTCATCCCAGTATTCCAGGTAACTCTCAATGTTCCCGCACCTCGCTGGGGTACGGGTTCCACACACTGACTCTCACTGGGTACGGATCCCACACACACTGACTCTCACTGGGGTACGGGTCCCACACACACTGACTCTCACAGTGGTACGGGTCCCCTGGTTGGTTCTGGTACACAGCAGTGACCGGATGGAGTGGAGGGCATCCGGGAGGACTTCCTTCCAGCGGGAGACTGGGAGATTCCTGGACCGTAGGTCCAGTAGGACGGTCTTCCAGACCATTCCGTTCTCCGTCTCTACCTGTTCATTACCCCGGGGGTTGTAACTGGTCGTCCTGCTCGAGGCGATGCCCTTGCTGAGCAGGAATTGGCGCAGTTCGTCGCTCATAAAGGAGGACCCCCTATCACTATGTATGTAAGTGGGGAACCCGAACAGTGCAAAGATGCTATGTAGGGCCTTGATGACGGTGGTTGCGGTCATGTCGGGACAGGGGATGGCGAATGGGAACCGGGAGTACTCGTCAATCACGTTCAGGAAGTACGTGTTGCGTTCGGTGGAGGGGAGGGGGCCTTTGAAGTCCATGCTGAGGCGTTCAAAGGGACAGGAAGCCTTTATCAGGTGCACTTTCTCTGGCCGGTAGAAGTGCGGTTTGCACTCCGCGCAGATTTGGCAGTCCCTGGTGGCTGTCCTGACCTCCTCGATGGAGTAGGGCAGGTTGCGGGCCTTGATAAAGTGGAAAAAACGAGTGACCCCCGGGTGGCAGAGGTCCTCGTGGAGGCTCGGAGGCGGTCTACTTGTGCGTTGGCACATGTGCTGCGGGACAGGACATCAGGAGGCTCGTTTAGTTTCCCGGGACGATACACGATCTCCTAGTTGTAGGTGGAGAGTTCGATCCTCCACCGCAATATCTTATCGTTTTTTATCTTGCCCCACTGTACATTATTGAACATGAAAGCAACCGACCGTTGGTCGGTGAGGAGAGTGAATCTCCTGCCGGCCAGGTAATGCCTCCAATGTCGCACAGCTTCTACTATGGCCTGGGCCTCCTTTTCGACTGAGGAGTGGCGGATTTCGGAAGCATGGAGGGTACGTGAAAAGAAGAACATAAGAACTAGGACAGGAGTCGGCCATCTGGCCCCTGGAGCCTGCTCCGCCATTCAATGAGATCATTGCTGATCTTTGTGGACTCAGCTCCACTCTCCGGCTCGGAGTGTGGCCGCCAGAGCTAAGTCAGACGCCTAGGGTGTCTTTTTCCAGCAATCGCTGGCGGATTTGGGAGGACAGCATATCTGCCACAAAAGCGTCCCGGATCAAGAGTTCTGTGTGGTCGCTCGCCGAAACTTGCGGGCAGCTGCAGTTTCTCCCCAACACCAGGAGCGTACGGTAGAATTCTTCCAGCGATTCCCCAGGGATTTGTCGCCTCGTTGCTAGCAGACGTCGGACGTAGACCTGGTTTACCGGGTGAATATATTGTCCTTTTAGCAGCTCCATTAACTGCATCAAAGTCGTCCGCGTCCTCGATGAGGGTGTAAATTTCCGGGGCTCACCTTCGAGTGCAGGACTTGCAATTTCTGTTCTCCCGTGATTTCGGCCGTTCTGAGATATCCTTTAAAACACACCAGCCAGTGCTTGAAGGTTGCCGCTGAGTTCGCCGCGTGGGGGCTGAGTTGCAGACACTCCGGCTTGATTCGGGGCTCCATCCTTTAAAATCTAGCTTATTAAATTGATGCACGATCAGTGACCACTAAAGCGAGGTTGTAATCCAACTGAAGGCTTTAATAAGCTAGATGTTTCCCCCAGCAGCTCAGGTACAGAATGAGGGCTGCTGGGGCGGCACGGGCTCTTATACCCCGCCTTGCAGGGCGGAGCTACCATACAGCTTGACCAATAGGAAACATACAATATCTACCAATGGTGTTCCAGCATTACCAGGTACCGTAATACCTCTACACAGACTACCACAGTATCGTCCTGATCCCGGGACCTCCATTGGGGTTACAACACTCTACTGACATTATTTTATGGTAATTTCCTTTCCTGCACTCCTGAAGTCATCGGAACAGAAGAAATAGAATCAGCAGTTGGCCATTTGGCCCCTGGTCCGTCATTCAATAAAATCAAGACTGACCTGATTGTGGTCCTGACTCCACTTTTCTCCCGTCCCCAAAAACCTTCTCCCTTGTCAATCAACAATCTGTCTAACTCAGCCTGGAGTATATTCAGTGACTCAATCTCCACAGTTCACTGGGGGGGAGAATTAAAGATTAAGGATGTTCCGAGAGAAGAAATTCCTCCTCATCTCACTCTTAAGGGATGACCCCATATTTTTAAACAACAACCTAGCTCCTCTCAGAAGAGGAAACCTCCTCTCAGAATCTTCCATGTTTCAATCAGATAATCTTACATTCGGGAGCAGCACAGTGCCACAGTGGTTAGCACTGCTGCCTTACGGCACCAAGCACCCGGGTTCGATCCCGGCCCTGGGTCACTGTCCGTGTGGAGTTTGCACATTCTCCCTGTGTTTGCGTGGGTTTTGCCCCCACAACCCAAAGATGTGCAGGGTAGGTGGTCACAATAAATTGCCCCTTAATTGGAATAAACATTTTTTTTTAAAGAGATAATCTTTCATTCTTCCAAATGCCCATGAGTGTAGGTCTGATCCAATTTTTCTCATTAGACACTCTCTTCATCCCAGTATTCCAGGTAACTCTCAATGTTCCCGCACCTCGCTGGGGTACGGGTTCCACACACTGACTCTCACTGGGTACGGATCCCACACACACTGACTCTCACTGGGGTACGGGTCCCACACACACTGACTCTCACAGTGGTACGGGTCCCACACACACTGACCCTCACTGGGGTACAGGTCCCACACACACTGACTATCACTGCGGTACGGGTCCCACACACACTGACTCTCACTGGAGTACGGGTCCCACATACTCTGACTCACACTGGGGTACGGGTCCCACACACACTGACTCTCACTGGGGTACGGATTCCACACACACTGACTCTTACTGGGGTACAGTTCCACACATACTGACTCTCACTGGGGTATGGGTCCCACACACACTGACTCTCACTGGAGTACGGGTCCCACATACTCTGACTCTCACTGGGGTACGGGTCCCACACACACTGACTCTCACTGGGGTACGGGTCCCACACACACTGACTCTCACTGGGGTACGGGACCCACACACACTGACCCTCACTGGGCTACGGGTCCCACACACACTGACTCTCACTGGGGTACGGGTCCCACACACTGACTCTCACTGGGGTACAGGTCCCACACACTGACTCTCACTGGGGTACGGGTTCCACACACACTGACTCTCACTGGGGTACGGGTCCCACACACACTGACTCTCACTGGGGTACGGGTCCCACACACACTGACTCTCACTGGGGTACGGGTCCCACACACACTGCCTCTCACTGGGGTATAGGTCCCACACACACCGACTCTCACTGGGGTACGGGTCCCACACACACTGACTCTCACTGGGCTACGAGTCCCACACACACTGCCCCTCACTGGGGTATGGGTCCCACACACACTGACCCTCACTGTGGTAGGGGTCTCACACACACTGATTCTCACTGGGGTACGGGTCCCACACACACTGACTCTCACTGGGGTATGGGTCCCACACACTGACTCTCACTGGGGTACGGGTTCCACACACACTGACTCTCACTGGGGTACGGGTCCCACACACACTGACTCTCACTGGGGTACGGGTCCCACACACACTGACTCTCACTGGGGTACGGGTCCCACACACACTGACTCTCACTGGGGTACGGGTCCCACACACACTGACTCTCACTGGGGTACGGCTCCCACACACACTGACTCTCACTGGGGTACGGGTTCCACACACACTGACTCTCACTGGGGTACGGGTCACACACACACTGACTCTCACTGGGGTACGGGTCCCACACACACTGACTCTCACTGGAGTACTGGTCCCACACAGACTGACACTCACTGGGGTACGGGTCCCACACACACTGACTCTCACTTGGGTACGGGTTCCACACACACTGACTCTCATTGGGGTACGGGTCCCACACACACTGACTCTCACTGGGGTACGGGTCCCACACACACTGACTCTCACTGGGGTACGGGTCCCACACACACTGACTCTCACTGGGATACAGGTTCCACACACACTGACTCTCACTGGGGTACGGGTCCCACACAAACTGACTCTCACTGGTGTACGGCTCACACACACACTGACTCTCACTGGGGTACGGCTTCCACTCACACTGACTCTCACTGGGGTACGGGTCCCACACACACTGACTCTCCCTGGGGTACAGTCCCACACACAATGACTCTCACTGGGGTACGGGTCCCACTCACACTGACTCTCACTGGGGTACGGGTCCCACACTCACTGACTCTCACTGGGGTACAGTCCCACACACACTTACTCTCACTGGGGTATGGGTCCCACACACACTGACTCTCACTGGGGTACGGGTCCCCCACACACACTGACTCTCACTGGGGTACTGGTCCCACACACACTGACTCTCACTGGGGTACGGGTCCCACACACACTGACCCTCACTGTGGTAGGGGTCTCACACACACTGACTCTCACTGGGGTACGGGTCCCACACACACTGACTCTCACTGGGGTACGGGTCCCACACACACTGACTCTCACTGAGATACAGGTTCCACGCACTCTGACTCTCACTGGGGTACAGGTCCCACACACACTGACTCTCACTGGGGTACGGGTCCCCCACACACACTGACTCTCACTGGGGTACTGGTCCCACACACACTGACTCTCACTGGGGTACGGGTCCCACACACACTGACACTCACTGTGGTAGGGGCCCCATACACACTGCCTCTCACTGGGGTATGGGTCCCACACACACCGACTCTCACTGGGGTACGGGTCCCACACACACTGACTCTCACTGGGGTACGGGTCCCACACACACTGCCTCTCACTGGGGTATGGGTCCCACACACACTGACCCTCACTGTGGTAGGGGTCTCACACACACTGACTCTCACTGGGGTACGGGTCCCACACACACTGACTCTCACTGGGGTACGGATACCACACACACTGACTTTCACTGGGGTACGGGTCCCACACACACTGACTCTCACTGGAGTACGGGTCCCACATACTCTGACTCACACTGGGGTACGGGTCCCACACACACTGACTCTCACTGGGGTACGGATTCCACACACACTGACTCTTACTGGGGTACAGTTCCACACATACTGACTCTCACTGGGGTATGGGTCCCACACACACTGACTCTCACTGGAGTACGGGTCCCACATACTCTGACTCTCACTGGGGTACGGGTCCCACACACACTGACTCTCACTGGGGTACGGGTCCCACACACACTGACTCTCACTGGGGTACGGGACCCACACACACTGACCCTCACTGGGCTACGGGTCCCACACACACTGACTCTCACTGGGGTACGGGTCCCACACACTGACTCTCACTGGGGTACAGGTCCCACACACTGACTCTCACTGGGGTACGGGTTCCACACACACTGACTCTCACTGGAGTACGGGTCCCACACACACTGACTCTCACTGGGGTACGGGTCCCACACACACTGACTCTCACTGGGGTACGGGTCCCACACACACTGCCTCTCACTGGGGTATAGGTCCCACACACACCGACTCTCACTGGGGTACGGGTCCCACACACACTGACTCTCACTGGGGTACGAGTCCCACACACACTGCCCCTCACTGGGGTATGGGTCCCACACACACTGACCCTCACTGTGGTAGGGGTCTCACACACACTGATTCTCACTGGGGTACGGGTCCCACACACACTGACTCTCACTGGGGTACGGGTCCCACACACTGACTCTCACTGGGGTACGGGTTCCACACACACTGACTCTCACTGGGGTACGGGTCCCACACACACTGACTCTCACTGGGGTACGGGTCCCACACACACTGACTCTCACTGGGGTACGGGTCCCACACACACTGACTTTCACTGGGGTACGGGTTCCACACTCACTGACTCTCACTTGGGTACGGGTCCCACACACACTGACTCTCACTGGGGTACGGGTTCCACACACACTGACTCTCACTGGGGTACGGGTCACACACACACTGACTCTCACTGGGGTACGGGTCCCACACACACTGACTCTCACTGGAGTACTGGTCCCACACAGACTGACACTCACTGGGGTACGGGTCCCACACACACTGACTCTCACTTGGGTACGGGTCCCACACACACTGACTCTCACTGGGGTACGGGTCCCACACACACTGACTCTCACTGGGATACAGGTTCCACACACACTGACTCTCACTGGGGTACGGGTCCCACACACACTGACTCTCACTGGTGTACGGCTCACACACACACTGACTCTCACTGGGGTACGGCTTCCACTCACACTGACTCTCACTGGGGTACGGGTCCCACACACACTGACTCTCCCTGGGGTACAGTCCCACACACAATGACTCTCACTGGGGTACGGGTCCCACTCACACTGACTCTCACTGGGGTACGGGTCCCACACTCACTGACTCTCACTGGGGTACAGTCCCACACACACTTACTCTCACTGGGGTATGGGTCCCACACACACTGACTCTCACTGGGGTACGGGTCCCCCACACACACTGACTCTCACTGGGGTACTGGTCCCACACACACTGACTCTCACTGGGGTACGGGTCCCACACACACTGACCCTCACTGTGGTAGGGGTCTCACACACACTGACTCTCACTGGGGTACGGGTCCCACACACACTGACTCTCACTGGGGTACGGGTCCCACACACACTGACTCTCACTGAGATACAGGTTCCACGCACTCTGACTCTCACTGGGGTACAGGTCCCACACACACTGACTCTCACTGGGGTACGGGTCCCCCACACACACTGACTCTCACTGGGGTACTGGTCCCACACACACTGACTCTCACTGGGGTACGGGTCCCACACACACTGACACTCACTGTGGTAGGGGCCCCATACACACTGCCTCTCACTGGGGTATGGGTCCCACACACACCGACTCTCACTGGGGTACGGGTCCCACACACACTGACTCTCACTGGGGTACGGGTCCCACACACACTGCCTCTCACTGGGGTATGGGTCCCACACACACTGACCCTCACTGTGGTAGGGGTCTCACACACACTGACTCTCACTGGGGTACGGGTCCCACACACACTGACTCTCACTGGGGTACGGATACCACACACACTGACTTTCACTGGGGTACGGGTCCCACACACACTGACTCTCACTGGGGTACGGGTCCCACACACACTGACTCTCACTGGGGTAGGGGTCTCACACACACTGACTCTCACTGGGGTACGGGTCCCACACACACTGACTCTCACTGGGGTACGGGTCCCACACACTGACTCTCACTGGGGTATGGGTCCCACACACACTGACTCTCACTGGGGTACGGGTCCCACACACACTGACTCTCACTGAGGTACGGGTCCCACACACACTGACTCTCACTGGGGTACGGGTCACACACACACTGACTCTCACTGGGGTACGGGTTCCACACACACTGACTCTCACTTGGGTACAGGTCCCACACACACTGACTCTCACTGGGATACAGGTCCCACACACACTGACTCTCACTGAGGTACGGGTCCCACACACACTGACTCTCACTGGGGTACGGGTCACACACACACTGACTCTCACTGAGGTACGGGTCCCACACACACTGACTCTCACTGAGGTACGGGTCCCACACACACTGACTCTCACTGGGGTACGGGTCCCACACACACTGACTCTCACTGAGGTACGGGTCCCACACACACTGACTCTCACTGGGGTACGGGTCACACACACACTGACTCTCACTGGGGTACGGGTTCCACACACACTGACTCTCACTGGGGTACGGGTTCCACGCACTCTGACTCTCACTGGGGTACGGGTCCCACACACACTGACTCTCACTGGGGTATGGGTTACACACACACTGACTCTCACTGGGGTACGGGTTCCACGCACTCTGACTCTCACTGGGGTACGGGTCCCACACACACTGACTCTCACTGGGGTACGGGTTCCACACACACTGACTCTCACTGGGGTACGGGTTCCACGCACTCTGACTCTCACTGGGGTACGGGTCCCACACACACTGACTCTCACTGGGGTACGGGTCCCACACACACTGACTTTCACTGGGGTACGGGTTCCACACTCACTGACTCTCACTTGGGTACGGGTCCCACACACACTGACTCTCACTGGGGTACGGGTCCCACACACACGGACTCTCACTGGGGTACGGGTCCCACACACACTGACTTGTCTTTGCAGGGGTAGGCCAGTCGATTTTGGCGGGAGTGGAGCTGGCTGGTTAGTCAATTTCAGCAGGAGCTGAGAATTTTTTTTTTAAAATTAGTGTTTTAGGCGGGAACAGGAAGTCGACCCGCGGACGTCTGGGAAGACCCTCCCCAATAAATTCTAGTGGAGAGGAAACCCGAGACACTCCACGTGTAGTGTCTCCCACCCGCCCTCCTCCTCTAACCTAATAATAAAACCCATTGGTCTGAGGTAAGTACCATATTTTATTATATTATTATTATTTTTTATAAAAAATTTAATTTAGTTGTTAGCCAGATCTTGGTAGAAAGTAAGAGGAATGGCAGGGAAGGGAGTACAATGTTCCTCCTGCAGGATGTTTGAGGTGAGGGATGCAGTTAGTGTCCCTGCTGATTTTACCTGCAGGAAGTGCTGCCATCTCCAGCTCCTCCAAGACCGAGTTAGGGAACTGGAGCTGGAGTTGGAAGAACTTCGAATCATTCGGGAGGCAGAAGGGGTCATAGATAGCAGCTTCAGGGAATTAGTTACACCAAAGATTGGAGATAGGTGGGTAACTGTAAGAGGGGCTGGGAAAAAGCAGTCAGTGCAGGGATCCCCTGCGGTCGTTCCCCTGAGAAACAAGTATACCGCTTTGGATACTTGTGGGGGGGGGGACTTACCAGGGGTAAGCCATGGGGTACGGGCCTCTGGCACGGAGTCTGTCCCTGTTGCTCAGAAGGGAAGGGGGGAGAGGAGCAGAGCATTAGTAATTGGGGACTCTATAGTCAGGGGCACAGATAGGAGATTTTGTGGGAGCGTGAGAGACTCACGTTTGGTATGTTGCCTCCCAGGTGCAAGGGTACGTGATGTCTCGGATCGTGTTTTCCGGGTCCTTAGGGGGGAGGGGGAGCAGCCCCAAGTTGTGGTCCACATTGGCACTAACGACATAGGTAGGAAAGGGGACAAGGATGTCAGGCAGGCTTTCAGGGAGCTAGGATGGAAGCTCAGAACTAGAACAAACAGAGTTGTTATCTCTGGGTTGTTGCCCGTACCACGTGATAGTGAGATGAGGAATAGGGAGAGAGAGCATTTAAACACGTGGCTACAGGGATGGTGCAGGCGGGAGGGATTCAGATTTCTGGATAACTGGGGCTCTTTCTGGGGAAGGTGGGACCTCTACAGACAGGATGGTCTACATCTGAACCTGAGGGGCACAAATATCCTGCGGGGGAGATTTGTTCGTGCTCTTTGGGGGTTTTTAAACTAATGCAGCAGGGGCATGGGAACCTGGATTGTAGTTTTAGGGTAAGGGAGAATGAGAGTATAGAGGTCAGGAGCACAGATTTGACGTCGCAGGAGGGGGCCAGTGTTCAGGTAGGTGGTTTGAAGTGTGTCTACTTCAATGCCAGGAGTATACGAAACAAGGTAGGGGAACTGGCAGCATGGGTTGGTACCTGGGACTTCGATGTTGTGGCCATTTCGGAGACATGGATAGAGCAGGGACAGGAATGGATGTTGCAGGTTCCGGGGTTTAGGTGTTTTAGTAAGCTCAGAGAAGGAGGCAAAAGAGGGGGAGGTGTGGCGCTGCTAGTCAAGAGCAGTATTACGGTGGCGGAGAGGATGCTAGATGGGGAGTCTAGTGTGTGTGGGGCCCGTACCCCAGTGAGAGTCAGTGTGTGTGGGACCCGTACCCCAGTGAGAGTCAGTGTGTGTGGGACCCGTACCCCAGTGAGAGTCAGTGTGTGTGGGACCCGTACCTCAGTGAGAGTCAGTGTGTGTGGGACCCGTACCCCAGTGAGAGTCAGTGTGTGTGGGACCCGTACCCCAGTGAGAGTCAGTGTGTGTCTAACTCGTACCCCAGTGAGAGTCAGTGTGTGTGGGACCCGTACCCCAGTGAGAGTCAGTGTGTGTGGGACCCGTACCCCAGTGAGAGTCAGTGCGTGTGGGACCCGTACCCCAGTGAGAGTCAGTGTGTGTGAGACCTGTACCCCAGTGAGTGTCAGTGTGTGTGGGGCCCGTACCCCAGTGAGAGTCAGCGTGTGTGGGACCCGTACCCCAGTGAGGGTCAGTGTGTGTGGGACCCGTACCTCAGTGAGAATCAGTGTGTGCGAGACCCGTACCCCAGTGAGACTCAGTGTGTGTGGGACTCTTCTTCCGAGGTAGTATGGGCTGAAGTTAGAAACAGGAAAGGAGAGGTCACCCTGTTGGGAGTTTTTTATAGGCCTCCATATAGTTCTAGGGATGTAGAGGAAAGAATGGCGAAGATGATTCTGGATAAGAGCGAAAGTAACAGGGTAGTTATTATGGGAGACTTTAACTTTCCAAATATTGACTGGAAAAGATATAGTTCGAGTACAATAGATGGGTCGTTTTTTGTACAGTGTGTGCAGGAGGGTTTCCTGAAACAATATGTTGACAGGCCAACAAGAGGCGAGGCCACGTTGGATTTGGTTTTGGGTAATGAACCAGGCCAGGTGTTGGATTTGGAGGTAGGAGAGCACTTTGGGGACAGTGACCACAATTCGGTGACGTTTACGTTAATGATGGAAAGGGATAAGTATACACCGCAGGGCAAGAGTTATAGCTGGGGGAAGGGCAATTATGATGCCATTAGACGTGAATTGGGGGGGATAAGGTGGAGAAGTAGGCTGCAAGTGTTGGGCACACTGGATAAGTGGGGCTTGTTCAAGGATCAGCTACTGCGTGTTCTTGATAAGTATGTACCGGTCAGACAGGGAGGAAGGCGTCGAGCGAGGGAACCGTGGTTTACCAAGGAAGTGGAATCTCTTGTTAAGAGGAAGAAGGAGGCCTATGTGAAGATGAGGTGTGAAGTTTCGGTTGGGGCGATGGATAGTTACAAGGTAGCGAGGAAGGATCTAAAGAGAGAGCTAAGATGAGCAAGGAGGGGACATGAGAAGTATTTGGCAGGAAGGATCAAGGAAAACCCAAAAGCTTTCTATAGGTATGTCAGGAATAAGCGAATGACTAGGGAAAGAGTAGGACCAGTCAAGGACAGGGATGGGAAATTGTGTGTGGAGTCTGAAGAGATAGGCGAGATACTAAATGAATATTTTTCGTCAGTATTCACTCAGGAAAAAGACAATGTTGTGGAGGAGAATGCTGAGCCCCAGGCTAATAGAATAGATGGCATTGAGGTACGTAGGGAAGAGGTGTTGGCAATTCTGGACAGGCTGAAAATAGATAAGTCCCTGGGACCTGATGGGATTTATCCTAGGATTCTCTGGGAGGCCAGGGAAGAGATTGCTGGACCTTTGGCTTTGATTTTTACGTCATCATTGGCTACAGGAATAGTGCCAGAGGACTGGAGGACAGCAAATGTGGTCCCTTTGTTCAAAAAGGGGAGCAGAGACAACCCCGGCAACTATAGACCGGTGAGCCTCACGTCTGTAGTGGGTAAAGTCTTGGAGGGGATTATAAGAGACAAGATTTATAATCATCTAGATAGGAATAATATGATCAGGGATAGTCAGCATGGCTTTGTGAAGGGTAGGTCATGCCTCACAAACCTTATTGAGTTCTTTGAGAAGGTGACTGAACAGGTAGACGAGGGTAGAGCAGTTGATGTGGTGTATATGGATTTCAGCAAAGCGTTGATAAGGTTCCCCACGGTAGGCTATTGCAAAAAATACGGAGGCTGGGGATTGAGGGTGATTTAGAGATGTGGATCAGAAATTGGCTAGCTGAAAGAAGACAGAGGGTGGTGGTTGATGGGAAATGTTCAGAATGGAGTACAGTCACAAGTGGAGTACCACAAGGATCTGTTCTGGGGCCGTTGCTGTTTGTCATTTTTATCAATGACCTAGAGGAAGGCGCAGAAGGGTGGGTGAGTAAATTTGCAGACGATACTAAAGTCGGTGGTGTTGTCGATAGTGTGGAAGGATGTAGCAGGTTACAGAGGGATATAGATAAGCTGCAGAGCTGGGCTGAGAGGTGGCAAATGGAGTTTAATGTAGAGAAGTGTGAGGTGATTCACTTTGGAAGGAATAACAGGAATGCGGAATATTTGGCTAATGGTAAAGTTCTTGAAAGTGTGGATGAGCAGAGGGATCTAGGTGTCCATGTACATAGATCCCTGAAAGTTGCCACCCAGGTTGATAGGGTTGTGAAGAAGGCCTATGGAGTGTTGGCCTTTATTGGTAGAGGGATTGAGTTCCGGAGTCGGGAGGTCATGTTGCAGCTGTACAGAACTCTGGTACGGCCGCATTTGGAGTATTGCGTACAGTTCTGGTCACCGCATTATAGGAAGGACGTGGAGGCTTTGGAGCGGGTGCAGTGGAGATTTACCAGGATGTTGCCTGGTATGGAGGGAAAATCTTATGAGGAAAGGCTGATGGACTTGAGGTTGTTTTCGTTGGAGAGAAGAAGGTTAAGAGGAGACTTAATGGAGGCATACAAAATGATCAGGGGGTTGGATAGGGTGGACAGTGAGAGCCTTCTCCCGCGGATGGATATGGCTGGCACGAGGGGACATAACTTTAAACTGAGGGGTAATAGATATAGGACAGAGGTCAGAGGTAGGTTCTTTATGCAAAGAGTAGTGAGGCCATGGGATGCCCTACCTGCTACAGTAGTGAACTCGCCAACATTGAGGGCATTTAAATGTTTATTGGATAAACATATGGATGATAATGGCATAGTGTAGGTTAGATGGCTTTTGTTTCGGTGCAACATCGTGGGCCGAAGGGCCTGTACTGCGCTGTATTGTTCTATGTTCTATGTTCTATGACTCTCAATGGGGTACGGGTCCCACACACACTGACTCTCACTGGGGTACAGGTCCCACACACACTGACTCTCACTGGGGTATAGGTTCCACACACACTGACTCTCACTGGGGTACGTGTCCCACACACACTGACTCTCACTGGGGTACGGGTTCCACACACACTGACTCTCACTGGGGTACGGTTCGCACACACACTGACTCTCACTGGGGTACGGGTTCCACACACACTGACTCTCACTGGGGTGCGTGTCCCACACACACTGACTCTCACTGGGGTACGGGTTCCAAACACACTGACTCTCACTGGGGTACGGGTCCCCCACACACTGACTCTCACTGGAGTACGGGTCCCCCACACACTGACTCTCACTGGGGTACGGGTTCCACACACACTGACTCTCACTGGGGTACAGGTCCCACACACACTGACTCTCACTGGGGTACGGGTCCCACACACACTGACTCTCACTGGGGTACGGGTCCCACACACACTGACTCTCACTGAGGTACGGGTCCCACACACACTGACTCTCACTGGGGTACGGGTCCCACACACACTGACCCTCACTGGGGTACGGGTCCCACACACACTGACTCTCACTGGGGTACGGGCCCCACACAAACTGACTCTCACTGGGGTACGGGTCCCACACACACTGACTCTCACTGGGGTACGGGTCCCACACACACTGACTCTCACTGGGGTACGGGTCCCACACACACTGACTCTCACTGGGGTACGGGTCCCACACGCACTGACTCTCACTGGGGTACGGGTCCCACACACACTGACTCTCACTGGGGTACGGGCCCCACACACACTGACTCTCACTGGGGTATGGGTCCCACACACACTGACTCTCACTGGGGTATGGGTCCCACACACACTGACTCTCACTGGGGTACGGGTCCCACACACACTGACTCTCACTGGGGTAAGGGTCCCACACACACTGAGTCTCACTGGGGTACGGGTCTCGCACACACTGATTCTCACTGAGGTACGGGTCCCACACACACTGACCCTCACTGGGGTACGGGTCCCACACACACTGATTCTCACTGAGGTACGGGTCCCACACACACTGACCCTCACTGGGGTATGGGTCCCACACACGCTGACTCTCACTGGGGTACGGGTCCCACACACACTGACTCTCACTGGGGTACGAGTTAGACACACACTGACTCTCACTGGGGTACGGGTCCCACACACACTGACTCTCACTGGGGTACGGGTCCCACACACACTGACTCTCACTGAGGTACGGGTCCCACACACACTGACTCTCACTGGGGTACGGGTCCCACACACACTGACTCTCACTGGGGTACGGGTCCCACACACACTGACTCTCACTGGGGTACGGGCCCCACACACACTGACTCTCACTGGGGTACGGGACCCACACACACTGACTCTCACTGGGGTACGGGTCCCACACACACTGACTCTCACTGGGGTACGGGTCCCACACACACTGACTCTCACTGGGGTACGGGTCCCACACGCACTGACTCTCACTGGGGTACGTGTCCCACACACACTGACTCTCACTGGGGTACGGGCCCCACACACACTGACTCTCACTGGGGTATGGGTCCCACACACACTGACTCTCACTGGGGTATGGGTCCCACACACACTGACTCTCACTGGGGTACGGGTCCCACACTCACTGACTCTCACTGGGGTAAGGGTCCCACACACACTGAGTCTCACTGGGGTACGGGTCTCGCACACACTGATTCTCACTGAGGTACGGGTCCCACACACACTGACCCTCACTGGGGTACGGGTCCCACACACGCTGACTCTCACTGGGGTACGGGCCCCACACACACTGACACTCACTGGGGTACAGGTCTCACACACACTGACTCTCACTGGGGTACGGGTCCCACACGCACTGACTCTCACTGGGGTACGGGTCCCACACACACTGACTCTCACTGGGGTACGGGTCCCACACACACTGACTCTCACTGGGGTACGAGTTAGACACACACTGACTCTCACTGGGGTACGGGTCCCACACACACTGACTCTCACTGGGGTACGGGTCCCACACACACTGACTCTCACTGAGGTACGGGTCCCACACACACTGACTCTCACTGGGGTACGGGTCCCACACACACTGACTCTCACTGGGGTACGGGTCCCACACACACTGACTCTCACTGGGGTACGGGCCCCACACACACTGACTCTCACTGGGGTACGGGTCCCACACACACTGACTCTCACTGGGGTACGGGTCCCACACACACTGACTCTCACTGGGGTACGGGTCCCACACACACTGACTCTCACTGGGGTACGGGTCCCACACGCACTGACTCTCACTGGGGTACGTGTCCCACACACACTGACTCTCACTGGGGTACGGGCCCCACACACACTGACTCTCACTGGGGTATGGGTCCCACACACACTGACTCTCACTGGGGTATGGGTCCCACACACACTGACTCTCACTGGGGTACGGGTCCCACACACACTGACTCTCACTGAGGTAAGGGTCCCACACACACTGACTCTCACTGGGGTATGGGTCCCACACACACTGACTCTCACTGGGGTATGGGTCCCACACACACTGACTCTCACTGGGGTACGGGTCCCACACTCACTGACTCTCACTGGGGTAAGGGTCCCACACACACTGAGTCTCACTGGGGTACGGGTCTCGCACACACTGATTCTCACTGAGGTACGGGTCCCACACACACTGACCCTCACTGGGGTACGGGTCCCACACACGCTGACTCTCACTGGGGTACGGGCCCCACACACACTGACACTCACTGGGGTACGGGTCCCACACACACTGACTCTCACTGGGGTACGGGTCCCACACGCACTGACTCTCACTGGGGTACGGGTCCCACACACACTGACTCTCACTGGGGTACGGGCCCCACACACACTGACTCTCACTGGGGTATGGGTCCCACACACACTGACTCTCACTGGGGTATGGGTCCCACACACACTGACTCTCACTGGGGTACGGGTCCCACACACACTGACTCTCACTGAGGTAAGGGTCCCACACACACTGACTCTCACTGGGGTAAGGGTCCCACACACACTGACTCTCACTGGGGTATGGGTTCCACACACACTGACTCTCACTGGGGTATGGGTCCCACACACACTGACTCTCACTGGGGTATGGGTCCCACACACACTGACTCTCACTGGGGTACGGGTCCCACACACACTGACCCTCACTGGGGTACGGGTCCCACACACACTGACTCTCACTGGGGTACGGGTCCCACACTCACACTGACTCTCACTGGGGTATGGGTCCCACACACACTGACTCTCACTGGGGTATGGGTCCCACACACACTGACTCTCACTGGGGTACGGGTCCCACACACACTGACTCTCACTGAGGTAAGGGTCCCACACACACTGACTCTCACTGGGGTAAGCGTCCCACACACACTGACTCTCACTGGGGTATGGGTTCCACACACACTGACTCTCACTGGGGTATGGGTCCCACACACACTGACTCTCACTGGGGTACGGGTCCCACACACACTGACTCTCACTGAGGTAAGGGTCCCACACACACTGACTCTCACTGGGGTAAGGGTCCCACACACACTGACTCTCACTGGGGTATGGGTTCCACACACACTGACTCTCACTGGGGTATGGGTCCCACACACACTGACTCTCACTGGGGTATGGGTCCCACACACACTGACTCTCACTGGGGTACGGGTCCCACACACACTGACCCTCACTGGGGTACGGGTCCCACACACACTGACTCTCACTGGGGTACGGGTCCCACACTCACACTGACTCTCACTGGGGTATGGGTCCCACACACACTGACTCTCACTGGGGTATGGGTTCCACACACACTGACTCTCACTGGGGTACGGGTCCCACACACACTGACTCTCACTGAGGTAAGGGTCCCACACACACTGACTCTCACTGGGGTAAGGGTCCCACACACACTGACTCTCACTGGGGTATGGGTTCCACACACACTGACTCTCACTGGGGTATGGGTCCCACACACACTGACTCTCACTGGGGTATGGGTCCCACACACACTGACTCTCACTGGGGTACGGGTCCCACACACACTGACCCTCACTGGGGTACGGGTCCCACACACGCTGACTCTCACAGGGGTACGGGTCCCACACACACTGACTCTCACTGGGGTACGAGTTAGACACACACTGACTCTCACTGGGGTACGGGTCCCACACACACTGACTCTCACTGGGGTACGGGTCCCACACACACTGACTCTCACTGAGGTACGGGTCCCACACACACTGACTCTCACTGGGGTACGGGTCCCACACACACTGACTCTCACTGGGGTACGGGTCCCACACACACTGACTCTCACTGGGGTACGGGCCCCACACACACTGACTCTCACTGGGGTACGGGTCCCACACACACTGACTCTCACTGGGGTACGGGTCCCACACACACTGACTCTCACTGGGGTACGGGCCCCACACACACTGACTCTCACTGGGGTACGGGTCCCACACACACTGACTCTCACTGGGGTACGGGTCCCACACACACTGACTCTCACTGGGGTACGGGTCCCACACACACTGACTCTCACTGGGGTACGGGTCCCACACGCACTGACTCTCACTGGGGTACGTGTCCCACACACACTGACTCTCACTGGGGTACGGGCCCCACACACACTGACTCTCACTGGGGTATGGGTCCCACACACACTGACTCTCACTGGGGTATGGGTCCCACACACACTGACTCTCACTGGGGTACGGGTCCCACACTCACTGACTCTCACTGGGGTAAGGGTCCCACACACACTGAGTCTCACTGGGGTACGGGTCTCGCACACACTGATTCTCACTGAGGTACGGGTCCCACACACACTGACCCTCACTGGGGTACGGGTCCCACACACGCTGACTCTCACTGGGGTACGGGCCCCACACACACTGACACTCACTGGGGTACAGGTCCCACACACACTGACTCTCACTGGGGTACGGGTCCCACACGCACTGACTCTCACTGGGGTACTGGTCCCACACACACTGACTCTCACTGGGGTACGGGTCCCACACACACTGACTCTCACTGGGGTACGAGTTAGACACACACTGACTCTCACTGGGTACGGGTCCCACACACACTGACTCTCACTGGGGTACGGGTCCCACACACACTGACTCTCACTGAGGTATGGGTCCCACACACACTGACTCTCACTGGGGTACGGGTCCCACACACACTGACTCTCACTGGGGTACGGGCCCCACACACACTGACTCTCACTGGGGTACGGGTCCCACACACACTGACTCTCACTGGGGTACGGGTCCCACACACACTGACTCTCACTGGGGTACGGGTCCCACACACACTGACTCTCACTGGGGTACGGGTCCCACACGCACTGACTCTCACTGGGGTACGTGTCCCACACACACTGACTCTCACTGGGGTACGGGCCCCACACACACTGACTGTCACTGGGGTATGGGTCCCACACACACTGACTCTCACTGGGGTATGGGTCCCACACACACTGACTCTCACTGGGGTACGGGTCCCACACACACTGACTCTCACTGAGGTAAGGGTCCCACACACACTGACTCTCACTGGGGTATGGGTCCCACACACACTGACTCTCACTGGGGTATGGGTCCCACACACACTGACTCTCACTGGGGTACGGGTCCCACACTCACTGACTCTCACTGGGGTAAGGGTCCCACACACACTGAGTCTCACTGGGGTACGGGTCTCGCACACACTGATTCTCACTGAGGTACGGGTCCCACACACACTGACCCTCACTGGGGTACGGGTCCCACACACGCTGACTCTCACTGGGGTACGGGCCCCACACACACTGACACTCACTGGGGTACGGGTCCCACACACACTGACTCTCACTGGGGTACGGGTCCCACACGCACTGACTCTCACTGGGGTACGGGTCCCACACACACTGACTCTCACTGGGGTACGGGCCCCACACACACTGACTCTCACTGGGGTATGGGTCCCACACACACTGACTCTCACTGGGGTATGGGTCCCACACACACTGACTCTCACTGGGGTACGGGTCCCACACACACTGACTCTCACTGAGGTAAGGGTCCCACACACACTGACTCTCACTGGGGTAAGGGTCCCACACACACTGACTCTCACTGGGGTATGGGTTCCACACACACTGACTCTCACTGGGGTATGGGTCCCACACACACTGACTCTCACTGGGGTATGGGTCCCACACACACTGACTCTCACTGGGGTACGGGTCCCACACACACTGACCCTCACTGGGGTACGGGTCCCACACACACTGACTCTCACTGGGGTACGGGTCCCACACTCACACTGACTCTCACTGGGGTATGGGTCCCACACACACTGACTCTTACTGGGGTATGGGTCCCACACACACTGACTCTCACTGGGGTACGGGTCCCACACACACTGACTCTCACTGAGGTAAGGGTCCCACACACACTGACTCTCACTGGGGTAAGCGTCCCACACACACTGACTCTCACTGGGGTATGGGTTCCACACACACTGACTCTCACTGGGGTATGGGTCCCACACACACTGACTCTCACTGGGGTACGGGTCCCACACACACTGACTCTCACTGAGGTAAGGGTCCCACACACACTGACTCTCACTGGGGTAAGGGTCCCACACACACTGACTCTCACTGGGGTATGGGTTCCACACACACTGACTCTCACTGGGGTATGGGTCCCACACACACTGACTCTCACTGGGGTATGGGTCCCACACACACTGACTCTCACTGGGGTACGGGTCCCACACACACTGACCCTCACTGGGGTACGGGTCCCACACACACTGACTCTCACTGGGGTACGGGTCCCACACTCACACTGACTCTCACTGGGGTATGGGTCCCACACACACTGACTCTCACTGGGGTATGGGTCCCACACACACTGACTCTCACTGGGGTACGGGTCCCACACACACTGACTCTGACTGAGGTAAGGGTCCCACACACACTGACTCTCACTGGGGTAAGGGTCCCACACACACTGACTCTCACTGGGGTATGGGTTCCACACACACTGACTCTCACTGGGGTATGGGTCCCACACACACTGACTCTCACTGGGGTATGGGTCCCACACACACTGACTCTCACTGGGGTACGGGTCCCACACACACTGACCCTCACTGGGGTACGGGTCCCACACACGCTGACTCTCACTGGGGTACGGGTCCCACACACACTGACTCTCACTGTGGTACGAGTTAGACACACACTGACTCTCACTGGGGTACGGGTCCCACACACACTGACTCTCACTGGGGTACGGGTCCCACACACACTGACTCTCACTGAGGTACGGGTCCCACACACACTGACTCTCACTGGGGTACGGGTCCCACACACACTGACTCTCACTGGGGTACGGGTCCCACACACACTGACTCTCACTGGGGTACGGGCCCCACACACACTGACTCTCACTGGGGTACGGGTCCCACACACACTGACTCTCACTGGGGTACGGGTCCCACACACACTGACTCTCACTGGGGTACGGGTCCCACACACACTGACTCTCACTGGGGTACGGGTCCCACACGCACTGACTCTCACTGGGGTACGTGTCCCACACACACTGACTCTCACTGGGGTACGGGCCCCACACACACTGACTCTCACTGGGGTATGGGTCCCACACACACTGACTCTCACTGGGGTATGGGTCCCACACACACTGACTCTCACTGGGGTACGGGTCCCACACTCACTGACTCTCACTGGGGTAAGGGTCCCACACACACTGAGTCTCACTGGGGTACGAGTAAGACACACACTGACTCTCACTGGGGTACGGGTCCCACACACACTGACTCTCACTGGGGTACGGGTCCCACACACACTGACTCTCACTGAGGTACGGGTCCCACACACACTGACTCTCACTGGGGTACGGGTCCCACACACACTGACTCTCACTGGGGTACGGGTCCCACACACACTGACTCTCACTGGGGTACGGGCCCCACACACACTGACTCTCACTGGGGTACGGGTCCCACACACACTGACTCTCACTGGGGTACGGGTCCCACACACACTGACTCTCACTGGGGTACGGGTCCCACACGCACTGACTCTCACTGGGGTACGTGTCCCACACACACTGACTCTCACTGGGGTACGGGCCCCACACACACTGACTCTCACTGGGGTATGGGTCCCACACACACTGACTCTCACTGGGGTATGGGTCCCACACACACTGACTCTCACTGGGGTACGGGCCCCACACACACTGACTCTCACTGGGGTACGGGTCCCACACACACTGACTCTCACTGGGGTACGGGTCCCACACACACTGACTCTCACTGGGGTACGGGTCCCACACACACTGACTCTCACTGGGGTACGGGTCCCACACGCACTGACTCTCACTGGGGTATGGGTCCCACACACACTGACTCTCACTGGGGTATGGGTCCCACACACACTGACTCTCACTGGGGTACGGGTCCCACACACACTGACTCTCACTGAGGTAAGGGTCCCACACACACTGACTCTCACTGGGGTAAGGGTCCCACACACACTGACTCTCACTGGGGTATGGGTTCCACACACACTGACTCTCACTGGGGTATGGGTCCCACACACACTGACTCTCACTGGGGTACGGGTCCCACACACACTGACTCTCACTGGGGTACGGGTCCCACACACACTGACTCTCACTGAGGTACGGGTCCCACACACACTGACTCTCACTGGGGTACGGGTCCCACACACACTGACTCTCACTGGGGTACGGGTCCCACACACACTGACTCTCACTGGGGTACGGGCCCCACACACACTGACTCTCACTGGGGTACGGGTCCCACACACACTGACTCTCACTGGGGTACGGGTCCCACACACACTGACTCTCACTGGGGTACGGGTCCCACACGCACTGACTCTCACTGGGGTACGTGTCCCACACACACTGACTCTCACTGGGGTACGGGCCCCACACACACTGACTCTCACTGGGGTATGGGTCCCACACACACTGACTCTCACTGGGGTACGGGTCCCACACACACTGACTCTCACTGGGGTACGGGCCCCACACACACTGACTCTCACTGGGGTACGGGTCCCACACACACTGACTCTCACTGGGGTACGGGTCCCACACACACTGACTCTCACTGGGGTACGGGTCCCACACACACTGACTCTCACTGGGGTACGGGTCCCACACGCACTGACTCTCACTGGGGTATGGGTCCCACACACACTGACTCTCACTGGGGTATGGGTCCCACACACACTGACTCTCACTGGGGTACGGGTCCCACACACACTGACTCTCACTGAGGTAAGGGTCCCACACACACTGACTCTCACTGGGGTAAGGGTCCCACACACACTGACTCTCACTGGGGTATGGGTTCCACACACACTGACTCTCACTGGGGTATGGGTCCCACACACACTGACTCTCACTGGGGTATGGGTCCCACACACACTGACTCTCACTGGGGTACGGGTCCCACACACACTGACCCTCACTGGGGTACGGGTCCCACACACACTGACTCTCACTGGGGTACGGGTCCCACACTCACACTGACTCTCACTGGGGTATGGGTCCCACACACACTGACTCTCACTGGCGTATGGGTCCCACACACACTGACTCTCACTGGGGTACGGGTCCCACACACACTGACTCTCACTGAGGTAAGGGTCCCACACACACTGACTCTCACTGGAGTAAGGGTCCCACACACACTGACTCTCACTGGGGTATGGGTTCCACACACACTGACTCTCACTGTGGTATGGGTCCCACACACACACTGACTCTCACTGGGGTACGCGTCCCACACACACTGACTCTCACTGAGGTAAGGGTCCCACACACACTGACTCTCACTGGGGTAAGGGTCCCACACACACTGACTCTCACTGGGGTATGGGTTCCACACACACTGACTCTCACTGGGGTATGGGTCCCACACACACTGACTCTCACTGGGGTATGGGTCCCACACACACTGACTCTCACTGGGGTACGGGTCCCACACACACTGACCCTCACTGGGGTACGGGTCCCACACACACTGACTCTCACTGGGGTACGGGTCCCACACACACTGACTCTCACTGGGGTACGGGTCCCACACACACTGACTCTCACTGGGGTACGGGTCCCACACACACTGACTCTCACTGGGGTACGGGTCCCACACACACTGACTCTCACTGGGGTACGGGTCCCACACACACTGACTCTCACTGGGGTACGGGTCCCACACACACTGACTCTCACTGGGGTACGGGTTCCACACACACACTGACTCTCACTGGGGTACGGGTCCCACTCACACTGACTCTCACTGGGGTACGGGCCCCACACACACTGACTCTCACTGGGGTATGGGTCCCACACACACTGACTCTCACTGGGGTACGGGTTCCACACACACTGACTCTCACTCGGGTATGGGTCCCACACACACTGACTCTCACTGGGGTACGGGTCCCACACACACTGACTCTCACTGGGGTGGCCCTCATTGAGTGCTTGTTGCACAGTCGAATATTGCACTGACAGTCTGTCACTGCAGCTTTGTGTTAAAGGTCGTGTGCTATTATTTGGAATGTTTTCTTCACACCACTTCAATAAAATAGATTTTTAAAATTCATTCATCTCCTGCCTGTCTGTGGGAACTTGCTGAGCGCAGTGTTGTCTGCTGCCTTTCCTACGTTCCAACAATGACACACTTCATCAAAATGAATCGGCCGAGAAACACTTTGAGAGACCCTGGGGATGGCAAAGGCTCGGAATAAATCCCACATCATTTCTTTCTGGCATCTGTTACTTAACATTAATTAAGCAATGGATTTACACCCAAGGCCTTGTGTTAATCTGTTCTTCTGTCCTCCATGGCTCTGGCCTGACGGTGCTGGAGTTCGCTTGACTTATCAGAGAATCATTATTGCTGCTCATGGTCTGAATTCTAACAGTCCATAAAAGCAAAATGATGCGGATACTGGAATCTGAATAAAAACAGAAAAATGGCGGTATAACCCAGCACGTCTGGCAGGATCTCCGCCGAGAGAAAGTAGAGTTAATGTTTCCAGCGTTTTCTGCTTTTGTAACTGACATCCCATATGTGACTTCACGCTAAGGCTCCAGGGACAAATGATCTATTCTGTTCAGATGGAGCCGCACTGTAATCCTGTGTCGCCATCTGCTGGTTCAACCATCAAACAGCCACATTTATTCAGACACATCACACCGGGAAGGTTGGCGGAGTTTGCAACAGATAGTCTGTGATGAGTGCTGCGTTAGCCATTTTCCTGGCCATTACTTCAACTTTCCATACATTGGAACAATCATTACACCTTCAAATAACCCATGGGGAAGTGAGATGAGGGAGAAAGGAATAACAGGATGTGCTAATAGAGTTAGAAGAAGAGGATGGAGGAGTTTGTGTGGAGCAGAAACGGCAACATGACCAGTTGTGATGAATGGCCTGTTTCTGAGTTGTACACTTGATTTAAAAAAAATTTTTTCTCCATGTACCCAATTCAATTTTTCCAATTAAGGGGCAATTTAGCGTGGCCAATCCACCTAGCCTGCACATCTTTGGATTGTGGGGGCGAAACCCACGCAAACACGGGGAGAATGTGCAAACTCCACACGGACAGTGACCCCGAGATGGGATTGAGCCCGGGACCTCGGCGCCATGAGGCAGCAGTGCTAACCCACTGCGCCACCGTGCTGCCCCCTGGATTAATCGTCCAGTGACAATACACTGTACCACTGCCTTCCCCTAACTGCTTGAGCTGTTCCCACCTTCATCCGCTGCAAAGTTTACCTGCCCAGTGGTGTATGTGAATGTTGAAGATCCCATGACTTTATTTGAAGTAAAGCACTGAGTTATGGTCTGTTTGAGAATATTGTCCTCTCAGCCAACAATACCAAAAGTAGATTTATATTATTCATAATTGCGAACTGTCTCTGAGTGTAAATTGAATGCTGCATTTAGGTACTTACAACGGGTGACCAGATTTCAAATGCATCAAATTGACTGAAATACAGCATATTTAAGATGATCTCAGAGTGTGAAAGACACTATATGATCTTTAATATCGACCTGTGTTTATTGATCTGTTGTAACTTGCACCAAGTCCCATTCAGTTGTGCTCACTGACCCACACTGACCCTCAGTCGAGCAACACCTTGGTTTTAGAATGTTCATCCTTGTTTTCAATTCCTTCCATGGCCTCGATCCTCTCTATCTGCGTGATCTCCTCCAGCCACAACCCTTTGAGATAGCTATGCTCCTCTAATTCTGGTCCCTTGGGAATCCCAGATTTAAATTGCTCCCATATTGGAGATGATGCCTTCAGCTGCCTTGGCTCTACATTCTGGAATGCCCCCACCACACCGCTCTGCCTCACCACCTCATTTCCCTTCTTTAGGGCACCAATTTAAAGTGATTGGCAAAAGAAGCAACAGGAATGTGGGGGGCGGGGGGGATTTATTTTCACACAGCAGGTGGTTAGAATCAGGAATGCAATGCACTGCCTGAGAGAGGTACATAGAACATAGAACACTACAGCGCAGTACAGGCCCTTCGGCCCTCGATGTTGTGCCGACCGTGAAACCACTCTAAAGCCCATCTACACTATTCCCTTATCGTCCATATGTCTATCCAATGACCATTTGAATGCCCTTAGTGTTGACGAGTCCACTACTGTTGCAGGCAGGGCATTCCACGCCCTTACTACTCTCTGAGTAAAGAACCTACCTCTGACATCTGTCCCATATCTATCTCCCCTCAATTTAAAGCTATGTCCCCTCGTGCCAGACACCACCATCCGAGGAAAAAGGCTCTCACTGTCCACCCTATCCAATCCGCTGATCATCTTGTATGCCTCAATTAAGTCACCTCTTAACCTTCTTCTCTGTAACGAAAACAGCCTCAAGTCCCTCAGCCTTTCCTCATAAGATCTTCCCTCCATACCAGGCAACATTCTGGTAAATCTCCTCTGCACCCTTTTCAATGCTCCCACATCCTTCCTATAATGTGGCGACCAGAATTGCACGCAATACTCCAAATGCGGCCGCACCAGAGTTTTGTACAGCTGCAACATGACCTCATGGCTCCGAAACTCAATCCCTCTACCAATAAAAGCTAACACACCGTACGCCTTCTTAACAACCCTCTCAACCTGGGTGGCAACTTTCAGGGATCTCTGTACATGGACACCAATCTCTCTGCTCATCCACACTGCCAAGAATCTTACCATTAGCCCAGTACTCTGTCTTCCTGTTATTCCTTCCAAAATGAATCACCTCACAATTTCCTGCATTAAACTCCATTTGCCACCTCTCAGCCCAGCGCTGCAGCTTATCTATGTCCCTCTGTAACTTGTAACATCCTTCTGCACTGTCCACAACTCCACCGACTTTAGTGCCATCTGCAAATTTACTCACCCATCCTTCTACGACCTCCTCCAGGTCATTTATAAAAATGACAAACAGCAGTGGCCCCAAAACAGATCCTTGTGGTACACCACTAGTAACTGGACTCCAGTCTGAACATTTCCCATCAACCACCACCCTTTGTCTTCTTCCAGCTAGCCAATTTCTGATCCAAACTGCTAAATCACCCTGAATCCCATGCCTCCGTATTTTCTGCAGTAGCCTACCATGGGAACCTTATCAAATGCTTTACTGAAATCCATATACACCACATCAACTGCTTTACCCTCATCCACCTGTTTGGTCACCTTCTCAAAGAACTCAATAAGGTTTGTGAGGCACGACCTACCCTTCACAAAACCGTGTTGACTATCTCTAATCAAATTATTCCTTTCCAGAAGATTATACATCCTATCTCTTATAAACCTTTCCAAGATTTTGCCCACAACAGAAGTAAGGCTCACTGGTCTATAGTTACCGGGGTTGTCTCTACTCCCCTTCTTGAACAAGGGGACAACATTTGCTATCCTCCAGTCTTCTGGCACTATTCCTGTAGACAAAGATGACTTAAAGATCAAAGCCAAAGGCTCAGCAATCTCCACCCTAGCTTCGCAGAGAATCCTAGGATAAATCCCATCCGGCCCAGGGGACTTATCTATTTTCACACTTTCCAGAATTGCTAACACCTCCTCCTTATGACCCTCAAGCCCTTCTAGTCTAGTAGCCTGAATCTCAGTATTCTCCTCGACAGCATTGTCTTTTTCCTGTGTGAATACTGATGAAAAATATTCATTTAGCACCTCTCCTATCTCCTCGGACACCAAGCACAACTTCCCACTACTGTCCTTGACTGGCCCTACTCTTACCCAAGTCATTCGTTTATTCCTGACATATCTATAGAAAGCTTTAGGGTTATCCTTGATCATACCTGCCAAAGACTTCTCATGTCCCCTCCTGGCTCTTCTTAGCTCTCTGTTTAGGTCCTTCCTAGCTAACTTGTAACTCTCGAGCACCCTAACTGAACCTTCATGTCTCATCTTTACATAAGCCTCCTTATTCCTCTTGACAAGTGTTTCGACTGCTTTAGTAAACCACGGTTCCCTTGCTTGACCACTTCCTCCCTGCCTGACAGGTACATACTTATCAAGGACACGCAGTAGCTGTTCCTTGAACAAGCTCCACATTTCCATTGTGCCCATCCCCTGCAGTTTTCCTCTCCATCCGATGCATCCTAAGTCTTGCCTCATCGCATCATAATTGCCTTTTCCCCCAGATAAGGTGGAGGCAGGTTCGATCGTGGCTTTGTTTTTTTTCCTTTTTAAATAAATATAGAGTACCCAATTAATTTTTTCCAATTGAGGGGCAATTTAGCGTGGCCAATCCGCCTAGCGTGCCCATCTTTGGGTTGTGGGGACGAAACCCACGCAAACCTATTGTGCCCTATTATGCACTTTTTTTTTCATGTACTTAATGATCTGTTGAGCTGCTCGCAGGAAACATACGTCTCACTGTACCTCGGTACACGTGACAATAAACCAAATCATTCCAAACACGGGAGAAGGTGCAAATTCCACACGTGCAGTGACCCAGAACCGCGAGTGAGCCTGGGATCGCGTTGCCGTGAGGCAGCAGTGCTAACCACGGCGTTACTGTTTCGCCTTGTGGCTTTCAAAGGAAAATTTGAGTTATTAAAAGAGAAAAATGTTTCAGGACTCTGGGGAAAAGGCACTGGGTGAATTACTCCTGCAATGAGCTAGCACAGACAGGACCAACCAAATGGCCTCCTCCTGTGCTGTAACCATTCTGTGATGCTGTGAAGATATTCCTTAAAGACTACATCTTTAATCAAGCTTTTGGTGACTGTGTGTAATTTGACTATATGTTAGATATTGGGCTATGAAGCCCCTGTGGGCCACCTTGGGCTCTCATCCAGACACTACTGAACAATGCAGGGAGACAGACGCCTGACCTCCGGCCGCCGGGGGGCGCGGCTACCTGGAGGTGGGCATCGGGCCGCCTCTTGCCTGGATCGAACCCTCCTCGGTTCCCGCTGTTGTCATTGGTAACTGGACGGAGCAGTCGGCGCCGACGCCGGGCGGTGACGTCAGACGCAGGGTGTCAGCTGAGCCAATGGGTGAAGGAGCGGCTCAATATGAATTAGAGAAAAAAAACCGCGGGAGGAATGGAGACTCCGCGAGCTGGAGGTGAGGGAGAGAGAGTGAGGGGAGTGAGGGAGGGGGAGGGGGAGGGGGGGGAGGGGAGTGAGGGAGGGGGAGGGGAGTGAGGGAGGGGGAGGGGAGTGAGGGAGGGGGAGGGGAGTGAGGGAGGGGGAGGGGAGTGAGGGAGGGGGAGGGGAGTGAGGGAGGGGGAGGGGAGTGAGGGAGGGGGAGGGGAGTGAGGGAGGGGGAGGGGAGTGAGGGAGGGGGAGGGGAGTGAGGGAGGGGGAGGGGAGAGGGGGAGGGGAGTGAGGGAGGGGGAGGGGAGTGAGGGAGGGGGAGGGGAGTGAGGGAGGGGGAGGGGAGTGAGGGAGGGGGAAGGGAGGGGAGTGAGGGAGGGGAGTGAGGGAGGGGGAGGGGAGTGAGGGAGGGGGAGTGAGGGAGGGGAGGGGAGGGAGGAGGGAGGGGGAGGGGAGTGAGGGAGGGGGAGGGGAGGGGGAGGGGAGTGAGGGAGGGGGAGGGGAGTGAGGGAGGGGGGAGGGGAGTGAGGGAGGGGGAGGGGAGTGAGGGAGGGGGAGGGGAGTGAGGAGGGGGAGGGGAGGGGAGTGAGGGAGGGGGAGGGGAGTGAGGGAGGGGAGGGGAGTGAGGGAGGGGGAGGGGAGTGAGGGGGAGGGGAGTGAGGGGGAGGGGAGTGAGGGAGGGGGAGGGGAGTGAGGGAGGGGGAGGGGAGTGAGGGAGGGGGAGGGGAGTGAGGGAGGGGGAGGGGAGTGAGGGAGGGGGAGGGGAGTGAGGGAGGGGGAGGGGAGTGAGGGAGGGGGAGGGGAGTGAGGGAGGGGGAGGGGAGTGAGGGAGGGGGAGGGGAGTGAGGGAGGGGGAGGGGGAGGGGAGTGAGGGAGGGGAGGGGAGTGAGGGAGGGGGAGGGGAGTGGGGGAGGGGAGTGAGGGAGGGGGAGGGGAGTGAGGGAGGGGGAGGGGAGTGAGGGAGGGGGAGGGGAGTGAGGGAGGGGGAGGGGAGTGAGGGAGGGGGAGGGGAGGGGGAGGGGGAGTGAGGGAGGGGGAGTGAGGGAGGGGGAGGGGAGTGAGGGAGGGGGAGTGAGGGAGGGGGAGCGGGAGTGAGGGAGGGGGAGGGGGAGTGAGGGAGGGGGAGTGAGGGAGGGGGAGTGAGGGAGGGGGAGGGAGTGAGGGAGGGGGAGGGGAGTGAGGGAGGGGGAGGGGAGTGAGGGAGGGGGAGGGGAGTGAGGGAGGGGGAGGGAGGGGGAGGGGAGTGAGGGGGAGGGGAGTGAGGGGGAGGGGAGTGAGGGAGGGGAGTGTGGGAGGGGGAGGGGAGTGAGGGAGAGGGAGGGGAGTGAGGGGGAGGGGAGTGAGGGAGGGGGAGGGGAGTGAGGGAGGGGGAGGGGGGAGGGGAGTGAGGGAGAGGGAGGGGAGTGAGGGGGAGGGGAGTGAGGGAGGGGGAGGGGAGTGAGGGGGGGAGAGGGGGAGGGGAGTGAGGGAGGGGGAGGGGAGTGGGGGAGGGGAGTGAGGGAGGGGGAGGGGAGTGAGGGAGGGGGAGGGGAGTGAGGGAGGGGGAGGGGAGTGAGGGGGAGGGGAGTGAGGGAGGGGGAGGGAGGGAGGGGGAGGGGAGTGAGGGGGAGGGGAGTGAGGGAGGGGGAGGGGAGTGAGGGAGGGGGAGGGGAGTGAGGGAGGGGGAGGGGAGTGAGGGTGGGGGTGGGGAGTGAGGGAGGGGGAGGGGAGTGAGGGAGGGGGGAGTAGGGGGGAGGGGGAGGGGAGTGAGGGTGGGGAGGGGAGTGAGGGAGGGGGAGGGGAGTGAGGGAGGGGGTGGGGAGGGGAGTGTGGGAGGGGGTGGGGAGTGAGGGAGGGGGAGGGGAGTGAGGGAGGGGGAGTGGAGTGGGTGGGGAGGGGGAGGGGAGTGAGGGTGGGGGAGGGGAGGGAGGGGGAGGGGAGTGAGGGAGGGGAGGGGAGTGAGGGAGGGGAGGGGAGTGAGGGAGGGGGAGGGGAGTGAGGGAGGGGGAGGGGAGTGAGGAGGGGGAGGGGAGTGAGGGAGGGGGAGGGGAGTGAGGGAGGGGGAGGGGAGTGAGGGAGGGGGAGGGGAGAGGGGGGAGGGGAGGGGAGTGAGGGGGAGGGGAGTGAGGGAGGGGGAGGGGAGTGAGGGTGGGGGAGGGGAGTGAGGGAGGGGGAGGGGAGTGTGGGAGGGGGAGGGGAGTGAGGGAGGGGGTGGGGTGTGAGGGAGGGGGAGGGGGAGTGAGGGAGGGGGAGGGGGTGAGGGGGGGGAGGGGAGTGAGGGAGGGGGAGGGGAGTGAGGGAGGGGGAGGGGAGTGAGGGAGGGGGAGGGGAGTGAGGGTGGGGGGAGGGGAGTGAGGGTGGGGAGGGGAGTGGGGTGGGGTGGGAGTGGGGTGGGGGAGGGGTGTGAGGGAGGGGGTGGGGAGTGAGGGAGGGGGAGGGGAGGTGGGGGGGGGGGGGTGGGGTGGGGGAGGGGAGTGAGGGAGGGGGAGGGGAGTGAGGGAGGGGGTGGGGGTGAGGGTGGGGGAGGGGGTGGGGTGGGGGTGGGGGTGGGAGGGGGTGGGGGTGGGGTGGGGGGTGAGGGAGGTGTGAGGGAGGGGAGGGGAGTGGGGGAGGGGGAGGGGGTGGGTGGGGGGTGGGGAGTGAGGGAGGGGGTGGGGTGTGTGGGTGGGGGTGGGGTGTGAGGGTGGGGGTGGGGAGTGTGGGTGGGGGTGGGGAGTGAGGGTGGGGGAGGGGAGGGTGGGGGGTGAGGGAGGGGGTGGGGGTGGGGAGGGGGTGGGGAGTGGGGTGGGGGGGGGGTGGGTGGGGGGGTGGGGAGTGGGGGTGGGGGGTGGGGGAGTGTGGTGGGGTGGGGGTGTGAGGGAGGGGGTGGGGGGTGGGGAGGGGGTGGGGGTGGGGTGGGGGTGGGGTGTGAGGGTGGGGGTGGGGAGTGGGGTGGGGGGGGGTGTGAGGGTGGGGGGGGGGGTGGGGGGGGGGGGGGGGTGGGGGTGGGGGTGGGGTGGGGGGGGGGGTGAGGGTGGGGGTGGGGGGTGGGGGTGGGGGTGAGGGAGGGGGGGTGGGGGTGGGGAGGGGTGTGAGGGAGGGGGAGGGGAGTGAGGGAGGGGGAGGGGTGGGGGGTGTGGGGAGGGGGAGGGGGTGAGGGTGGGGGAGGGGGAGTGAGGGTGGGGGAGGGGTGTGAGGGTGGGGGAGGGGAGTGGGGTGGGGGTGGGGTGGGGGGTGGGGTGGGGGGTGGGGAGTGAGTGAGGGAGGGGTGTGAGGGAGGGGGTGGGGAGTGAGGGAGGGGGTGGGGAGTGAGGGAGGGGGAGTGAGGGAGGGGAGGGGAGTGAGGGAGGGGGTGGGGAGTGAGGGAGGGGGAGGGGAGGGGTGGTGTGGGAGGGGGTGAGGGAGGGGGAGGGGAGTGAGGGGGGGGAGGTGGGGGTGGGGGAGGGGAGTGAGGGAGGGGTGTGAGGGAGGGGGAGGGGGGTGGGGTGTGAGGGAGGGGGTGGGGAGTGAGGGAGGGGGAGGGGTGTGAGGGAGGGGGAGGGGGAGGGGAGTGGGGGGAGGGGGAGGGGAGTGAGGGAGGGGGGAGGGGAGTGAGGGAGGGGGAGGGGAGTGAGGGAGGGGGAGGGGGGAGGGGAGTGGGGAGGGGGAGGGGTGGGAGGGGAGGGGGGAGGGGAGGGGGTGTGGAGGTGGGGGGGAGGGGGGGGGAGGGGAGTGAGGGAGGGGGGAGGGGAGTGAGGGTGGGGGAGGGGAGTGAGGGAGGGGGAGGGGAGTGAGGGAGGGGGAGGGGAGTGAGGGAGGGGGAGGGGAGTGAGGGAGGGGGAGGGGAGTGAGGAGGGGGAGGGGAGTGAGGAGGGGGAGGGGAGTGAGGGGGAGGGAGTGAGGGGGAGGGGAGTGAGGGAGGGGGAGGGGAGGGAGGGGGAGGGGAGTGAGGGAGGGGGAGGGGAGGTGAGGGAGGGGGAGGTGAGGGAGGGGAGGGGAGGGGAGTGAGGGAGGGGGGAGGGGAGTGAGGGGAGGGGAGTGAGGGAGGGAGGGGAGTGAGGAGGGAGGGGAGTGAGGGGGGAGGGGAGTGAGGGGGGAGGGGAGTGAGGGAGGGAGGGGAGTGAGGGGGGAGGGGAGTGAGGGAGGGAGGGGAGTGAGGGTGGGAGGGGAGTGAGGGAGGGGGAGTGAGGGAGGGGGAGGGGAGTGAGGGAGGGGGAGGGGAGTGAGGGAGGGGGAGGGGAGTGAGGGAGGGGGAGGGGAGTGAGGGAGGGGGAGGGGAGTGAGGGAGGGGGAGGGGAGTGAGGGAGGGGAGTGAGGGAGGGGAGTGAGGGAGGGGGAGGGGAGTGAGGGGGGGAGGGGAGTGAGGAGGGGGAGGGGAGTGAGGGAGGGGGAGGGGGAGTGAGGGAGGGGGAGGGGGAGGGGAGTGAGGGAGGGGGAGGGGAGTGAGGGAGGGGGAGGGGGTGAGTGAGGGAGGGGGAGGGGAGTGAGGGAGGGGAGGGGAGTGAGGGAGGGGGAGGGGAGTGAGGGAGGGGGAGGGGAGTGGGGGAGGGGAGTGGGGGAGGGGAGTGGGGGAGGGGAGTGGGGGAGGGGAGTGGGGGAGGGGAGTGGGGGAGGGGAGTGGGGGAGGGGAGTGGGGGAGGGGAGTGGGGGAGGGGAGTGGGGGAGGGGAGTGGGGGAGGGGAGTGGGGGAGGGGAGTGGGGGAGGGGAGTGGGGGAGGGGAGTGGGGGAGGGGAGTGGGGGAGGGGAGTGGGGAGGGGAGGGGGGGAGGGGGAGGGGAGTGAGGGAGGGGGAGGGGAGTGAGGGAGGGGGAGGGGAGTGAGGGAGGGGGAGGGGAGTGAGGAGGGGGAGGGGAGTGAGGGAGGGGAGTGAGGGAGGGGAGTGAGGGAGGGGAGTGAGGGAGGGGGAGGGGAGTGAGGGAGGGGGAGGGGAGTGAGGGAGGGGGAGGGGAGTGAGGGAGGGGGAGGGGAGTGAGGGAGGGGGAGGGGAGTGAGGGAGGGGGAGGGGAGTGAGGGAGGGGGAGGGGAGTGAGGGAGGGGGAGGGGAGTGAGGGAGGGGGAGGGGAGTGAGGGAGGGGGAGGGGAGTGGGGGAGGGGAGTGAGGGAGGGGGAGGGGAGTGAGGGAGGGGGAGGGGAGTGGGGGAGGGGAGTGGGGGAGGGGAGTGAGGGGGGAGGGGGGTGAGGGAGGGGGAGGGGAGTGGAGGGGAGTGGGGAGGGGAGTGAGGGAGGGGAGTGGGGGAGGGGGAGGGGGAGTGAGGGAGGGGGAGGGGAGGGAGGGAGGGGAGTGAGGGTGGGGGAGGGGGAGGGAGTGAGGAGGGGAGGGAGGGAGGGGAGTGAGGGTGGGGGAGGGGGAGGGGAGTGAGGGAGGGGAGTGAGGGAGGGGGAGGGGAGTGGGGGAGGGGAGTGAGGGAGGGGGAGGGGAGTGGGGGAGGGGAGTGAGGGAGGGGGAGGGGAGTGAGGGAGGGGGAGGGGAGTGAGGGAGGGGGAGGGGAGTGAGGGAGGGGGAGGGGAGTGAGGGCGGGGGAGGGGAGTGAGGGCGGGGGAGGGGAGTGAGGGCGGGGGAGGGGAGGGGGAGGGGAGTGAGGGAGGGGGAGGGGAGTGAGGGAGGGGGGGGGTGAGGGAGGGGGAGGGGAGTGAGGGAGGGGGAGGGGAGTGAGGGAGGGGGAGGGGGAGTGAGGGAGGGGAGGGGAGTGAGGGAGGGGGAGGGGAGTGAGGGAGGGGGAGGGGAGTGAGGGAGGGGAGGGGGAGGGGAGTGAGGGAGGGGAGTGAGGGAGGGGGAGGGGAGTGAGGGAGGGGGAGGGGAGTGAGGGAGGGGGAGGGGAGTGAGGGAGGGGGAGGGGAGTGAGGGAGGGGAGGTGAGGGAGGGGGAGGGGAGTGGGGGAGGGGAGTGAGGGAGGGGGAGGGGGTGAGGGGGGGGGAGTGTGGGAGGGGAGTGAGGGAGGGGGGGGAGTGAGGGAGGGGGGGGAGTGAGGGAGGGGGAGTGGGGTGGGGGAGGGGAGGTGGGGGAGGGGAGGGAGTGGGAGGGGAGGGGAGGGGGGAGGGGAGTGGGGAGGGGGGGAGGGGGTGGGGGAGGGGGTGAGGGGGAGGGGGAGTGGGGAGGGGGGTGAGGGAGGGGGAGTGAGGGAGGGGGAGTGAGGGTGGGGGGTGAGGGAGGGGGAGTGTGGGAGGGGGAGTGGGGAGGGGAGGGGGAGTGAGGGAGGGGGAGGGGGAGGGGGAGGAGGGGGGGGGAGCGAGGGAGGGGGAGCGAGGGAGGGGGAGCGGGAGGGGGAGGGGGAGGGAGAGGGAGGAGAGGAGGAGGGAGCGAGGGAGGGGGAGAGGGAGAGGGGAGAGGAGAGGGAGGGAGGGGGAGCGGGGGAGGGGCAGCGGGGGAGGGGGAGCGAGGGAGGGGGAGCGGGGGAGGGGGAGCGAGGGGAGCGAGAGCGGGGGAGGGGGAGCGAGGGAGGGGGAGCGAGGGAGGGGGAGCGAGGGAGGGGGAGCGAGGGAGGGGGAGCGGCGGAGGGGGAGCGAGGGAGGGGGAGCGAGGGAGGGGGAGCGGCGGAGGGGAGGGGGAGGGGAGGGGGAGGGGGGGGAGGGGGGGGGAGGGGGAGGGGGGGGGGGGAGGGGGAGGGGGAGGGGGGGGGGAGGGGGGGGGGGAGGGGGAGGAGGGGGAGGGGGGGGGGAGGAGGGGGGAGAGGGGGAGGGGGAGGGGAGGAGGGGGGAGAGGGGGAGGGGGAGGAGGGGGAGGGGGGGGAGGAGGGGGAGAGGGGGAGCGGGGGAGGGGGAGCGAGGGAGGGGGAGGGGGAGCGAGGGAGGGGGAGGGGGAGCGAGGGAGGGGGAGCGAGGGAGGGGGAGGGAGGGGAGGGGGAGCGAGGGAGGGGGAGGGGGAGAGGGGGAGGGGGAGCGAGGGAGGGGGAGGGGGAGCGAGGGAGGGGGAGCGAGGGAGGGGGGAGCGAGGGAGGGGGAGGGGGAGCGAGGGAGGGGGAGGGGGAGCGAGGGAGGGGGAGCGGGGAGGGGGAGCGAGGGAGGGGGAGGGGGAGAGGGGGAGCGAGGGAGGGGGAGCGGGGGAGGGGGAGCGGGGGAGGGGGAGCGGGGGAGGGGGAGCGAGGGAGGGGGAGGGGGAGGGGGAGCGAGGGAGGGGGAGGGGGAGGGAGGGGGAGCGGGAGAGGGGGAGCGGGGGAGGGGGAGAGGGGGAGCGGGGGAGGGGGAGCGGGAGAGGGGGAGCGGGGGAGCGAGGGAGGGGGAGCGGGGGAGCGAGGGAGGGGGAGCGGGGGAGCGAGGGAGGGGGAGGGGGAGCGGGGAGCGAGGGAGGGGGAGCGGGGAGGGGGAGGGGGAGCGAGGGAGGGGGAGCGGGAGAGGGGGAGCGAGCGGGAGAGGGGGAGCGAGCGGGAGAGGGGGAGCGGGGGAGACGGGGGAGGGGGAGAGGGGGAGCGGGAGAGGGGGGGAGGGGGAGCGGGGGAGGGGGAGCGGGAGAGGGGGGGAGGGGGAGCGGGGGAGGGGGAGCGGGAGAGGGGGGGAGGGGGAGCGGGGGAGGGGGAGCGGGGGAGGGGGAGCGGGGGAGGGGGAGCGAGGGAGGGGGAGCGAGGGAGGGGGAGCGAGGGAGGGGAGGGGGAGCGAGGGAGGGGAGGGGGAGCGAGGGAGGGGAGGGGGAGCGAGGGAGGGGAGGGGAGCGAGGGGAGGGGAGGGGGAGCGAGGGAGGGGAGGGGGAGCGGAGGGAGGGGAGGGGGAGGGGAGGGGGAGCGAGGGGAGGGGGAGCGAGGGAGGGGAGGGGAGGGGGAGCGAGGGAGGGGAGGGGGAGCGAGGGAGGGGAGGGGGAGCGAGGGAGGGGAGGGGGAGCGAGGGAGGGGAGGGGGGAGCGAGGGAGGGGAGGGGGAGCGAGGGAGGGGAGGGGGAGCGAGGGAGGGGAGGGGGAGCGAGGGAGGGGAGGGGGAGCGAGGGAGGGGAGGGGGAGCGAGGGAGGGAGGGGGAGCGAGGGAGGGGAGGGGAGGGGGAGCGAGGGAGGGGAGGGGAGGGAGGGAGGGGAGGGGGAGCGAGGGAGGGGAGGGGGAGCGGAGGGAGGGGAGGGGGAGCGAGGGAGGGGAGGGGGAGCGAGGGAGGGGAGGGGGAGCGGAGGGAGGGGAGGGGGAGCGGAGGGAGGGGAGGGGGAGCGGAGGGAGGCGGAGCGAGGGAGGGGAGGGGGAGCGAGGGAGGGGAGGGGGAGCGAGGGGAGGGGAGCGAGGGGAGGGGAGCGAGGGAGGGGAGGGGGAGCGAGGGAGGGGAGGGGGAGCGAGGGAGGGGAGGGATAGTGAGGGAGGGGAGGGGGAGCGAGGGAGGGGAGGGGGAGCGAGGGAGGGGAGGGATAGCGAGGGAGGGGAGGGGAGCGAGGGAGGGGAGCGAGGGAGGGGAGGGGGGAGTGAGGGATAGTGAGGGAGGGGAGCGAGGGAGGGGAGCGGAGGGGGAGCGAGGGAAGGGAGGGGGAGCGAGGGGAGGGGGAGCGAGGGGAGGGGAGGGGGAGCGGAGCGGAGGGAGGGGAGGGGGAGGGAGGGGAGGGGGAGCGAGGAGGGGAGGGGGAGCGAGGGGAGGGGGAGCGAGGGAGGGGAGGGGGAGGGAGGGAGGGGGAGCGAGGGAGGGGAGGGGGAGCGAGGGAGGGGAGGGGGAGCGAGGGAGGGGAGGGGAGCGAGGGAGGGGAGGGGGAGCGAGGGAGGGGAGGGGGAGCGAGGGAGGGGAGGGCAAGGGAGGGGAGGGGGAGCGAGGGAGGGGAGGGGGAGCGAGGGAGGGGAGGGGGAGCGAGGGAGGGGAGGGGGAGCGAGGGGAGGGGGAGCGGGGGAGGGGGAGCGAGGGAGGGGGAGCGAGGGAGGGGAGGGGGAGGGGAGGGGGAGCGAGGGAGGGGAGGTGAGGGATAGCGAGGGAGGGGAGGGGGAGCGAGGGAGGGGAGGGATAGCGAGGGGAGGGGAGCGAGGGAGGGGAGGGGGGAGTGAGGGATAGTGAGGGAGGGGAGCGAGGGAGGGGAGGGGGAGCGAGGGAGGGGAGGGGGGAGTGAGGGATAGTGAGGGAGGGGGAGCGAGGGAGGGGAGGGGGAGCGAGGGAGGGGAGGGGGAGCGAGGGAGGGGAGGGGGAGCGAGGGAGGGGAGGGGGAGCGAGGGAGGGGAGGGGGAGCGAGGGAGGGGAGGGGGAGCGAGGGAGGGGAGGGGGAGCGAGGGAGGGGAGGGGGAGCGAGGGAGGGGAGGGGGAGCGAGGGAGGGGAGGGGGAGCGAGGGAGGGGGAGGGGGGAGCGAGGGAGGGGAGGGGGAGCGAGGGAGGGGAGGGGGAGCGAGGGAGGGGAGGGGGAGCGAGGGAGGGGAGGGGGAGCGAGGGAGGGGAGGGGGAGCGAGGGAGGGGAGGGGGAGCGAGGGAGGGGAGGGGGAGCGAGGGAGGGGAGGGGGACGAGGGAGGGGAGGGGGAGCGAGGGAGGGGGGGAGGGGAGGGGGAGCGAGGGAGGGAGGAGGGGAGGGGGAGCGAGGGAGGGAGGGAGGGAGGGAGGGGAGAGGGAGCGAGGGAGGGGGGGGAGGGGGAGCGAGGGAGGGAGGGGAGGGAGGGAGGGAGGGAGGGGGGGAGGGGGAGCGAGGGAGGGAGGGAGGGAGGGGGGGAGGGGGAGCGAGGGAGGGAGGGAGGGGGGGAGGGGGAGCGAGGGAGGGAGGGAGGGGGGGAGGGGGAGCGAGGGAGGGAGGGAGGGGGGAGGGGGAGCGAGGGAGGGAGGGAGGGAGGGGGGGAGGGGGAGCGGGGGAGCGAGGGGGGGAGGGGGAGCGGGGGAGGGGGAGGGGGAGCGGGGGAGGGG